>NC_143409.1:4006041-4329583 GCF_052110815.1 Crocodylus siamensis | reverse complement strand
AATACACAGGACAATTTTTTTGTTGCCAGGACCTCACAAAGCCTCCACCAGAAAAGAATGGTTGTGGCATGATGGATCCCTATTCGAAATGTCTGGGCTTGTCCTGTGAATCGCCTTTGCATACATAACTGCTAATGTATCGTGGCCCCTGCAGCACCCTTCAGTGGACCTCAAGGCGCCCCAGGATGCTGTGGCACCCTGGTTCAAAATCTCTGGCTTAAACAGATACGGGCCATTGCTGGTAGGAAGATTAGACTCTTTCTAGATAAAACTTGTCTTTTCCGAGAATTTGCCACTAGATTTTACAGTTGTTGTCTCTGCAATTACCCTGGTGAATAAAACCAGACAACCTTCAGACGAAAACTTGGAGTACAGTTACACACTTTGGGAGACTGCAGGACTTTGTGTTACCTTTTCAAAGTCAGTAGCTCAGACTGTTGTTTCAGATGGGTGCAGGGGGTGGAGGGCGCGCAGGAGGTGGGGACGTGGGGTTTCACAGGAGCCGGTATTGTTTTCCTCGGGGAGAGGACCGTTCCTGCGCGTGGCTTTTCTGTCTACCGGGAAGATCAGTGCACCGGCTTCACATGGCAGTGCTGACCACTGTGAACAACTTGATTTACTAAGAGAATAGAGGCTTTAGGCCGAAAGACCGTGAATGTCAGAGTCCTCTGCTGCTATCGAAGAAACACCTTCTCCAGCTCTGTCTCCAGTGCCTCAAACTAAATCCAACGCTTTCAGCGTTCCCCCGCAGTAGCCAGAGCCCTGCAGAGAGCGTGACGACCAAAAACCTTGTGGGCAAATGGTGTTTTTTATTGTGGGAGGCTCAGCGAAAGCTGTGTGCTCCCACGCCACATCTCTGCAAGAAAAATTCTGTGGAAGAAAAAACCTATCACAGGCTACTTTCCTTTCCTTTATCCAAGTGGAGGTGTGCTTGCTGCTTGCTATGTTTTTCTCTTCAAAAGCCCCCTCTCTTTGCCAACCTCAGGGAGCCGTGATACAGAGACTAGCCCTTAGGGCTGTGCTTACCTGTAGACTCCAGTTCCTACATTGTGCGGTAAATATTACATCAGAAATACTAGAGAGACCAGACTGGTTCAGTCCTAGGGTTTGAAATGGGGAGATGGAAGGATCTGGCACAACTTCTTAATGCGTTGTACGTCCTCCAGCCTGTTGCCTCCCGTCTGAAGCTGCACTGATCTGTTCTGTCCAGACTGCCTGATAACTTCGTATCACAACTTAATTATGCATTAGCAATGCTGTCTTAGTAGACAATGGAAGGGGAGCTGGTTGGATCTGGGTGCCAGGCAAGCTGTGCCATAAGCAGGCTTGTTGGGAATCTTTTCTGTCTGTGCCAGCTGGGCCTGATGTGAGCTGGGGGATGTGATGTGAACAGGAGATGTACAGTACACTTGGGAGAGGCATCATCTAGAGCTCCTCTGCTTGGATGTAAGCAGCCAGACTGCAAGCACTTATTGGGGGTGGTGTAGGTATACTTAATCCGACCTCAGGGCACTGGGTTGCATGCCCTGACCTCAAGTACCTTCTTTTGACATTTCTATGATTCTGCTCCATAGCGTTGGTATGAAATGCAGAGTAACCCTAGGGTTAAGTAAAGGCAGTCAAAAAGCCTGAGGTTGAATCTATTCAATCTTTGCAGGTTAGTCTTAGCTGTGTAGACTGAATGGATAGGCAAGTGAACAGACGTTCATTTTTGATTCTGGAAATGCAGCCTGCAGTGGCCCAGGCTGGATGCTGAGGGATGCTAGAGCAGGCCTCCTTGCTGGGCTGGAGCAGACAGCTCGGGCCCAGCCTAGCCTGCCCACCCTGCAAGCAGGCATGCTGGCTGCTGGGGAGATGCAAAGCATCCTGGGATGCCGGGGGACTGTGAGTTCACTTGAATCTGGGGAGGATCTGGGACAGAAGTTCAATAAACTGATTTAATGTAAATCAGTTCAGTCTGATACTACCTCCATCCAGGTTTATCTTAAACCAGTTTTAGCCATTTTGAAAGCAATTTATGTGCGCTGAACTTCTGTTGTGTTACAGAATTGAGCCAGTTTCCCATCGCTTAAGCTGGTTTATGTGTAACTTCTGTCCCTAGTGTAGAGGAATAAACACGCCCCTGGCAGAAGCCAACGGGGAGGGCTCCACTGGGGGAGGACGGTGAACTTTTTTCTTTTGACTTCTTCAGTCCAGTTGTCTTTGGCGTTTCATCAGTGGCATGATGGCAGAGCTCGGCCCATTGTTCGCATGACACGGTGTGCATTACAGGCTTTTTCTGAAGTTCCCATCTTTTTCTTACCAGTCAAAAAAAGAAACCGTAGAACTAGTTTGATTTGTCCAAAGAACTCAGACTCCAAAGATCAAAGTGAAGCCAAAAGGGAAAGGACGGCTAAGAAGTGAAATAATGAAGGAGGAAAAAAAAAGAATAGAAAAATAGTTGCCTGTCTTGTTATGACAACTCTTTGAAAGGACGCGTTCTCTAATTTCCATGCTGTTGAGAGAGACTAGCAGAGAGAACGAAAAAAAAGTCCAGTGAAGTTTTTTTTTTTTCTGTACTAAGAGTAGGACCTCATTTAAAACACAAAAACCCCAACCTCAGTTAGAAGAAGAATTAGGAGGAGAGGGCATGTGTGAAGTGGATTTGCCCACTAATTTATTCCACATTTAAAGCTGAAAAAGAGAGGGCTCAGAAAATACTGTCGCACCTTTCTGCTTTCAGGACCTGCGGTCTGAGGCTTGGCTTCGCTGCGCCGTATTCTGAAGAGAGAAGGAGGCTCTCTTAACGTGTTGAAACAAAAGACTGTTTTCATTGAACTTGCACAATTTTGCTCTGATTTTACTTGGAAAATTTTACATCAGGCAAGTCCAGCAAAAATGTCAACATATTTAAATCAAAGAAGATTGCCCAACAAAACCTAATGCTGAACGGCTCACCGAAGTGCCTGTGGCTTTAGGCACGCAAGGCCTATTAGCGGTATGCTGAGCAGCCGAATAAATGCATCTCTATGCAGGGACAGGGAACTATACCCATTAGCCTTCTCCCTTCCCCAATCTACAAGCATGCCTGTTTGAGGAGCTGCCAGTTTTCATCATCTCTGCCAACGTTTTCCAGTGCACCGAGGGCTGGCGTGGATTGTGCCTGTGGCTCGCTGCCGTCACTCCTGGGTCAGTCTGAGGGTCCCAGTCGGTCAGTGAGATGCTCCTCTTCCATGCCTTGAATGCGGATGTGCTTCACAGCACTGCCAGGCCCCTTGCTTCAGGTGCAGACACGCACTGAACATCTCACGTGCTTCCTGCAGAGATGGCAGTCCTCGGGGGAATCGTTTCCAACCTTCCCAGGCCTGTGGTTCACGAAATGGTTGCAAATTCCTGCCCCAAAGTCTCTTGGAAAGTAACAGGTGGTGCCATCTGAGTCACGTGTGAAAGGAGAGTTTTCTCTAGAGGAAAAATATGGATTCCTAGGGCTGCTTTGTGCCGGTGCGAAGGGCTGCAAGGGGCCCTTTCCTTACGCACCTGGGACGGCGTTGTGTAGCATAGCTGTAGGCTGCCTTGACTAGTCTTCCCCCCCTGCAAACTCCGCGGCAGGGAGCTGGCCTGGGATCGGGAGCCCCATATTTCATGCAACCGCACAGGCAGTCCAGAACGAAGCCCATCTCTAGCTAGATGTCGTCTTCACACGCAGCAGGAGGTGCCGTGCACCTTGTCTCCCTCCTCCCCGCACCCAAAAAGACCTGGGGGGGCGGGGGGGAAGGCAGCTTATAGCTTTGCATCAAGAGTCTCCTGCTTTTGAACCAATCCAAACCAGTCTGTGTGCAAGTGGAGTTTGGCCTGGGTCCTTGTTTCCACAGGTATGAATGCCAGCCTGAACCCTGTGTCGCTGCCTCCTAAGAGCATAAGATGGGTAGGCAGAAGTCTTTAGAGTGCCAAAGACCTCGGTCCGACTTGCTTCAAATATGACTTCGTGCCACGATGCCCAGCTCAAGATCACGCGACAAAACATCCTCATCCTAAGGATCGCAAAAGGTATTCGGTTCTGATTCAGGACTTGGTTCTGAATTTTGGAAACCGTCCAGGAAAAATGAGAAGAAAGGCTGTTTTAACGTGCAACTGCAATGAGATAATTAGGATTGTCCAGATGTGGTAGGTCTTGGCTTAAGGAAACCTTCATCAAAAATGTGGAATGGAGAAGTCTGAATGTTGCAGCAACTGCCCGACGGGGTGGCCGAACTTAATCTTCATATACCTGGTACACGAAATCGGGCTGAAATGCTGAGCAAGGTCACTAACTCTTCTTTTGTTTTCTGAGGGCTCTGTGGTTCTTTTCCAATGCTCAGAGTTGTCCAGATACCAAGGTAGTCACATTTCCCGACTTACTGTCGTATCTGAGCACCGCCTGATTTTGGATGGGTGAACAAGCAAAGCATCTTTAGGCTGGAAATTAGAGAGCTTCCTAACTGTGAAGAGAGAGAAGCAAGAACAATCTTTCAGGAAGTGCAATTGGGGGGACAGAAAATACTGACCTCGATTTGAAGGTGGTACCTGTATTTGGGGACAAGACTATGTGGCCTCCTTGCAAAGACCTTGACGCAGGGACCCACCTGGAGGCCTCTTCCAGCCTTAATTTCCCAGAAGTTAATGCTTAAGAGGGACTTGACGCAATCGCAAGAGAAACGAGCTGTTCTGCCCGCAGTGACGGAGTTTGAAGTGGCGTGCTCTAATTAGGCAGTAGCTCTTAGGTGACCTCACATTAACGACTGAAGAGTAGCAGCGTCCAGATGTGGGGCGCTGTTTCGAGAGAGACCGTGGCCTGTTTGTTTGAAATGGTGTTTGTCAACCACCGATCGTTTCCATTCAAGTCTGCTTGCAGCTACTGCACCTCAGCTGGGGGGCAGGTTGGAGGAAGATTTATTAGGGCAAACTCGCATTACATCTGTCAAAATAATGGTGGCCGAGGCTTCGAAGGCAGAAGTGAAAAGCAGCTCCTGGCTGGGAGTGCCAAAGCCACTTCCAAACTGTGAGTGCATGGAAGATGTTGTCTGGTGAGTTCAGTGGCTTCGGAGTAAGCTTAGATACCACTCCAGGGATGGCCCATCCCCACATGGAGCAGGATGCTTACAAAAGGGTCCCTGTTTCGTGAAGTGGCTGCTCATGCATCGGACAAAAGCCTTGCAAGTGTTGGTGCAGAGATGCGGGCGAAGAGTTTTATGCAGGAATTAGCTACCCGGGCATCTTGTTGGAGAGCAGCAATGCATCCCTGTGATTCAGGAGGGTAATTGCACAGAAGGATGGATTGATTGACTGATTGATTGACAACAAAAATGGCATGAAAACACTTTCAGTCGCTTCTTTGGGATTTGAAGTTTCATGCAGCTGGAATCTCGAATAGCAAAAACCAGGCTGGGAGGATGTAGCTGGGGCTGGTCCTGCTTTGAGCAGGGCTTGGACTAGACGTGACCTCCTGAGGTCCCGTCCAACTTGTCATTTTCTGTGATTCTGTGATTGTAAGCAGAGCAAAACCAGAGGCTGAAAGCTGCTCCCAAACCCCGTTGGTTGCAATGTGGGGTGGTGGGTAATGCCGCGTGTGGTGGTCTGCTGTGGTAGCTCGTGGCTGTGTGTGCAGCTCTGGTGCAACAGGCCTGTCTCTGAGTATGGAGTCACTCGGTGGTTTGCCCCTGGAGGGTTACTTGCTACTTTTTTTTTGCCTTGGGCATTTCTTCCCATTCATTTGTAAGTACGTCTTGATGTATCTGTGAGACAGAGGCTGGCGCTTACATTGCAAACAGATGCAGTGAGCCGAACAAAACAGGGCATCTGTAGCCCCAGCTACATCCTCCCAGCCTGGTTTTTGCCACATTGAGGGTCCCTAAGTGACCAACAGGAAAAAAGAAAATTGCCTGTTGTAAAGGTTTCTAGAAAGGTGCTCTGTGAACAAGTAATGCTCTGCAAATATTCTTTTCTCTCTGCTGTGACTCGGCTCCTCTTTGTGACAATCAGGAGCAAATTAAAAAGGCAGCAGTGGCTTGGTCTTTATTTGAAGCCAGAAACATTCCTATGGCACCAGGCTATCATCACGCCCTTAGCTCCTGATTGAATTATAGCAGGTATTTTAGGAAGGTTTGAAGTGATGGAGATTGCACTGTATCCTTGAGTCAGGCGTCAAAAAGTAAGTGAAGTTTACTTTACTCCTCACTGCGAAGTTTCGTGCTGTTTCTAGACTGGTGGTCTAATTTCGATGCCCAGTGACCAGTTATTGTTCTGCTGTCTTCAGTCAGATGAAGAAGTGCGCTAATATTTCTTCCCCATGTAGGTAGCGATAAACTGATCGAATCCCCTCTTTGCTTTCTCTTGTGTAAACTAGATCAGGGTGGCCGATCTGCAGCACATGGGCCGCAAGTGGCGGGGCAGTCCGTGTGCGTGGCATGGAGCAGTTCAGCAAGGGGACAGGCAGCACAGTGGCAGATAGGGCAGGGAGCAGAAAGCAGAGCAGCAGGTGAGGCAGAAGAAAGGGACTGAAATGGCAAAAAGGTTGTGCCCCTATTGCCCCAAACTAGATACAACTGAAGGCTTTCGCTGTAATGTGGATTTTCCCATATTCCACGTCTCTCTTGCAGCCAGTTTCTGAGCCCTTTCCCAAGTTTCAGCATCCTCCTTGCAGCGATACCCTTGGGCACGTGGCCAAGCCTTCCAGGGGTGTTTACACCCAAGGGTGTGCTGGCTGGCTGAGTTGGGTAACTCGGATCAAAGCACTGAAGACAAGGTCACCAGAGCTGAGCAACGTTGGGTTAAAGCCTGTAGCAGTGTCTGGGTTAGGCTGAGCTTGCTGCGAACCCCAAGCTGCCTTGTCTCACCTATTTCAGCCCACATCGGCTGATTTGTTTTGGTTGGTCTGAGTGACAGACATGCCCCTTTTTGCAGCATGGGCATACTGAGGCACGGCTGGCATCTGGCACACAGGGATTTAACTTATGCAGGATGCTCCGCTTCACTTGTACGCCCTCCTCCCCATGCCCAGCCTGTCCTCTCCTTTCCTCGTCACGCAGGATTGCGTTCGGGTCAGGGAGGATTTCCCCCGGTGCCTGCAGGGAGTGCTGGGAACGGTCTTGCATCTTCTCTAGCATGCAAAGCTGACAACTAATCTGAGTGGAGTTCACTTGCCTACGCGGCCGGCCGGGCCTGGCTTTGTTACGTCACCGCTTTCCAGCGTGTTTATGTTGGAAGAGCAACAGAAGAAAACCTGGGCCAGCTCAGCCCGATAGCGTTTCCTAGATCACAGTCGTCTCCACAGCATCTAATTTTACCTCTCCAACCATGTCATTACATCAGGCCGTCTCCAAGCAGGCTCTCTTCTCAGGAAGCAAAAAGCCTTTGCATGATCTCAGAAAAAAACCCTGATACCTGCAGATGCCTTCTGCGTATAGCTTCTCCTCCAACCTGATCCAGCATCGGCATGCATCCAGCGGGGTAGAAAAGGGCAGAAATTGAACTGGAAAGGAAAGAGAGAAAAATATTAACATTCTCTTTAAAGTCTTCGATACTTTAAACAAACAAAAGGTTAGGTACGAGGAAGAAGCTTGGGAGAAATTTGGGCATTGATGTCGGGCACCGGCAGACGAGTCTCGTGTCGGTTTTGTTGGCTGCCGTTTTGCCACGGGTAGGTTGCACATCGCTCGCAGCTGAACTAGCCGTGCAACCCTCGCCGCAGGCTGGGTGAGGCTCCCCGACTCTGTAGCCCTTCATCGCATCACGCCAACTTGCGCGGGGTGGCCGGTGGATTTGAAGGCAATGCTCACGAGAGTCAGGGCTGGATGGAGCAGACCCTGAACCAGGACACTGGGTTTCCAGATGTCCCTTCTGTGTCTCATCAAAGTTGATGGGGGGACTGGACTTTCCGAGATGTCCACGTGCTTGAATTCGTGACAGGCAAGCGGGCCCTCGTGCTTGTTCCCACGTAACGTAAGACTGGCTGTCCCCAACTCCGACCGGCACGGGTGAAAATGCCACGCGCATGTTTGCTGTTGCTCTTTGCCCGTTCTTATCCCTGCAGTGCTTGTTGCTATAGGGTGTAATGGGACACACATTACACACAAACCAGTTTAAGTGATCAGAAACTAGTTTAAACCTGTAACAAAACAGAAGTTCAGTGCACATCAACCAGTTTCACAATGGCTGAAACTGGTTTAAGATAAACCCGGTTGAATGTAGTAGCAGATTTAACTGATTTGGGTGAAACCAGTTTATGCGATGTCTGTCCCAAACCATAGAGGAGGTGGAAGTTGCAGTTACTTTTAAGATTTTTTTTTTTCTTCTTTCCTTTTTTTTTTTTTTTTTGCCGTAGCTCACTGATGCTCGGGTTGAAGCTCCCAAACTTCAAGTAGCTTGGTAAGCAAGGGGTTTGTTGGGTTTGCCCTGCAGTCATGAAGTGTGCGACACCTACATTATCCGCTTCTCCCCAGGGTCCCTTTTGGGCTGCAGTGGTTGCTTCCCCCCGGGGTGGGTCACCGGGCAGCACATCTGGTGCGGTAGTGTTGTTTTTGACACAGACACACCAGGTGGCTGAAATGGTCTGAATTGTGCCCAGACAGACAGTCAGGCAGAAGAAAATCTGAAGCATTTGCTCATCTGCCTGTTCTGAGTGAAGGTTTTTATCATGCCTCTCCCCCACCCCCCACAACAAGGGGAAAAATGTGGGAAAAAGCCCCATAGGCCCAGTGCTGGGCAGCTGCCGCAGGGCACGGGGCTGAATCCCCGCCGGGGAGGTGCGAGACCCGTTTGGATGTGCAACCCTTGTTTGCTCCGGGGGTTCAGCCAAGCAGGCCAGTACAGGGGCCTTGGGCACACAAAATGGAAGCGCATCCATTTCTCGTGCGTGAGCCGAGCGGAGACTGGCTGATTGCAAAGCGTGAATAGAAATGGACAGAAAGACGATGCTGCTTGCCGGGAACAGGCTTCCGGGTCCTTTGGATCTGAAGGAGATAAGAGGCCGTATGAAATCCAAGAGCACATTGCCCAGGTTTTACTGCCTGGCTTCTTATCTCGGCTCTAGTTTTGATCCAAGAATAAAACCTCCTCCTTTGTCTGTGTAGTTCAGCACAAACAAGCTCCCGGTTTCCTGAACACCCGACACTCTCTTTCATTTTGCCCTTTGGCCCTGCAGCCTGATTTTGCTTGTATGTACAAGCCTGATAATTACTGTCCTGAACCTCTTATCAGTATAAATACATACAAGGGAAATTGCAAGGGTATGATTAAAGCTTGCAGATTTTTAGACTAACAAATATTTCAGCCTAAAGATATGTTCGCCGTCTTTCTTTCTTTTAAGTGGCTCTGGGTAAGATGAGCTGTTGCCTGTCAAGTTTGATGGGGTCAGTAGTATTCAGCCGTGTTATACTGTAATTAGCACTAGAGAAGAATTTGCCTAGGAATTGGCTAGCGGCAGCGAGGAGCACGGGACCATCCAGGAACAGAGCAAAGTCACGGGCCCATTGCGCGCGTTGTGCAAACACGAACGAAAAGGCAGGTGCTGCTCTAGAAAGCTTCCAGGCTAAGGTCAGGACGGTAGAAAACAGCTGGGTGCAGGCTCTGAGCACTGGTGCACCTGAAAAATACTACTGCTGCATTGACAGCAGCAAGTCAAGTGGCAAGGGGATCCTCCGGCAGACAAAACTTCCATGAAGCCAACAGAAGTCTTACCTAAACGGGGAGAGTGTAAAAGCAAGGAAAAGAGCATCAGGATTTGGTCGAATATGGATGTTGGCTGACCATGTGTGCGTGTGCACATGTGTGCACATACGCATGCAAAGATGCAAAAACAGTTCAAAAAACATCTATTCGCTCCATCCAGGAAGAGTGCACACCAACTACAAGTGCTTCCTCAGCCTGACGAAGGGTATTGATACCCGAAGAAGAATTTTTCCAACTATTTGAGCTGGTCTAATAAAAGATATCAGATTTATGCAAAGAACCTTGTCTGCCTGTGTCCTTAGACCACCGCAGCTACAGCCTACATCCCCATACCATGCAAAAACAGCTGTTTGTCTTGCGCAGATATGGGATAAGTCCAGCAAAACCAGCTTGCCCCATTTTTACCTTGTTTGCTCTGTAGCGTTAAGTGTGAAGTCAAGTGGTGTCGTCGCATCATGGGAGAGATGCCAGACCACTTGAAAACCAATGGGAGCACCAGGTAAACTTGATACCCAGGAGCACGATATCCACATGCCGTGAGTATACTAAGATCCAATAATTCTCCGCTCCCCACCAGAGTAACATACTGGGCTTTGATGGCTGCTCTGCCAGGGAGGGTCAGGTGAGCCTTGCTAAACCGTAGCCACTTAATATACATCATTTCAGTTACTTTGGAGTGGTCCAGGCTACTCATTGCTGGTCTGTCCTTGTTTTAAAGTACGCTCTTACTCTTGGCAGCTCCAGCAATATGTGACGTTAGCTGCAAACTCTGCTTCAGTCTCGAAGGCAAGAAACCCCTATCCTTGGAGGTGTTTAAGACCCAGGTAGACAAAGCCCAGTTGGGGCTGGTCCTGCTCCGAGCAGGGGCTTGGACTAGATGTGACCTCCTGAGGTCCCTTCCAGCCTGAATTTTCCATGTTTCTGTGAAATTAATGCAAAGCCTTTTCCGTTCCTCGTTAGGACCACGCTACCTTTTTTCTCACAGCTTGAGAAGGCCAAATTCTTTCCCCGGTCTGGGAGCCGACGGGGATTGACATGGACACAGATCGTCTTGTTGTCAGTCCTGTACACTTCGGTCCCCCCTGGTTGCTCACAAGAGGGTGGGTGTTCAGCTGAGCTGTGCTATGCATGTGAACGTGCCTGTGGCCTTGCCGTGATGCTGCTAAAATGTCAAGACTCTGCTGGTCAAAATACTGCAATGTTTAGAAACAACCATTACTTTTACCTCCCTGAAAGAGTTTAGTCTTCCCAGCAATCTGGGGAATCACAGCTGTAATGGCATCAGGACTCACCCAAGCAAATACTGAGCTTGATTTCCTCCTCCTGGCTGGTGGCACATTGGCTGTTCTTGTTCTTAAATCTCCAATACGGCCCTACCGGTATCCCTTGCTCTGGATTTCCAGTGCTCCAGCCTTCCACCTGCCATGAGCAGAGGAAGGAATTGGTGCATCTAGGGCTTATTTCATAGATTTCATAGACATCAGGGCTGGAAGGGACCTCGGGAGATCATCGAGTCCAGCCCCCTGCCCAAAGTCAGCTGGGGTCATAGGATCCCAGCAAGATAAGCATCCAATTTACTCTTGAAGGTGTTCAATGTAGGTGCTTGAACCACCTCAATGACCTTGTTGATAGGGTTTGCAGTGCATGTTCCTGCTAATAAGCAGATCTATTGTGGAATATTTTGGGGGCAGGCCAGGGGAGTGGTAGGGAGCCCATGGAAATGAGCCATGCTCCTTGCACCAGATGGCTGCTGGTTTTGCACTCATAGCTCGACTGTGCTCCCTCCTGCACTATGTATGGGCATTTGTCTTCATCAGCGCGTCTGCTGCAGTCTCAGCCAGGGAGGATGGTGATGGGTCTCCGTGTGTTGGGGGACCACGCATGGGTCCTTGAATAAAAGGATGAGGGTGATGGCACCATTAACTATGCTGCTTCCCGTCTATAAAGGGGCCTATTGCTAACCAGCAAGACATCGAATCGGAAGTCTGCAGACTTCAGAGAGAGACTGAGCACCTTAGTGGATCTTGAGAATATGCAGACTTGCATTAGAAAGACAGGGTGATAAACCCTCCTGCTAACTAATAGGAGTGAGGAAGAAAGTTTTCCACCAGTAAATGACTCCAGAGCTGGTTCCCTGTCTCTACTCTGAGCGACCTCGTAGAAGCCACTATGGGAAATGGGATATTGGGTAGATGAGCCACCACTGGATATACCAAACCACGCACCAGATGCACCATTGGATACAGCCCGGCATTCCCTGGGTCCAGGATGTGTCTTAATTGACATTTCTGGTACTGGCAGTGGTGTCCAATTGCTCATCACAAGTGCGTAGCTATTCCCTGCCATTGTTGGACCATCCTTTCCAGAAGAGGCCCCGAAAGTGTGCTCTGCGGTGCCCTGGAAGTGCGTTTGGATGAACTGGAGTCAGCAGGCAACGGTTGATCCTCTGGATCATGACATAGGTGCAAGAGGTCTAGTCAGGTGCCTGATGAACCTGCTCGTGGCTGGCAACCCAGTCTGAGAGTGACACGGCTGGTTACAAGTTTCACGCATCCAGGCGTCGTCTGAGTCGGAGTCCGAGTTTACAGCACACTGCTTCCTTCTGTCTTGCTTTGCATCCGTCCTCTGGATCCAAACTGCTTCGTGCTGGGCCTCACCCAGCGCCAGATGTTGCCTCCCAACCAGACGGGACTCTGCGCGCTCCTCCCAGCTTCCTACGTTGATGCTGAACGGCTTCATTATATTTTTGAAGACGCTGTGGTACCACCGTAGAGGGCGACCCCGCTTTCTACAGCCGTCTCAAATCTTGCTGTACAAAATATTCTCGGGGACGCGGTCTTGTCCCATTCTCCTGACGTGGCTGATCCATCACAACCTCCTCTTCTTGACAGTGGTTTCTAAGTGTTTCAGCACCTCTGTACTTGGCATTTTGTCTTCTCACTGTATTTCCAGGATTTTGTGCAGGCATCTCATGTGGAAGTTATCCAGGCTTTTGATGTGCCTAGCATATGCAGTCCACATTTCTGAACCATAAAGCAAGGATGGCAGCACGTGTTTTGCAGGTTTGCGTCTTCACCTTAGCTGACAGGTGAAGAGGACGGGACGAGGGCAATGTCACTCCAATCTTTACGAGGGAGAGGAAGGAGGACCCGGGGAACTATAGACCACTCAGCCTTACCTCTATCCCTGGGAAAATCCTAGAAAAAATTATCAAGGAGCACCTCTGTGGGAGCCGGCTGGCTAATGTGATGAGGGAGGGGTAACCAGCATGGGTTTTGAGCAGGCAGGTCCTGCCTGACTAACCTAGTTTCCTTTTACAAGGCCACCAATTATTTAGATGTAGAAGTTGAGGTGGGAGGTTATCTATCTGGGCTTCAAGAAGGCCTTTGACAAGGTATCCCATACCATCCTTATAAATACACTGAGGGGATTTGCCTTGGATGATTACATGGTAGACTGGGAAGCAAATTGGCTGAAGGGTCGCACTCAGTGGGTGCTGGTGGATGGGTTGGTGTCAACCTGGAAAGATGCGGGCCGTGGAGTCCCTCAGGGCTCAGTATTGGGGCCGGTGCTGTTCAACATCTTCATCAGTGATCTGGGCGAGGGGGTGGGAAGCACCCTGTCCAAATTCACGGATGACACCAAATTATGGGGTGCAGCTAACACCCTGGAGGGGAGGAACCAGATCCAGGCTGACCTCGACAGGCTGGGGAAGGGGGCAGAGAGCAACAGGATGCAATTCAGTAAGGACAAGTGCAAGGTGCTGCATCTAGGGAGGAAGAACTGCCATCAGACCCATCGGCTCGGGGTGACCTTCTCAGCTCCATTGATCTTGGAGTCGGTGCTGACTCCAGGATGAACATGAGTTGTCAATGCGACGAAGTAGTCAGCAGAGCCCGTCGCACCTTGTCGTGCATCCGTAGGTGCTTCACAAACAGGTCCGGGGAGGTGATCCTCCCTCTCCACGCGGCACTGGTCAGGCCGCAGCTGGAGTACTGCGTCCAGTTCTGGTTCAAGCGGGATGCGGACAACCTGGAGAGGGTCCAAAGAAGGGCACTCGCCCGATTGAAGGCCTGCAGGACAGGCCCTACGAGGAAAGGCTGAGGGACCTTAACCTCTTCAGCCTCTCCAAGAGAAGGCTGAGGGGGGACCTTGTGGCGGGGTACAAGTTCATAAGGGGAGACATGAAGTAGGCGACGATCTGTTCACCAGGGCACCCCGGGACAACAAGGGACAACGGCCATAAGCTACTGGAGAGTAGGTTTAGGCTGGACAGTAGGAAAAAGTTCTTCACGGTCAGGGCTGCCAGGATCTGGGCTGGGCTCCCGAGGGAGGTGGCGCTCGCTCCATCCTTGGGGGTCTTCAGGAGGAGACTGGAGAGGCACTTGGGTGGGATCACATGACCCCAGGGTGGGTGACCCTTTTCTTGGCTGCCGGGGGCAGGGGTCGGACTAGACGGCCCGCTGAGGTCGCTCCCGACTCTGGGGATCCAGAGTTTGCTGTTATTTCATGCACGTTTCTGCAATAGCCCAAAATTCTCAGCAGCTTTTCCAATTTCTGTTGGTCAATTCGGCGTGAAGGTCAAGCTTGGCAGAACTGAAGCCAGTAAGCCCTCGAAATGAGGGGACAGGCTGAAAACCGTGACTTCGTTTTCCCCGTCTGCCGCACGGGGGGAAGTCCTGACGCTCTCCACCGTGCGCAGAGATGAAAGGCAACTTGCCGTACCTTGCTCGCTCTCTGCTGACACGGATAAATGGAGTCGCTCACCTTGTTAGTCAGGTTGGATTATTCTCTACCGAAAACCAAGCAAAATCTTCGTCGTCTCTGTGACAGGAAAATCGCCCTTTGTCATCATCATTTAACTAGAACTGCTCAGTGTTCAGATTTCAAAGCATTAAAAAAATATCAGTTTCATTGAGATCACAAGAAAAATGATGTTTCAGTTTATCAAAGGTTTAGTGGTTTGGCCTGATCTGCAGAATGCCTTCCTGATAAATCACTTGACAGGCTTCGCCGGGGAACAATAGTGGTTGTTCGCGATGCTCGGTGTTTAAGGCTGTAATTGTAGTGATAGACACCCCCCGGGCTTTTTGCAGAAGCCTAGATTACAGAGCTGCAGGGGAAAGGTGACGACTGCTGTCGAACGTGCCGTTCCTCAACGTGGTATCCAAAGGCAATTTTCACTGGCTAAGATTTTGTAGAAGGCATTGTACCTAAAATCTGATAACAGGGAGCCAAATTGTGCCAATGTAGCTATTTTTCTTCTTTCCTTGACACACAACAAAACCCTCGAGCTAGGAGGCTGTTCCTATTTTTGTAGCGTGAGGCTGAGAAGGCAAGGATACTGAAAACAAAGGAAAAGAAAGAGAAGAAAAAGCAAGGCTCTCAAGAAGAGGATAGCAGAGTCGATGACAAAATACATTGTTCGTGTCCCCACAAGCAATGAAATGGCAGGCCCTTCAGATAACTCGCTGACGTGATCGTTAGCAATCCCTCAGAGTCGAGGATAACGGTCCCGCACGAGTGCTTTATCTGTGGGTGCAAAGACGGCCGACGAGGCCGATCCGGGATCAACTCGGGCACGTGTTTCCATGCGGGGTGGGTGGCTCCAGGGCCGTGATCTGGTCTGCAGGACACCCCTCCGTCTCCTCTTGTCATTGCGAGGTTGCAGGGTACCGAGATCCTTGCAGCAGGCTCTTTTTCCATTTGGGGTGGTCCCAGGCAAGGGACTCCCTCACGTTGATGTCCACATTGCACTTTTCTCAAGCTGGCCTTGAGGATGTCCTCGAAACACTTTCTCTGCCCTCCTCTTGAGCGTACACCTTGACTGGGCTGGGAGAATAAAATTTGCTTCGGGAGTCTGAAGTGAGACATTCAGGTGACGTGGGCAGCCCAGTGAAGTCGGATGCTGGATGATCATCGCCTTGACGCTCACGGTGTTTGCTTGCCAGAGGACGCTAATGTTGGTGCATCTCTCTTCCCACTGGATTTGAAGGATCTTCTGCAGGCTGCATCGCTGGTGCTAACGTGAGAGGATGGCTGTTAATTCTGGGGACAAGTGGTACTCGTGCAAATTCAGGTCTACTGCTGTACAGCAGCGCTATAAATGGCAGCTGAACAATCTTCTGTCCTTTTGAACTTTTCCATGTGTAAAGGAACCTGTTTGGGGTCATTCTTTGCAAATGCAGGGTGGCTGGCTTTTTTTTTTCCCCCCCCCCCCGATTTCCCTTTCTTATGTTTGAAAACATTAGCTGACACGTATTATATGAATACTTGAGCCCTGCAAATTCTTGGGTCTCAGCTTACTATAAACATGACTGTCTTGTTGCATTTATACACTCCACGAGGAAACTGCAGTAGGCACCCTGGCACTCGGCTGACCTTTTTATTTTTATGACTTGCAAGTCAGAGTTTCACAGGGGGTTGGTCTCTGCGGTTCAAGGAGTCAGAGGTTGGAAAGCTGCAAGCTCCACAAGGAACTGGAACAGATTATCCACAGATTATAATTCCCACAGCGCACAGTGGCAATATCTGCCAGTATCTGACAGGCAGACACATTACTCACCAGCTGTGCTTGAAATATCAGATAATCTTCTTCATTCACTGCATTGTCTGGGCGAAATAAGTACACCATTTGCACTAACGTAACCGTGGTCTAATCCCCCTTTCCTTGCTGGGTTATAATAGACTCTGTATCTGGCTGAGATCAAAACCCGGAATGCGATTAATCCACATTCGTGTTCAATCCCCCTTCTCTGGTGGGTCCTGAGAGCTGGAAACCCCTGAAAACTTTGCCTGTATATGCTGCAATCCAGGGGCCAAATTCTGCTAAATTACGTCCTCATTAATTGCACTGCATTTAAAAGGCACAAGCACCTTTTAGAGAAGGGGTAAGGATAGTTCATGAGCTATTTGTGATCTCTCTGGCTCTGAGGAGAGACCACCTTTTTCTTAGGGCAACAGAAGAGCTGCAGGTGATGCTTGTCCCTATAATGTGCAACTAATCTACTCTTGGTGTCCGATACTGCCACGGTGATTTATTAGACATGGATAAATCCAGCAAATCATTTCCTACCTATCCTTGCCCAGGGTTTTTGGTTCAAGCTCCCTTTCCCTGGACATTTGCAGGAAGTGAATTTCAAGGACCCACACAAATGTGGAAAACCTAAGTTTCAGATTTGCTCGTCCCCTTCTTGCTGGAAGCGCGCGTGAAACCCATGCCGTCACACAACGGATAAAACACCACGCGACAGGTCTGACTCGCCTATCACAACTTGCCAATGCAGATGCGGGATGAATGCCTGCAGAAACCTGCTTGTGGGCAGGATTAAGATCTCCACAAAAACATCATCAATGCTGACTATGGAACACAATTGTGATTTTTTTTTCCTTGTTGAACTTCAGTACAAGTACAAAGAAGGAAAATTAATTCCAATTGTGTATTGTGATTGACCACGTTTTTTGGCATACAGCATGCACTTTAAAAAACAAACGAGCTCTGTGAATTGCACCGTGCCTTCTATTATTTGGCCAGAAGTTGGAACACATTATAGTGACAATGAAGGGTAATTTGGAAAGACTGATTTTTAGGAAAACGTGTAAGGACAGGCTTAACTTTGAGTGCCTTTCCCAAGTACGCATTCTTCCCTGAAGTGGAGCTGTCATGCTGGCTGTACATAGTAATCAAGAAGACAATGGTGTTTGCTTTGCTACTCTATAGCCTTGCAATGTGCACGGGATGTAGGATGGTTTAAACGTCTAAAAACACATGTTAATTTTTTCCAACTGCTGTTTCCATAATACTGCAAACCAAATTGTTCTCATTCTTTTGACTGAAATCACTGATGCTGGGCTGGATGGATTCAATTCCCATCTTTCCAGACCTACCACAATACAGAAGCCCGGTACAACTCCTGGTCTCTGGGGAAAGGCAGGATGCAAAGCATGCTGCAAGCGTTAAGCTCAGCAGAGATATAAGCAGAGAGAATAACATCCGTGCATTTGGCCTTAAAAAGTCTCCTTTCTTTTTATGAGATGCCAATACTCCTGTAAAATCTCACGGCTTTTAAAGCCACAGAAATGAAAACGCATACAGCTTACGATATGCAGCTGGGCTCAGGGCCCAGACACTGTGTTCTCAGTAATTTCCCTACGCTAATCCAGACACCATGGCTACAGCCAACGCCCCCTGCGCTAATCCAGACATTTGGGTTCCTCGTTGGGTCTCTGGAATATCCCTCCACATGTGCTCTTACCTGTTAATGCCTGCAAATGACCTCACCGCGGACCATTGCTGCTGAATAGCTACTTGCTGGCTGACGTGCACAATGCATCTGTCTGGGCCAGGCTGAGCCTAAAGGAGCCCAGGGGTTTCGGTGCAG
Source organism: Crocodylus siamensis (assembly GCF_052110815.1). Classification (NCBI taxonomy): domain Eukaryota; kingdom Metazoa; phylum Chordata; order Crocodylia; family Crocodylidae; genus Crocodylus; species Crocodylus siamensis. The sequence continues at coordinate 4,311,518 of NC_143409.1, read as the reverse complement.
CGGGGAGCATAGAGTTGAGCGAGTCTGGAGCCCAAGCGTGGCGGTCCTCTTGGAGAACAGCGGCTCGTTGTTGCACCCAAGATGTTGGCTTCCCGGGTGGGAGGAATTTGTCTCCCTCTTCCCTGGCTCTAGTGGAAGGGGGGAATGCAAATGCCATCCCTGCCCTGTGCCCCTCCATATGGAAAGGAGCAAGATGCTCGCAGCGCTGGCATTAAGAGCACGCACCTTCCATTTTCTTGCTTGATTTTTCCTTTTTTTTTTTTTTTTTGGAGCCTGCAACGTGGGAGGAGCTTTGTCCCTGGGATGGAGCAGTTCTTCCAACCCTAATCAAATACAGGGGCACTCAACTGACTGAAACTACCGCTTTCAGGGGCTGTCCCTGACTGTATTTTCCCACCCTTACGTAGCAACTGCTTTGAAATAAGTGCCTTTATTTATTGTCGAGGTCAGAGCCACATTCAAGCGGTGCAAAAGTGAATGCATCTAGGGCGTTTCTTCCAAATTCGCCTGCCTACCATGACGGCGACTGCACAAACCGCGGGACGTCCGCGGGAGGGTTTCCCGTCTGTGTTCAGCTGTGGGTGCTGCTCATCGGAGTTTGTCACGCTGCGGCACATGCTGGTGTCCCGGGAAAAGGCTCTGTTGCCTACTTGTTGGCTTAGACCATTGCAACTTGTCACTCCTCTCAAAGGTCTGTAGTTTTCTTGTAAGCAAGAAACCTCCAGATTTTGGGGGCTGGGGTGAGATCCGGTAGCAAAACTGGGGTGGGGCAAGTGGGGCAGTGGCCCTGGGTGCTGATGCTGTAGTGCTCTGCGTCCTCGCCTGCTGGCGTGCTGCTGCCGTGTCCCCCGGGCTCTCGGGCATGCTCCGCTCCTCCCCCGTGCTCCAGACTCTGGCACTCGGCAGCACCGGTCTCACCGGCTACACCCCTTACATGTTGCGTCCATTGCTGGGGTTGGTGACTGGGGAATTGCCTGGTAGAGAAAAGGAAAGAAGCAGTACATTTTCCCAGCGTATCTCAGTGATGCCAGCACTCAAAGTCTAATTATTTCTCATTAGACTCAGCTACTTCGGTGTGTAAGAGGTCCCTTCTCCCCTCCATCTTCTCCAGTGACGTCTCCGTGGGCCGCCGTCTCGCCACCTTTCAGCTGGCCGGACTCTGATGCCGCGCGGCTGGAAGGGTTGCTTTCAGGGCCAGCCCTCGACGACTGGCAGGCTTCGTAGTGACTTCTGCTGGCAGCCTTGGATGGCCTAGGAAGCCCGCGGCATGGAAAGGCAATGGCTCGGCTTTTAAGCCGCCCTTGCCTTCCCTGGGAACAGTTTTCTATGGAGGGTCGGGGAGCTTGCACCTTGCATTTGTCAGCACGAGCCCCTCGCTGTGGGATGCAGCAGTAGGGTTCCCTGGTCCTCCACCTGCTCCATAAGGCACTTCTTCCTCGTGTTGATCCCTTAAATAAAGAAGGGAGAATGGGCTGTGGACTCTGCTTTCCAGACCTTCCGCTTGCTGGGCGTCTTCGGTTCTCCGCTTTGCAGGGTGCGAAGGAGAGCTAAGCAATTTTGTATGTTCAGGAAGAGGCCAGAACCTGAGCTCAGTCTCGAAAGACAAGCTCGAGGGTTTCAGCATCCCCCGCCAGCGGGATGTCCTGGGTGGCCGCAGCATTGCAATGCGCTGACCCAAACTCTTGGGTCAGAGCAGCCCAAAACCACAGTGGGTGGTGGGGAGAAGGCTGGATCCAGCGGGACAGTTGAGCGCACAGCTCTGGCCAACGACACGCGTTGCCACACTATTTTACCTTTGAAGTGGAAGACTCCTACCCTTTCGAGGCCGCCATGCCGCCACGCAAGTCCGCAGGGCAGCTACCTAAGAGCAGGCAGAGCTGCGCGCTGGTCTCACATTCCCTTGCACGCTCTGGACGCTCTTTCAAGGCATTTGCAATTGAGGGAGGCTGGGAATTGCACCTGGTGCATGGGATTTACACCTCCCTCAGAAAAGGAAGATGCTTAGTGGTTGGTGCAGACTTTAGACCACAAAACACTTAGGACAGCTATAAGCCAGGATGTCTAAAGACAAATGATATTGCATTTAAAAGAAATAGTCAAAAGGATGAAGGATACACAGGGCCAGTTGTGAACCTGAAATGTCCCCAAGGCTAGGGGTATTTAGCTTCATCTTGCTGGCTTGACTTCAGGGAAGCGGGTGTGAGGGCAGCTGTGCCTGCCTCCCTCAGGGTGAAGGGGTTTGGGTCTGATGTCCAGTTTTGGGACCCGCCTTTACTTTGCATCACGGTCTTGTTGCTGAGGACCTTTGCTTCCTAAGGATGAGGCAGAAAAATATAAGCACGCACATTTCTTAACACCGCGTGTGAGTGTGTGTACGAGTAAAAGGTAAAAAATGGTGTGCATTTTTACATACCCAGAGAAAACTACAAAGCAACCTTCTTTCATTCTGTGACAGCTGGCCAAGCACAGCAGCTGCTTGCTCCTTGGTCGCTGATACGTTACTCTGCTTTCAAGTTATTACCCTTCGGTGGTTGTTGCAGCATCGAAGGTGCTCCGGTGGCTGCAGCAGCCTCGGGGATGGCTGGATTTGACCCTTTGGCAAACTGCGGCAGAGGAGTGCGGGCAGGGATGGCCAACCTGTGTCCTGCATGCCACAAGTGTATGTATTGTCTGTGCGTGGCACGTGGCATGTGGCACTGGTCATATGAGCCAGTCACTCCAAGGAGAGGCAGGGCACGGACTTTAGAGCACATTAGCTGCTTTGTGGTATCTGCCTCTGTGCGCGTTCCCACCCCACCGCAAAGGCAAGGGAGTTTGCCTACCAAAAAAAGAAGGTAACTGCCTCCTTTCCCACAGGGTAAAGCGGACCCACGCAGTTAACACGGAGAAGTTGGCATGCTGAACCCCTCGTGGCAACCTGTCTGAGCTGCAGCACCCGAAGAATGGTAGTCGGCGTCAGTGCAAGTCGTGGCATCAGAGTTCATAACACATCATCGCATTTTAAAAACTTTTTTTTTTTTTTTAATCTTCTCTAACCTTCCCCATCCCTGAGTTTCGGGTAGGATCCACATCCTCACGCTTCCGCACATTACTTTTTATTTCCTAGATTTCATAGACATCAGGGCTGGAAGGGACCTCGGGAGATCATTGAGTCCAGCACCCGCCCAAAGGGCAGGAAGTCAGCTGGGGTCATAGGATCCCAGCAAGATAAGCGTCCAATTTACTCTTGAAGGTGTTCAATGTAGGTGCTTGAACCACCTCCGCTGGCAGACTGTTCCAGACCTTGGGGGCTCGGACAGTAAAGAAATTCTTCCTTATGTCCAGCCTGAAACGGTCTCGCAGGAGTTTGTGACCGTTCGACCTCGTCATCCCTTGGGGCGCTCTGGTGAACAGACGTTCCCCCAGATCCTGGTCCAGATCCAGATTTCTTTTGCTGGGAAATGGAAAAAATGTTGATGCTGTAGCTGCGGCGTAAAACTCCCGGGAAGATCCTCGCGCTTTCAATAGCTTTCTCCCTTTAATGATGCACTGGAAGTGGAGAGCTTCTTCCCCCTGAACAAAATAGGAGAGAGACTCCATGGGGGCTTGCAAGCCTTCCTGGAAAACACTGAACAGATGCTTTAATTTTTTCCAGGCTCAGCCCACCACACGGGAACCGCTGTGGATCAGGCCGTGCCGATCAGGAGCCCCGTGGCCTGTTGCATGAACATGTGTCATGGGCTAGCTCTTTGTGCAAGGAGACCGGTATCATGGATTACAGCCCAATTAATGAGAGCCCTGTCTCAGCATTGATCAAGGAGTGCTACTTTTTGTGCTGCAATAGGAAACATTCATCATGGAGAACGTAGTCAGGAAGGAAGCCCTTAAGAGATGCTTCGACCATCCATCCAGGGCGATGCTTTCCTACCGGGAGATGAACGCTGCCGTCCCCGCTTTGCACAGGATTCATGTCACCCCCTGTTCTTCAGCTTAAAAGACTGAAACTCGGAAAACCCAGTCATTTGGCTAGAGTTTTTCATTCTTTTTCCACGAACCTCAAAATCTCACCTTTCTCCATTACCACGGTAGGGAACGACAAAAATTTCTGGTCTCAGCTGAGGGTCTCTTCTGTTGGGTTTCACCGGTGAGGTCCATCCCTTGTGTCTCTGGAAGAAAATGAGGAATCCAAGGGGGAGACCCCCCCACCCATCAAAAACCAAACTGCATCCTTTCAGGCAGGTGAGGGTGTGAGGGACCAAGCAGGGGCCAGAACTAAGCATCACCCGTTTGGGAAAGGCATGTTTCATTTGGAAACTCAATCACTTAATTTCACCTCGGCAAGGGGGTCAGGGAGAAGGGAAACGGCATCTTTCTCACAACTGGAGCTATAATTTGCTGCTGCTCTTTTCAGTTATTGTTCTCCCCTGCATAAAGTTACCGACTCTCGTTCCAAACAAGGAACTGGATTTGAGAGCAGCCGTGAGCTGCCTTGGCGCAGCTACAAAGTGGGGCTGCGAGCCACGGGCACGCAGAGAACGCGGTAAGTGATGTGCAGATGAAATCAGTGTGGAAAGTGCACTCTGTGCACACGTAATGCTTCAAAGATAGTGGTAATTATGGCATTTGGCACTGTTTGAAGTCATTGGGGCTGTGATTAAAGATGAGCTGGAATAGCTGCATAGTGGTCGTGTTCTTACCCAAACGCCAGTATCTTCGTCCTGCTGTGTGCACAGCAGGAAAATCAGCTGGAAGTTTATGGTGTGAAACGTGTTGCATTGCTTTCAAAAGCAACAATTGCCTCTCGACTTGATGTCAGGATGAGTCGAGTTTATGCTCAGGGAAGTGTGGCTGGAATGCATCGTTTCCTCCTGAAACCAGGAGAAGAGCTCGTTAGCCGAAGTAGCAAGGCACACTTTGCAGATGTGTGGTTGAATCCACACGGTCTCCCCGAGAAGGTTCCTGCCCTGTGCTTTCTGTGTCAAGAGCTATTGTTTCTTCCTGATGCCGGGAGACTCGGCTCCGTTATGCAGCATAGGGAAATGACGGCTTGTGCCAAGGCTCGGTACGATGCCGGGGGCGAAGGCAACAGACTGAAAGAGGAAGAAGGGAAAACCAAGCTGGGGCTGTGGATGTTGAAAAGGGAAAGGGGGTGTCACCACAAGTCTGACCCCAAACTAAGCCTAGGAAGCCCAGATGTGTAGCCTACTGCATTGTGCACTGATTGCTGGTGGGCTCGGTGGGTGATAGGAAGGGGTTTTCGACTGGCACGTTTGCAGTCCTCCCAGAAACAGTTTGCAGCTCTGACCACCAGCCATGCAAGTCAGCAGCTGGCGGCGCCTGGCCCCCCCATACCCTCAGGCCTGTATGAATGCCCCACTCCGGATCACAAAGCATTTCTCAGATGACGAGGCAGTGCTATTCCCCATTCAGAGAGAGAGAAAAGAAGCCCAGGAGGGGTGAAGTGATTTGCCCAAGGTCATTTCTCAGGACAGTGGCAGAGCCAGGATCATAATCCAGGGCTCCTGAGCTACATTACAGTGTCCTGCCCATGAGGCCACAGTGTCTCATGCTGTAACCAGGTAAAAGGGCTTTCCAGCAGCCGTGTAATGCCAAGCGAGTTGGTAACCCATCCAGAAGTTACCTTGCCAAGGTAAAACATCCTGCGCGGATGTCCCCCCGGTCACTGAGCAATGTGGCACTTCCCTTAGCAGGTGCAGGGGCCCTGTCCCCCTCCTCTGAAATGGGTCCTAGTCGGCAGCAGGGACCTTGGTAAATGGCCCTTGATGGTCTCCTCGGGGACGCGGGTACTTTGAAATTGCCCTTGGACTAGAGGTTCAGAGTTAAGACGACTCGCATCAGACACAGGCCAAGAGGTACCCCCGGAGCCAGGCCTGGCACTGTGGTATGGGGCTCACGGCACACAGCGCAGTGACGCTCGTTGGAGCCAGTGAGAGCAGGAGCGCCCGAGCGCTGTGCCGCAGCACTTTTCATGATGTTTCCTGCACGGGTGGAGGCTGATGGACAACTCTGGGACTGTCTTGCTTCCCAGCCAGTTCCCCCAGACTGAACCCAGGCCTGAAGTTTCACTATTCACCTAGAGAGAGAAGGAGCAGCCAACCTACTGCCTCCTCTGTAACGTTACAGGAGGCAAAGAAATATCTAGAGAATGTGCCTTTTAAATCCCGGGTCATTTTCCCCATGAACAGAGGAGGCCCTGACGCGCAGAAAGGCTGTGTCAGACACGCTATCACCCACTGTCGCCAGCCTTATCTGGGAGCATAATAGCAGAGAAGGGGAATAGTTTAATGGCCAAGCTTGCGTCGTTCATGAAGCTGTTTTTTCCGAAAGGGCTCTTGTGCCCTGGAACAATAAATGCCATGTATGCCCTGCCAGGCTGGGTTTGCTAATCATATTCAAACTTGTGGGCATTTCTTTCCCAGGGCCAGCAAGGCGTTAGTACCTCTTTGGACTCGGCCCACGCTTCTGCAGGCTGGCGGCAGGCTGTCACAGCGTGGCGACGGCAGGTCTGCGGGCCGATGCAGACACAAACAAGAGATCTGGGTAGCTTGGTTTTGATGCTTCGGATGCATAATGATGTGACCAAATCACTCGGCTGGCAGCATTGCGCTGCTACAATGCACTAGTATCAAGAACTGCACAAAGAATGCAGCCCGAGGGCATGGTGTCACCAAAGTAAATTAGAACCCCAATTGAAATGTCAGGCCAAGGAAACACAGAAGAACTTGTTTAATGAACAATAAGCGATGTGTTATTGCAGGCTGAATGAGCCGATCGAGTGCATGTCAAATGTTTACTCTGGGTTTTCACATAGCAGTCCAGTGAGGACTGATGCCCCACTTCTTGTTCGAGGAGTCACTGGCGGTTCGCAAAACTTTCCAAGGGTGGCTGCGGTCAGCTGTGGAGACACTGGTCCGCGTTTGCTGTTGGCCCGAGCAGCTGCAGTTCCAGGGGAATGCAATACAGTTTAAAACGGTCGTATAGCAGTGGTACCTGCCTATATGTTCATCCCATGGTGTCTTTGGCTTGTGTTTCCTTTTCTGGGGGGCGGGCAAAGCTGTTGTAAGACCCTTGCAGAACCAAAGTGAAACAGAGCCCATTCTCCATGAGACATCTTCAGCAGAGCCGTCAGGGCTACTTGAGACTTTGCATTGGTTATGTTGTCCACCTCTTGCACCTGTACTGGTCTCTGCTTTTAACCCATCTCTCTGTCAACATGACAAAGGCCATCCTGCTAGTATTAAAGAGAAAGGGGCCAGAATTTGGAATTAAAATGGAATTTGGATGGGGGTGGAAATACTGTGTAGATGGGTAGATCTACTGTTTCTGGGTAGATCTGTTTCCAAGCTTATTGTGAGACATTTGCTGCTTGGTGCTGTGTGATTATGGAGTCTCCTTCACTGGAGGCTTTCGAAAGAGGCTGGACTGGCATTTGACAGGGACAGAATAGGAATAGCATTTCCTGGCTGGACTAGATGACCCTTGGGTTCTCTGCCAACCCTAGCACATACAAAAAGGGGGGTGCTTGTACTGATCAGACTACATAGAAAATGTCTGAAAGCGGATATCTAACTAATACAGGCAAGTTTTAAAATCTGGCTTAAGCTATGCCCCAAAGCACAGGCAAGGCAATGGAAGGAGTTCATTCACTGCGTTGGGCTTTGGAAATATCCAGTTAAGGTTCCCCACAAGCATTTACAACAGAGTCCAGTAAGAATGGGGAAAAAAGAGTCTTTCTGGCCCCAAACAGGTAAGAAGAAAAATGAGGTAGTATTATTTCTGCAGCAATGCAATAAGGGAAATCTATATCAGCTATTGGGAGGCAATTCTTTTTTATTCCATATTTGCATGCTAGATTCTTTATTTTGTTCAATATAAAGTCAGGCAAATAAAGAATGATGTCTGGTGACTTGGAAACAGCCTGTTAGCTAGCACAGGAAGGAGATAAATGTGATCACTAGCAGCTGTACAAAACAAGGGTGCCAGTTTCTTGTGGAAAGGAACATGCAGATAATGTGCAGTTCTTGACATTGCAAAAATTGGATCAGTACAGTGGCACTTGTCTGATTTCCTGATGGGAAGAAATCCATCGTTTAAAGGAAATCTATTTGGGAAAAGGAAGATAAATTAAGTGATTAGAGAAAATAGGAGAGGAGCTGCTGAGAATGAAAACCTGAGGGTCAAGCTCTGCTCTCTGTACCAGATGAACTGGATGGGATTGCCAAGGTGCAGACAAAAGCAAGTTGTGGTCTGTGAGCTACTTCTCAGCTGTTTTTTAGGGCTGTGCAAAATGGTACCGTTCTGTTTCACCTTCAGTTTTGACGGTTCGAAGGAACAGTGTTCTGTTTTGAATGTCATTTCAATTCAAAACAGCTGTTCCTTTCCCTCAAAACTGAAAGGCTGTTTTGATGTTTCACTGGGGGTAGGAAGTCAGCCCAGCTGGGCTGACTTCCCGCCACCAGTGCTAGATCGCACAGGAGATGGGAAGTCAGCCCAGCTGAGTGGACTTCCCATCCCTGCCACTAGGTCAGGCAGCTGGGCTGACTCTCCGCCCCTGCACCTGATTGCAACATGTTGAGGGGTAGGAGTGAGTCCAGCTGGGATGACTGTCCACCCCCGCGCCTGATCACAGTGTTGTTGGGGGTGGGAGTGAGTCTTGCTGGGCTGACTCTCCACTTCCCCCTGCCCAATCTAGCACTGGGGGGTGGGAGTGAGCCCAACTGGGCTGACTCTCTGCCCCACACTAGATCGCAGCGCTGTTATTGGCTTCTGGCTGTGGGAGATGGGGAGAGACAGGGCTGTGCTCCTGGCAGGTGCTGGGAGCGTAGCCCTGGTTCTCCCCTGTCTCTCACTGCTGGCTTCAAAACTTGAAAAGTTTAGAAACTTTCAAAATGTTTTGACTAGCCTCATTTTGTTTCAAGACTGTTTCAAAGCCCTTCATTTGGATTCAATCTCACCATTTTGAGCTCGAAATTAGTCGAAACAGTGTTGAATTGAAACAACTGGTGAAATTTCACACAGTCCTACTGTTTTTGTCACTGGTGCAAACCTGTTTATTTACAAAACAATAATTTTTCATCTGCTACTGACACTCTTCTGCTTAATTAACTGTTGGGAAAAGGGTGGGTGAACTGAAGTAAAATCTGAAACTGTTTAGCCAGTGGTGGTGGGGAAAGGAGCCTTGTCTAGGAATATCAGAAGCAGTTTTCAACTCCCAGTGTACTTCTTGCTCCACATCTGATGTCTTAATGCAACCACAGGCAATCTAATGGGATAATTTGAAACCATCTATGGCAAAATGCTTAAGGGAAAGCTACAGGGTTGTTGGTTGTAGCTGTGTTGGTCTAAGGATGTAGGCAGACAAGATTCTTTGGGTAAAGGTGATATCTTGTATTAGATCAACTAAATAGAAGCCTAACTGGGTGTGTCTACACATGCATTTACCCTGGCTTAAAGTTACTGCTCAGTAAGAGGGACTAGGCCGGCATCTGCATGTGCAGGTGTTAAAGTGCATTAAGGCTATGTGTGGACTGACTTGGGAGTAAAGTTAGTCCCAAGTCAGTCCACACACAGTGTTACTGCACATGATGCAGGTATCAAATTTATGCCCAAGTCAGTATAAGTCACCATATTTACTGCACAGTATGGGTGTGCACATGTAGATATGCAGTAATTTTGGCTACTGTGCAGTAAATGCACATGTGTAGATGAACCCACTAAGAGCTAAGGGGAAGCTAATCACTAATACCCTCAATGACAACACTGAAAAACACCCTGCCTTGCCTTCTGCCTGACTTCAGACCAACAAAGTTCTCTCAACACTTAGCAAGTATTTATTTATTTATGCAGTTTCTCAGCTGCCCAACCCAGCAAAGGCTTAGGGCAGCTTGCAATAAGAGAAACTATTTTTCTTATTTTAAAACAGAGTTTTAAGGATTGTGGGATTGTGTTTCACTTGCTTCAACCTCCAGTTTTGACTGGTCCTACCTGAACCCTGATGAGAGTAGCAACCTGAGTTGTTTGCCACAATTCTGCCCTCGAGAGAGACTTAGACTTAGAAAGGGGTATCGGCATACTTGCTGGAATTCCTGTACCGTATAGCTCTGTGTAGAGGAGGAGCAGATGCAGCTCCATTCATTCCCAAATCAACCTTTGCTATGAGTGTTTTGCTTAGTTTGTGCCGGGAATGGAAGCCCAAATCTAGAGTAGTCAACCAGAAGGAAGAGGAGCATAAAGTTGAGAAACAAAGTGCTGGGGATGAAATGCCACTTTCCATATAAAGGACAAACTCGTCACTGGAAATATAATGACCTCACCGAACAGCATCCGGCCTCCCTTGCGACTGTCCAGAGAGTTCAGAGATGTAAGGGCCTGCCTGTGTGCTCTCTTCCACCACCTTCCCCTCAAACACCCCATTGATAGTTCCTGCCCACCCTCAAGGCCATGAATATTTCTGTTGTTTTCTCTAGGGGTGCATGTGGCAGGGCACTATTGGTGCCTGCCACTTTAAGGGCCGAGCCAAGAAGCCAGCAGGTGCCTAATTGTGGCAGCCATTTTAGATCTATGGCTGCCTATATAAATAGGGCAGTTTGCTGCTGGCAGGCAGGCAGTAACATTGCCTGGCTGCAAGGCTGCATGCAACATCCTGGAGGTCAGGGAGGAGCTGTAGGGGGGTATGGTAGGAGGCTCCTGGTCCTGGGCATAACCTAAAACTGCACCCTGCCGGTACGGATGGCCTGGAGGGGCTCTCAGTGGTGTGGGAGCCCCCAGGAAATGCCAGGCCAATTGCCACCCCAGTGAAAGGTGAGTAGGGGCACCTTAACCCTAGCCCTCACCTTTGGGTGGACCATATTCTGAAAGAGCAGGTTAGGCCAGGTAAGCTTCTAGAGGCACCTGAGCCTGCTGGGGGAGTGACCCCACAGGGCCAGGCATGCTTCCAGGAGCACTTGAGCTGGGAATGGGGGACCCTGATCCCTAAGTGCAGGCAGGAGTTGAAATCCCAACTGAGGCACTGGACTGGTCAATGCTGGGGCCAGGACCGGAAGGGTCAAAAGGGCCAGGGGCGCACCGCAAGGGACACCCACAAAGAGCAAAGAAGCTCAGGGTCCCGACTGGCCTGAGATGGGGCCAGGGCTTACAGAGTGGAAGGTTCCATGATTGGGGGCCACAGCTAATGGGCAAAGGGGACAGTTGAGCCAGCTGCTTGAGATGCCATCTGCAAGGTTTGGGCCGCGGTGTAGGGGCGGAACAGAGCCATGGATAGTCCCCCCAGTATCAGGGTGTACAATGGGCAGCCTCCTGCTTTAATTAACAACCTAATTAATTAACAACAAGGCATGGCAGGCGAGACAGGTGGGCAGCATGCCCAGAGGCAGGTGGGGAAACTAGCCCTGTGGCTAGCCAGGGACCACCACTTTGCCACAGTGCAAATCTCACAGGGACATAACAAGAAAAAATGTTCTAGCATTGGAAAGTGGTTATTCAAGACTATTCTGAGCCAGCTTTGTCTGCTTTAGTGAAAAGGAAAGCTCTGAACTTCTTGGGGAGCAAAGTGTGGCTTTCACAGATAGTCGAAGGCTTCTAGATAAATCTGGCAGATGTGGAAAGGCAATTATGGAAAGACAATTACAGGCCCAGGTGCTCAGTTTGCTAAGTGGATATGACTCGGGCATTACTTTGCACACTAAAGAAGGTATGGCCGTACCATTGCCATCTTCAGACGAGACCCTGAGGCTTATCAGTTTAGTGGAACATTTCTAAGGGAGAGGAGGAAAGAGAGGATGTATCTATCTGTCTCTATACAGATAATTAAGTAGTTTGACTTGGAAGTCAGTGACAGCGTCAAACATCATTAACCTCTCTGGAGACAGATTGACATGGAAGATAAAATGCTGTTTTCATCCTCTGTCCTGCTGGACTGCGGTGCATGTATGCCCCTTTTCTTTCCTGGAGATGCTTGGACTTTTAGGAGAAGCAGGTGATAATTACTGGGTGCAGGGATGAAATGTGTCTTGCAATACTTTCATTCTGCTGCTTGTAGACTTACAAATGCTCCTGCCAGTTCAGTCAGAGCTGGATTCATGTATTTTTCTATTAAGAGTAGCATGTGTGTCTCTGCTACGACGGGCTTGTCACATAATTTGCCAGCCATTAGAGCTCCGTGGCGCTTGTTAATGCACAGCGACAGTTGAAAAGCGCTTTCAGAATGCAACTCGAAGTGTCATGGTCAGCTTCATCCGACTGTAAGGACAGGCCGTTGTGACTTGCTGTCCCTGAAGGCATCTGTTATTTGGCTGTGTCCTATGTGTTGCCATGAGAAAGCAGCCTGTGTTGTCATTGCCCGTGAACCTGCAGCAGCAGGATCTCACTAGTGCTCTACCCACATTATTCAAAAGCTATTTGAAATTTCTGACTACCACCCCTGCCTTCCTGAAATTCTTCAGCTTGCTTTATTACAGAGATCAGCGGGGGGCATCCTTTTTGGCAGGTGTGCCGCAGCCCCGTATGAGGCCCAGGTGCCCCTCTGATCCCCTTCCCCTGCCCGACCTGCTGCTCTGCTTTCTATTTTATGTGCTACTATGCTGCCTGTCGCCTCCCTGACCTGCCATGCACACCCAGATGCCACAGACTGGCCACCCCTGACATAGCTGATGGACAATTGGAGATGGAGCCTCAGCACATGAGCACAGTTGCCACTATAGTGATCCACAAGCCAAGCCACTAACACCTTACTGCTGGAGAGGTAGCTGCATTTCCCTGTGTGACTCTGCTTTCCTTCAGCAAGAGAAAATTGTGCAAGTTATGACACTTGGTCCCCAAAAGGAAATGCCAGAGGGCTGACCCCCAGCTTCATGTAAAGCTTCCGGGTCTCTGGCACCATCCATGTTAACTTTTATTTCAGCAAAAATCCACTGCTTTATAGGAAGGTTAAAGACATGCAACCCAGCAGTCATTGATGAGACCGTTCTTGAACTACCTGGTCAGTGAGTTCCCTGCCAGGATGCCCTTCCCAGTCCTCCACCGCGGTCAGCCTAGCTTCTCCATTGTTATGTTGTTTGATGGGTGGTGGCAGCAGCAGGGGAAGTACTAAAAGAGCATTAGACATGGTTCTCTACCTGCACCATATTGATCCTTCGCTGCTGGGAAGAGCATTTATAGGGACAGTGCTCTTGGCCCCAGCATCCCTGAGATGCTGTTTCCTGTTGCTTTGAGGGGACAATAGATGGGCAATCTGGCTGGTGCTAGGAGCTCTGAGGAGGGGGAACATGCTCTGTAAGGTTGGCATCGTCGGAGAACGTAGCCATCAGGCACTACAGATTTTGACTGAGCACATGTGAAACGAGTGCCCTGAACGTTCCCCCTCCCATGATTCCCCCTCTGTTTGAAGAAGGGTGTTTGTACTTGAAAGCTTGCAAAGAACAATTTTCCCAACTATTTAGTTGGTCTAATAAAAGATATTGCAATTACCCAAAGAACCTTGGTTGCCCTCCCATCATAGAGTCATAGACAATGAGGGCTGGAAGGGAGCTCAGGAGGTCTCATCTAGTCCAACCCCTTGCTCCAAGCAGGACCAGCCCCAACTACGTCATCCCAGCCAAGGCTTTGTCCAGACGGGTTTTAAAAATCTCCAAGGATGGAGATCCCACCACCTTTCTGGGTAACCTATCACAGTGCTTTACTACCCTCCTCATGAGAGAGGTTTTTCAGAGCAATCCCAGGCTGGTCAGGAGTGACTACAGAGCTCTGGGAGCAGGGCTTAAAGGATTTGGGGACACAGGTGTTTTTTTCCTCGATCCTCCTGGGTACGGGTTATGGGCTGAGGAGGGAGAGACAGATCAAGGTAGTCAACCGAAGACTGTGTGTCATTGTGAAGACTTCGGCTTCCGTGACCACAGTCCGCTCTTTGGTGAGAAAGGCAGTGGTCTGCTGGGAAGAGATGGCCTCCACCTCACTTCACTGGGGAAGACGCTCTTCTCAGCCAGACTGGCTGACCTGCTCAACTGGGCTTTAAACTAAGCCCAGGGGAGATGGGGGGACTACCGCCACAACAAGCCCACTGGGCAACTACCACAAAACCAACAGGTTAAGGCACCCAAGGGAATCCACTCCTACCCCAGCCCTGGAACGAGATCCTCCTGGGAGTGCAAGGCAGCCTAGGGCTTCCAATGGGACACTTATGTGCCTGTACACCAATGCTAGGAGCTTGGGGAACAAACAGGAGGAACTGTGCTTCCTGTTAAACCAGAATGACTACAATATCATAGGGATAATGGAGACCTGGTAAGACTCCACCTATGACTAGGCCACAGGTATTGATGGCTATATCCAGTACAGGAGAGATCGTGTAGGTAAAAGGGGCAGAGGCAGAGCTCTCTATGTCAGGGAAAGCTACACGGCCCTGCAAGCTGACATTGGCATCCAGAGTGGACAACTGGAGACTCTCTGGGTAAAATCCGCAGCGAACGTGGTACAGGAGACACCATGGTAGGAGTCTACTACAGACTCCCAAACAGGAAGAAGAGCTCGACCAGGAATTCGCCAGGGAACTGGCTGAGGCTGCCCGCTTACGGTGCATGGTCGTCATGGGAGACTTCAACTACCCGGACATCTCGTTGGAAGAGCACTTGGACAAACCTGAATGGTCGCAAAGCTTCCCCACATGTGTAGATGAGCGCTGACTCAAGGAGTCTATGAGCCGACAAGAGGTAAAGCGCTGCTCGACCTGGTACTGGCCAAAGGGGATGGTCTAGTCAGCTTCAAAGGGAAGCTGGGAGACAGTGACCATGAGCTGATCACTTTTACTAACCATCGTAAAGCTGGGAAGTCAGTCAGCAATGCAGAAGTCCTCGACTTTAGGAAAGCTGACTATGATAAGCTCAGGGGGCTTGTTGTCAAGGCCTTAAGAGGCCATGACTTGACAGGGAGTGGAGTCCAAGGGGAGTGGTTGCTCCTCAAGGGAGCAATCCTGAAAGCATAAGGGATGTCCATCCCATCTCGGAGGAAAGGTAGCAAAAGGGCACAGCAGCCCCTTTGGCTCAACAGGGAACTTGTGGACCTCCTACACCTAAAAAAAGAGGCTTATAAAGGATGGAAGATAAGAATCACCATAAAGGAGGATTACTCTGCACTGGTCTGCACCTGCAGGGAGCGAACCAGGAAAGCCAAGGCTGCAACCGAACTCCAACTGGCAACGTGTATCAAGGACAATAAAAAGTCCTTTTTCAGATATGTAGAGAGTTGGAAAAAAGGCAAAGGTAACAGTGGACCCCTGATAAACCAAATGGGACAACTGACAGCCAACACCCAGGAAAAAGCCAACCTGCTTAATGGGTACTTCATCAACCCCAAGGGATGGCCCTGCCTAGCATGATGCAGGACGGCCAGGTTGAGGGTGAATTTATACCCAATATCAGTGTAGACCTTGTAAAGAAACACCTTCAATTCAATGGGTCCTGACAGATTGTACCCCTGAGTACTTAAGGAGCTGGCAGGTATAGTCCTGCCACTGGCAAAGACATTTGAAAACTCATGGCGCTCAGACGAAGTACCCAAAGATTGGAAGGAGGCCAATGTGGTGCCCATGTTCAAGAAAGGGAGGAAAGTAGATCTGGAAAACTACAGGCCTATCAGCCTGACCTCTATCCTGGGGAAGATCTTGGAAAAAAATGATCAAAGAGACCATTCTTGATTAACTGGCTGATGGCAACATCCTGAGGGATACCCAGCACAGGTTTGTCTTGGGTAGGTCTTGCCTGACCAATCTCGTCTCTGTCTATGACCAGGTGACCTATCACCTGGACAAGGGAGAAGAGATTGACGTCACATATCTGGACTTTAAAAAAGCCTTCGATCTGGTGTCCCATGACCTCCTCATGGAAAAAGTTGGCCAACTGTGGCCTCAGCTACATCACAGTCCAATGGCTGGGGAATTGGCTCCGAGGTCTGACCCAGAGAGTGGTGGTCGGTGGAAGTGAATCACCATGGCGCTCCGTGACCAGTGGTGTCCTCCAAAGGCTGCGTCCGGCTCTTTAACGTCTTTATCAACGATGTGGACACTGGTGTCAGAAGCAAACTGGCCAAGTTCACCGATGACACTAAACTTTGGGGTAGAGCGTCCACACCCAGGGATAGGCTGGTGATCCAGGCCAACCTAGACAAGCTCAGAAAATGGGCAGATGAAAACCTGATGACCTTCAATACAGAAAAATGCAAGGTACTCCACCTCAGGAAAAAAACCTGCAGCATGCTTACAGGCTCAGCAGTGCTATGCTCACTAGCACCACGGCCAAAAGGGACTTGGGGGTCATGATTGACCACAAGATGAACGTGAGCCACCAATGTGATATTGCAGTTGGTAAAGCAAACAAAACGCTGGCTTGCATCCATAGATGCTTCTCGAGCAAATCCCGGGACGTCATTCTCCCCTTGTACTCGGCCTTGGTGAGGCCGCAGCTGGAGCCCTGCGTCCAGTTTTGGGCTCCACAATTCAAAAAGGATGTGGAGAAGCTTGAGAGGGTGCAGAGAGCCACGCGCATGATCAGAGGTCAGGAGAACAGACCTTATGAAGAGAGGCTGAGAGCCATGGGGCTCTTCGGCCTGGAAAAGCGCAGGCTCAGGGGTGACCTGTTGGTTGCCTGTAAGTACAGCAGGGGCATGCATCAGGATCTGGGGGAACGTCTGTTCACCAGAGCGCCCCAAGGGATGACAATGTCCAATGGTCACAAACTCCTCCAAGACCATTTCAGGCTGGACATAAGGAAAACCTTCTTTACTGTGGCGGGGGGCTGGACTCAATGACCCTCCAAGGTCCCTTCCAGCCCTAACGTTTATGAAATCTATGAATATGCAACCTCAACTTCCCTTGCTGCAGCTTGAGCCCATTGCTCCTTGTCCTGTCATCTGCCCCCACTGAGATCAGTCCAGCTCTATCCTCTTCGCAGCCCCCGGCAGGGAGTTCAAGGCTGCTGTTAAATTCCCCCTTGGTCTTCTCTTCTGAAGGCTAAATTAGCCCGGTTCCCTCAGCCTCTCCTCACAAGTCATGCCCCCCCAGGCCCTGACCATTTTCATTGTCCTCCACTGGACTCTCTCCAATTTGTCCACATCCTTTCTGTAGTGGGGGGGGCCCACAACTGGACTCAGGACTCCAGATGTGGCCTCCCCAGTGCCGAATAGAGGGGAAGAATCACTGCCCTCGATCTGCTGGCAGCGCTCCTCCCAACGCAGCCCAGGATGCTGTTAGATTTCTATGACATTTATGAAGCCTTCTTTGCAAGGCTCATAACATAATAATCTTCCCTTTCCCCGAAAAAGCTCAGTATATAGCCGCCCAGTGTGCTAAACTGTAGCCTAAACAGTTAAAGTTTTGCAAAATACGTATGCAATGACAATGAGGTCTTACAATGGGCTACACAACTATTGATGTGGCTGCTTCCATTGCTTGCAAGAGTAGATGCCCACCACAGTCTTGTAAGGAAGCCTCCTAGACTCTTCTCCCAAATGCCAAGCTCACTTTGAGATGTCCTGCTCGTCCTTCTTTTGCTGCTGCTTCAGTTGCACAGGCCCTCATCAGCTAGATGCTTTCCTCTTGAACGTGTCCTTGGCAAAACCAAATTGAAGCCAGGTTGCTGCTGCAAAGCAAAGCAGGCCACCAGATCCTGAGTGTTTCTGCAGAAGGGGGTTGTACAACATGCAACTTTTTAAAAGTATATAATAGCATAATTGTGAGCAAGCGTGTATGAAACAATGCTCTTTAGCAATCCTGCAAGCAGAGGTGGGACGAGAGGTCACAGAATTTGGGTATAGCCTGAAGCAGATCATATTTGGATCCCTCTGCCTCTGTCATGTTCATACTCGATTTTAATGTGAGCTTCTACGTTGCGGGGGGGGGGGGCATTGTTAAACACTGCATTATGTTCAAGGTTTTTGTTCTGGCCTTAAATAACAGCCATCTCCAGACAATTTAGACTTAGGAAATGAGGATCAAGTTGCTTTCTTAATCCTTTGTTTTTCATACAAGGGTGTGTGAACTACAAGAAAGATCTTGTTTGGTCCCTAACACTGAATTATTTCCAAGCAGCAGGGACTAGCCTTGAAACCACGATACCTTTATTGAAAAGAAAATAGGGACTGTTCTTGGACTGGCGAGATTGCTCAGCAAGCAGAGCTAGGAAAAGGAGTGTGATTTCTCATGCTGTTTCCTGTAGTCCAAACATGACCCAAAGTTTTTATAAACTTTCTGCTTGGGTTTCAGGAAGCAGCAAATGAAACTGCATTCCTGTGTGTTTTTGAGATGTAATAAAATCTCATCACCTATAAGCCTACAGCCTTTAAAGCGTTCTCTGGAGGGCAGGGCAAGGGGTGGGGGCACATTGACTGATGGTTGAAAAAAAAGCCTTTTTTATTGTCTTTGGGATTATAACTCCACTCAGTTCTGAAGTCTGAAGTGACAGGGCTTTGGCCATCTTGATTCAGCTCTCACTGAATGCCGGCACACTTTCCGTAACCTTGCCTATTGCAGCACTTTGGTATCATTGTAGACAACCTATGGCACCGACAGAAACTCGTGTATGGAGGGGACCAAGCATCACCCTTTGAAAAGGATGGTTCTTCGAGCCCAGCCTGAGAGAGCTCAAGTCGGGGAAAACCTGACATGCTAAGCAGTAGCTTCCACTGCAACTAAAACTTGGGATATACATTTCCAATATTGCTAGCTTTTCAAGAGCATGAGGGCTTAGCTGGGAAAATTAATAAATAACTGAACAAGCTGAGTGGGGACCAGAACAAAACGGACAACCGTTTCAATCGAAATGAGCAAACAGTTCTGCAGAAGCAAACTCGCGGTACCAAATACAGCCACCTTCGGCATCCCGGGCTGCGTAAGGAGGATTCGAATGTGCGTGGTGGCGTTGATGTCCCGTCTGGGGACAGAAAGAAGCAGAGAGATCGGGGGAAAGCTGTGGGAAAACAGAGGAAGGGAAGAATGAGTAGAGGGAACATGAGGATGAGATAAGGACATCCGTGTGGAAATACAAGCGTGTTCACCAGCTGCGGTTGTGGGAGTTTTTTAATGGGTTTTATCCCAAAT
The DNA here is from genome assembly GCF_052110815.1 of Crocodylus siamensis. Classification (NCBI taxonomy): domain Eukaryota; kingdom Metazoa; phylum Chordata; order Crocodylia; family Crocodylidae; genus Crocodylus; species Crocodylus siamensis. The sequence continues at coordinate 4,292,437 of NC_143409.1, read as the reverse complement.
ACCACAAGTGCTGTACCACGATGACGTCCGTCAGCTATACCCAAGGGGCTCCCACATGTTGGAGCAGTACTCTGGCCACATCCACTCCTGCGAGCGTGGAAGCGAGGACGACTTGAGGGGAGACTGGAGCGGCAGGGGCTGGAAGGAAGCGGGTGATAATGCTGGGAGCTACAGACAGCATCCTTCCAGCTCCAGCTGGGCTCGGTGCCTGCTTGGGTGCTGCTATGAATTCAGGGCTTTGTTTTCTGTGAGACAGCCTATCACGCAAAATCAGATAACTCAGACAGACAGTGGGATGCTTTAAAATATGCAGATGATTAGCTTGGATGGGGCCGGTGACATTTGGATCACGTTAATATTAAAGCGCCCTCCACCCAGGCTCCCTTTTTGTGTCTCAGATGTATACCCACACTTCTCTGGATGGCCAGGAAGGGGGTGGGTGGGTTTTAAGAAGAAGGCTTTACTGCTCTGTATGGGCTAGTAACATCTCTGTAGTACTCATCAGGAGTTTCCAGCTTAGCTAAGGCAGAGAGCCTACTTTTTTTTTTCTTTTACAGTTAATCTTTAGGTTTCATTGCATGCAAGGACAGCAGTTCCCAGTGTCACAGCTTTGGAGCTGTTACAAAATATACCAGTGAGCTGTAACCCATGACATTTCTGTGCCTCAGTGAGATGCAAAAAAGGGGCTTGGAAGCTAACTGTGTTTGTGGGCGCAAAGTCCTGCTCCCCCTGCCCCTCTGCACACACATTTTCGCTCCCCAGGGCTGAATCCTAAGGGCCACAGCAAGTGTTAGTGGGAGAAGCCCAATTTTAGTGAAATCAAGAAGCATCCTCCACCCTTCCCAGATTGAGTGGAGCCGCTCTTTAGAGACAACAGCCCCAGATACCCCAGGGTCCTCAACCAGGGGGAATGAGGCTTTGTAGTCGATTCAAGAAGGCCCACAATTTGCAGATCTCCCTGCATATTCATTTTAAATCCTGTTGCTGACAGGAAGGCTGTACTGCTGGCTGGACCTCTGAGGCTTCAGTTTTATTTCATCCAAGTTAAAAGGTGATTTACTTAGACAAGCAAAAAGCCCCCTCCTCTCTGCTCTAGCCATAAAAAGGCTTGTTCAGTTAGGCAGTGATCTGGACAGGGTAGGGGCAGGTTTTCACATAACATTTCCACCTCCTTCTTTCCTTCCAGCTCTCCATGACCCAGACCTGCCCAACAGGGGAAAATGGCTTCCCTGGCCCTGCCAATTTTAGGATAAATAGGCCATCCAAAATATGCAAAAGTCAGTTCCAAGTCGTCCAGCAGTCGGAAAAGCCTCAGAACTCTTCTGATGAGTAAAGCCCATAATAACTATTCTACTTGCTCACGACAAGGGTTGCAAGATCTGGATCCTACAATATAATCTCTGCTTCAGCATTCCCAAGGCACTAGCACTACTAATGACAGAGTCAGAACAGAAGAACGGTTACAATTTTGTTAAACCAGCTTGCATGTTTAGTGCTTTAAGAGCCGTGGCGTTTCTATTCCGAGCCGTTATAAATGGGCCATTTTTATACCTCCGTGCAGATGATTGCTGTAATTTTTAAATCAAAATATTGAAGAACACAGCCAAAGATGTCTTCATCTAACCTCAGTGCTTGCTTTAATCTCAGGTCTGAGCTGCCAGAATTTGTTGGAACATCAAAAACATTTATGGGATATTTTCCTTGAAGTGAGGCATTACTAAGGCAGCCAGTAGAAACAGGGTGAGTACAGGGGAAAACTGATGTTTGTGTAAGAATATAGGAGAAGTCACTAACGCATAAGCTCGGGACAGGCGTTCAAAAAGCCTGAGCCTGAATTGATTTAGTCTTTTCAGGTTAGTCTAATCTGACTAGGTTAATCGCTTTGTAACTGCACAGACAGTCCAGAAATGCAGGCACATGCCTGCAGTGGCTCAGGCTAGAAGCCAGGGGGCGCCAGAGCAGCCCTCCCTTCCCTTCCGGGGCTGATCTGAGAGGGGCCGTGGCAGGGTGAGGGAGTGGTGCCCCCCTCCTTGAATGACGACAGAGCATTTATCAGCTCTCTTACCAGCATTTATCACCCCATCAGAAAGCAGCCAGCCTCTAGCATTAGTTCAAGCTCTTCTTAAACAAAGAAGGAACGGAGGGACGTTACCAGCTGAGCTTTGATTAGCTCCCAAAAGCCCTAAGCTGCCACTGCCATCTGCCAGGGCACGGACCATAGCCAGCATGTGGTCTGCTAGCTAATGCTGAGGTGTCTGTGTAAGGCGGAGGGGAGGTGGGATCCCTGCTTCACAGGGAGTGAGGAGGGGAGATGGAAAGCAGAAGGAAACCAGACAGATGCTGCTGTGCCTGCAAGTCTCTGCTGGAGCTGCAGGGGCCAGCCCTGCTGTGGAGCAGAGAGCCCTGCCCAGCCCAGAGAGCATGCTGGGATGCAGGGGGACTCTGCTTTAACTTGAACCAGCAAGGGGTCTGGGACAGACATTTCATAAACCAGTTTGACCCAAATCAGTTAATTCTGATACTGCATTCAACCAGCTTTATCTCAACCTGGTTTCAGCCATTTTCAAACCGGTTTATGTGCACTGAACATCTGCTCCATTACAGGTTTAAATCGGTTTCTGATCACTTAAACTGGTTTGTGTGTAATGTTTGTCCCTAGCCATAAAGAAGCTAATCTGTAGAGGCTTTTCTTTCTTTGACCTCTTTAGTGCTTGAACCAGAAGGTATGGCAAGTTATTGTGGAGCATCTCCGTCACCTATTCACCTAGAACATGAAGTGTTTGTCTTCACACAACCGATGAACAAGAAGTTGAAATAAAATAGGGCTGGGGGATGTGGTTCTGTGACATTTGAATACACTCAGAAACTTATGTAAAACAGGGCCACCTGAATCATTGAACTCCTTGATAAATTCAGCAATATGCACCGTACCGACTAAGGTTAACAAAAGAAGAAAACTGAGAGGAAGGAAGTGGGGCATCTCACAGATGTAACGAAAGAGTGTACTTCCAGGTATGGTTTGTGCAGCAGTTTTAGAGATACTGGACTTGAAGGAAAAAACCCACTCAGTTTACAATATCAGCTGTGGCAGACGTCACCCGTGTCTGAATGCTGAGTGTTTGTTGAATGTAAGCTCTATAGGTCTCCCAGTTTGGTTACAACTTCTGTGCTGTTATGCCTAGGATAAAATACGCTGAGAATCCTTTTTTTTTTTTTTTAAGGATATAAAATTAAGAGGATTTGGAGCTGTGCTGAATACACTGGTTGGTAATTATCAATGCTCCTTATGGAAAACTTTTAGTTAAAAATCTAAAAACCAATAAAAAAGTTGGTTTTCAGCCAAAAATGGAAAATGTTAAGTTTTCAGTCAAAAAAAAAAAAAAAAAAAAATCACCTTTATGCTGTCAGTTTACATTTGTGGTGTTTCCTGTTCTGGAGGTGAAAAACCTTTAAAACTTTTTCAGTCAGCCCAACCTGAGACCTGGCCCTGAAGCCATAACCACATCTGACGCGCTATCTGCTGCTATGAAGCCTGTGCAGGGGAAATCAGTACTGTTCTCTTGGACCTAATGAATTTTAAGCAGAATCATTAGCGTTCTGTCACTGAGAGACTTTCCTTTGGAGTCATTCTGAATTGCTCCAAGCTTTTTCACAACGTTCTTCCAGCATAAAATCGGCAGACAGTGTAACACATGTATACCTGTTAGGGCATGGGCAGATGGCACAGCTATAGGGACAGGATAGGTGAGCGGGTTTACTGTGTGTCAGCCTAATCCTGAGATGCTGTAACTATTTTGCATGCCTCCTCTATCCCACACTAAATGTAAGCTAGTTGGGCGCTTGTACGTGGTACGGGTTGTTACATATGCATTACGAAATGTATGAAAAATCGCCGTTTTGCTAGGTTAGTTGCATAACCAAATACACGTGCACGATTTTTTTTTGGTGTTAGATTTTGATTTATTGTGGCAAATTAGACGACCTCCAACATGTTTTAGTTTTACCGTGGTCAGTTGTTCTAGCAAGCTTTGTTTTACCCTAAGTGAACCGGGGATATGTTTGTCGGGTTTAGCTGCCACTTACTGTGCGAGATGAAGACATGAAACAGTTGCAGTGGATCAACTGATGTGTGTTTGCAAGCAGTAAGTTCTTTCCCTCTACTCTTAATTCAGTGCAGCACTTTTGTCTGTTCATAAACTTGCACTATGCACATGTAGGGCCAGAGTCCCTTCCTAGTTGCATATGAAACACCTGCAGTGCTATGGGTTTACTATGACCATCCTTGTGACTGATCATTTCTAAGGCTCTCCCTTGTTCTTAGATCTATCCACTACCCCAGGTTATAAGCGTGTACAAAGTGTACGCATTTAAGTGTACAAAGCACAGTACAAATGGATCAGTCACAGATGCAATAGAATCATCTACCAGGTTGTCACCATGAAAACCCTTGCAAGTAATTAACATCACGGCGGTAATCGCAGAATTCCCCTGGCCTTCCCTATACCGCGGTAATGTTATCCACTTGCAAGAGCAACACTGTAAAGATGTTAATGGTGACCACTGTATGGTACTTAGGGAGGCCTTCATCTACAGATCATTGAAACAATAGACCATTATGCCATCTTGGGAGCCATTAAGGTCCATATCGTGTCAATGGCAGTAACTCCGCGTTCTCAAAAGCCATTATGAGATTTTTTCAGTGCATTATAGACACTGCCCAAGGGTAGGAGTGGCTTTGCTAAACAAAATCATTCAGCAATTCAATTCTTGCCAATATGCTGAGTCTGCACTACAGCAATGAGCCTCAGTGGGATGTGCATTAATATGCCATTGGTGCACATCTCGTGTGGACCGTGAGGCACAAGAGGCCCAAGAGCAAGTGACTTCAGCCACTAGGGATGTGCCCAGATCCATCTACTCACCTACCCTCTGGCATGGCTGTCGGCTCCAAGGGGATGGATTTAAAAGCCTTTCCAAGCTCATGCAGCGTATCCTTACACTTTGAAAAGCAGCTCATAGTAGAAATAGTTCCTAGTAGAAGTAAGAGGGAATCTAAGTCATTAAAGACCTTTTCCCTCTCTTTTAGAGTTCAGTTCTGCATTCTGCCTGTTAAAGCAGACCTGGGCTATTGGCGCGGCTCCTCGGTCCTCCTGTGCCCTAGCAGCGCCTTGTAGCAGCAATAATTGACACAACAGCCACATCCAACATGCTTTAAGCCTCTTTGTTTTATTCCACCTATTTCCTCTCATCCCTCCAGCCTCGTTCCTTGTCCCTTTCTCAGTTTTTATCTCTTTCTTCTCATCCAGTTAGAACATTGGTCCTAGGAATAATTGTTCTGTCATGAGCGAAGTCCTAGCTAGGCACGTGGGCAGTTAACATATGGATATAATGCTATCAGAAGGAAAAGGGATTGAATGCTGGTGTTGCCACTGTATAAAAATAATAACTGGAGGTTAACTCAGGCACTGGGCCTCTGGAGGTGCAAGGTGAGAAATAAAGGAAATCAGAGTCATTGATGTGTGTCAAGTTAGTTACCAACAACTTCCTGAAATTGTTAGTCTGCATTTTCACTGAAACCCTCTGGGTTGGCACGTATCCAGTCATTTTCCAACAGGTACTTCCCCCCCTCCTCTTGGCCTTCATCCACAAGGATCTTCCAATAATCCTGTCCTGTTGTGCCCTGAAGGAGGCATTTGGAGACGCAAGGAAGACCCACGGGGTCAGAGAGCATCCCTTGAGTATCACCAATAAGTCAGATAATTTTTTACCTAAACCTCATACTACAATTAATCCTAGCCTAAGTTAAGTACAGACAGTCCAAAAGCTCCAGGCTGAATAGATCCAGTCCTCATGGTTTAGTCCAAGTGGCACAGATTGAATGGATAAGCAAGTGGACATTTACTTTTAATGCCAGAAACACAGTGGATCAGGCCAGAAGCTGGGGGGTGCTAGCGCACGCCGCCCTGCTCTGCTGAAGCAGAAAGATTTGGGCCAGTGCTAGCTCACCTATCCAGGGAGGTGGGGTTTGCAAAGGAGATGCAAAGCATCCTGGGATACTGGGGGACTGCAAATTAACTTGCATCTGGAGGGGATCTGGGACAGAAGTTCAATAAACCGATTTAACCTAAATCAATTCAGTCTGATACTACATCCATCCAGGTTGATCTGAAACTGATTTCAGTCATTCTGAAAGCGGTTCACGTGCATTGAACTTCTGTTGTGTTACAGATTTGAATCGGTTTCCCATCATTTATACCAGTTTGTGTGTAATTTCTGTCTCTAGCCCTACTGTGACTATAGGATTGCTGTACATCTTGTGACATGTAAACTAATATAAGAAGAACTGAAGCCTTAAGATCCAAAACCCCCCCACAAAAAAAGAAAGTTAAAAAGAGTCAATTTTCACACCCTGAAGCCATTCTACTTGATTTAGTTTGGACAAATTTCCACCTTGATTATATCTTGATCCACAAATAGAAACAGCTCTCAAAATGACTTGTAGACGTTGTTCTTTTTTATGTTGCTATTTCTTCAGGAACCCGCAGTACTACAGATTGCTCTGTAAGGAGCAGCAGGTTTGGTACTTCAGTTAAGTGCTGCTTCTGCAATAAATATTACCCACTCAAATGGAAAGGCGCAATACTCACCTGCTTCAAGTGATCGCTACGAACATGTTGCCTTGTTGATCCCGTAGTAGCAGGCTGGCATCTCATACTGTGGGCATTATATTAGCGGGGCTATATCACCGTAGGGAAAATACTTCTGTCTCTGCATGCATAACATGCTGACATTTCAGAAGCTTGTTCTTAGACCAAAAGTGAATTGTTGGGGAGGTTTGGGGAAGTTTTTGCTAAAATTTCATTTGCCAAAAAGTCACAGTTACAGACTAAACGCAGCTAGTCTTTGACCAAATGAGATCAGTGACAGGAGCCCGAGAGACTTTCCTTGCAAAGTCCAGTTCTTGTTCTGAAAAAAATAACCTTCCCAAGGAGCGTGGATACAAAAGCTCGGTGCTACGTTCCAGAGGAAATATTACACGAGCTTGCACGGGGCTCAGGAAACTCACGTTGTGCCGTTCTGTTAGATCACAACGGTTAACACCACCGATAACGATCCTGTGTCAATATAAGAGCTGAGTTATGGTTTCTGCAGAAATCATCACTTCCATTTGGGGAGCTTTTAATTTCCTGCCGTCTCTGCGTGCACATTTCACGAGCTTTGTGTGCACGTGAAGCCTTGATGGCCCGTCACTGCTGACATGACATGACAGACAAATGCCTGGAAGCTGGACTTGGCTGTTTTAAGTTTCCACCCGCAGGACGTCGTTATTGTGCGTTACACTGTGTTTATTTAATGAAAAAGACTGTGGCCATCGGGTGCGGTGCCAACTTGCAGGGGAAATGCTTTTTAATGAGTCACCGTGGGCAGCCAGGGCTTGTGTAAAATCCAGGCAGCAAAAGGGACTGCACTGCAGAGTGCCAGTCATTACATACGGGTGGGATACCTGCATTCGGGATCCATCCTGACTTGTGTCTCCTGGTGCCTTCGTTAAGAGCCTCTCAGCAGTTAAGCTGGCATTTGCCAAGCTTCTCCATCAGTACTTCTGCCTCTAAATTAAGAGCTAAGAAAACCCTGTGCTCCAAGGCAGGGTTCACATTTTAGTACACAAGAGTTGAAGTCCGATCCACCTTAGTAACTTCTCCTTCCCCTTCAAGGGCTAGTGGATAATCCTAGATTTGAGAGAGGCCATTAATTCACTTAGCTCGTCTTTTCATTTGGTCTTAATCAATAGTGGCTAAGATAAAATAGGACTTGAACTCACCAAAAGATAATTTAACTGGCCTGCTTTTTAACCGGCGTGTTGAACCCCCTCTGGATTATTAGCATCGGTGTTTGTTCGGGTGGTGCCTGGAGGGTGGTCAAGCGCTGGAACGGGCTACCTGGTGAAGCTGTGAAATCTCCATCTTTCGGCATTTTCAAGAGCAGGCTAGTCAGATGCTTGGCTGGGATGGTTCAGTGAGGGATGATCCTGCCTGGAGCAGGAGGCTGGACTAGATGACCTTGTGAGGACCAGATACCAAGTCAATGGGCGTCTCGAGAATGCCAGAGGATGGCTGAAATGTTGACCGGAGAGAGAGGCTCCGGGTTTCCAAAGAGAAGCTAAGGTCTCGGTCCGTGACCGGCATCCACGAGAGAGGTGATAAACTCTCAAGATAGCTCCCCTTGATGCTTTCGCTGCAGTTTATGCTATTGAAACAGGGGCCGTGCGACCTTGCAATCATCTCACCTTGGCAAATGGAGGGTGTTTAGAGTGACATATTTAACCCTGCTGTGTCCATACCTGGAGTGATTGGAGTCCTGTTTAGCTGCAGGTACGTGGGCCCCATCCTCCAACAGGTTTTTCCCTTCCTTGCGGCCTCTGCTCCCCGCCTGCGCACATCGACCGTCTCATGGAAACGACATGAACGACACAGGTGGGAGCAAAATGAGTTTTGTGGTTTTGTTCGTTTTGTCCCAGGTGGCTGTTTCATCCTTCTGCACCATCCAGCATTGTGCACAAAATGGGTAGGGAGAAGGGGCCATTGCAAACTGGACACGCTAGAGGACGAGGGCTAGTTTTGCTCGTGTCAGTCTCCCCTCTGTCCCAGACCCAAAGCCGGTTAGTCCCTTGGCTTGTCACAAGATGAAGGTGTGGAGAGACTTGCAAAACCTTGCAAAAGGTCTTTGGTCCCCAGCCCTTCAGGGCAGTGGTCGTACCCCTCCGAGGTCCCCAGCACACTCGAGGCACCCACGAGTCATATGCATCAAAATCACCCTTGTTCGGCCTGACCTATTTTCTTCCCAGGTGGCGGCATTAACATTTAAGGAGAACATCCCCAAGGGTCCAGTGCAGCCTACAGGCCCTGCAAGACCAGGACATGCCATTTGGTCTCTCTTTCCAGTTGCGTTTGCTAAAAATGATGAGGCCCTTTGTGGAGCCCGGTACCAACAGGGGCCACCATCTGTGTGATCAACAGGGCAATGAATGCATCCGGAGAGAAAACCAGACCTTTTCAGCGAGCTTGTCTGGTGCATTGGGCGACAGGGCTGCCCTCTCGTGGCTAATTTAAACGTGCATGTAAACAACAGCTGTTTTAATTGAGGAATGTGCGGCTGAGCGTCGTGAAGGCTGCCTGGTGTTAGGTTTGTAGCATCGGAGCCTGCGGTGGGGAGCGAGGCGTTTGAGGGGAGGGTGATGGCTTGACTTGTTTGAAGTGGCTTTGTTCGTTTTGTCCCTGGTGGCTGTTTCATTCATTCTTCTGCACCATGCAGCCTTGCGCGCAAAGCAGGCAGTCGCCTGAGGTCTCCCGCTGAGTACGAGCCATGCAGCGCTCAGCCCTGCCCCGTGTCCTCCTCCAGCACTTCGTTAGCTGGCCTTTATCCCTCAGCAGGGAGAGCCCAGAGTTGTTCGGACTGACCAAAAATAAAACCCAGGCCACTGTAGAGAACAGGGTGCGTCTCCCATGCACCCATCTGCATCTCAGCTGGGCCCCAACCTAGGCTGAGGGGGGGATCTTGTGGAGGCTGAGGGGATCTTGTGGCCTGTTATAAACTAGTCAGGGGGGACCAGCAGGCATTGGGGGAGTCCCTGTTCCCCCAAGCACCGCCAGGAGTGACCAGGAATAACGGTCGCAAGCTGGCAGAGGGGAGATTTAGGTTAGACATCAGGAGGTGCGACTTCACGGTCAGGGCGGCTAGGGTCTGGGACCAGCTCCCAAGAGAAGTGGTGCCGGCTCCTACCCTGGGGGTGTTTGAGAGGAGGTTGGATGAACATCTTGCCGGGGTCGTTTGACCCCAGTACTCTTTCCTGCCATGGCAGGGGGTCGGACTCAGGTCCCTTCCGACCCTAGAAACTATGAAACTCAACTGCCCCAGCAGACCACAGGCTCAGAAAAGCAGAGCCACATGAGAAGGAAAGGAAAGCAAACCCATGAGCTCAATGCAGCAGTGGGAAGGGTCCCATTTGCGTGAAGCCAGTTTGCATGCAATTCGAGCTCGGTGTTGTATTAACCCTTATGCTAATGGTCATGGTTCAGGTCTGAACCCCCAGCGGCCACTGACGTGTGATGAGATCTGGCCCCACAACTCTCTTTGGCTCTTGAACATCCCAACCCTTGTTTCCACCATGCCCAGTCACTCCAGCTGGGCCCCTTCAGAGATTTGCAATGGCACAGGTGGATTTTCTGCCATTCTGATGGGTTGCGGGAGGTGAATGGTCCCTTGACGCCTCTGTTTAAGCTGGCAATCTCCCTAATTCACCCAGCCTTTCTATAGCTTGACCTTTTGCTTTCTCCTGGCCTTGTGGCTTGTGCTTTTCCTCCGTGCTCAATATTTTTAAATCAGACCTTATCGGCTTCACGTTCCTGCTCTCTCAAGGAGAAGAATATTTGTGCCGCAGAGACCGTGAAGGTGAATGAGCAAATGTGCGAAGGAAAGAAAACAAGGAAAGTGCCTCTGCAGCCCCTGGGCAAGCCGGATGAATGATGGCAGCAAACGCAAGCAACAAGCGCTTGCACGCAGTCTGTGCAGCCGTGCCGGCAGTGCCTGGAAGCCTTATCTGAAATCAAGGCACCTTTGTGTGAGATGCTGGTCCGAAAATCAGTGAGTGAGAGATGACCCACAGAGCTTAAAACTGAAGGTCCAAAACAGGCCAAAAGGAATCTCAGCATGCCTGCTTTGCCAGTGGAGAGCTCAGGCACCGAGTTTAAATGACTTGCCCAAGGCCAAAAAGCACATCTGTGGCAGAGCTGGGAAGTGGCTTTGGATCCTGATTCCCAGTCTGGCTCATGTCCTGAGGTGAGGGGTTAAATCGTACTCCAGGGAGTGCTCCTTTCCTGTAGACTTGACTTATATCATCCATTTGCCTTACAAAAGTCACTAAATAGTCCACAGAGAGTACCGGCCTTCAGCTGCTGGTGCCCTTCTCCAAATTCACAATGGCCGAGCTGTGACAGGCCACGCGTTGCAGCGGAAGTGGAAGGTGAGCTTGTTGACAAGTGGTCAGCTTGCCTTAAAAGCTGTGAAAGCACAAACTTCTCCTAATTTAAGACTCCTGGGTGCCATAAATAGAGGAGAAGTTGTTAACAAACGGGTGGCTTTGAAAGGAGAGCTCATCACAGGAGGAATGGAGGACATTGGGTGCAAACTGGAAGCCCGTGACTCTTTTCATCCATATTTTATGGCGCATTCACAATCTGGGCTACAGTCAAGCCTATCTTTTTATCTTTGTGCATAGTTAAAGCACCCACCTTCCTCTAGCCCCGCACCAAACGCCAGAGGAGGGACAAGAGAGCGGCCCACCGATGTCTAGCAGAGCTCCTCTTCCCCTCCCGTCTAGGTCTGACTCTGCCCATTTCGGTCCCACGTTAGGCCAAACCTTGATGCCCCGACCGACTTACCCTGGGAAGCACCGACCTCCTGGCAAAGCTGCACTTGAATCTACTGGAACGCACCAGAACAAGAGCATTGACTCGCCAGCCCCTGGCGAGCACATTCGTTCTGCCTACATCCATCAACTTCAAGTTTCTCTATATGAAGAAATGCACAGGAGCAATATTATCTAATAAACCTCACTCTCTCAGGCTGACAGAGGTTTATTCTAGGTAGAGCCAGGCACACCAGGCAAGCCAAACGGCACCCGCTGCCGTTCACTTGAATGAAGATGCAAAAGCAAGGGCAGAAGTTGGTGGGCCTGGCTTGACACCAATTGAAACCAGGAGAAAATGCCCTGAAATCAGTGTCAGGAAAGCCCCCGGGAAGTGAGAGCAGAAGTATGCCTGAGCCCCTGCGTACCGAGAAGGCAGATCTTTAAGCCCTGGGGCTGGAGTCTCAACGGGCGTACATGGAGCCAATGCAATACACTTCATCGGAAGTGGGCTGTTTTTCTTCAGGTGAGAGTGCAGCTGGAAATGTCTTGCTCCAGCTAAGAAGGTGACGCCATCCTGAGCAAAGTGGCAAGTCTTCATTTTTTTGAAGACAGCGTATTGTGAGCCGCTCATTTCTAGCAACGTTGGTTTTAGCGCTGTTCGTCTGTCACTGACTCTCATGGCTTTGGTCCCCGTTTCACGGTGGCTGTTTTCTTTAGCCCCTGTTCCTACAATATGGGGCATAGGGGAGAATTTGGGGTTCCAGTTAAAAGGGAAAAGTAAATTTCTAACCTTTTTTGCAGAGAAAAGCTTGAAGAGAAGGGAAAAACAGCTCAACCGTGTTAAATCTTTTTTTCTGGTTTGGGGGGGGAGGGGGGCAACACTGTTATTAAGTGTTTGCCCCTAACAATACTGTAGGCTTCACAAGAAACGAACCCGGCTGGGAAAAACCAAACACCCTTGTAGTCTTTGTTCTCTTGCCACACAAAGAAACTCAAAATGCTGCACTGCAGGGTTTTCTTTTTAGCACTTCCCGGGCTGCCCATTTTAAGTGAGTTTGTTTCCAAAACTTGGGAAAGCTTGAAAGACTCGGCATAACTGTTGAATTAAGAGCTAAAGAAAGTCATAAGCTTATTCCTGGAGATCACTTTCAGCACCTAAAATCAACAGTGTATTCCCAATGATTTTATTGGAAACCCAGTCCCAGCTGATCTCCACTGGCCTTATTCTGGCCACGTAGAGACGCCAGGAGGCTACCTGCCCACATTGCTTTTTACAGCAATATACTGGCTCTGTATTTGCATGTCCTGCTCCATGATTTCACAGGCTTTCATGTTCATTTATTCCCCTTCTTGCAGGTCCCGGAGGCAGTATGCTCTTAGATGACACCCCAGGCCATTATAAAAAGCACTGCCCCACGAAGGAACCCAATGCAAACCTAATAATGAAGAACAGATGCAAAAGCATCTTTGACTTGACTTAACTTAAAATTGAAGCAAAGGTTGTCCGGGCTGCTTTGCTGTTCAACTTTTGCTTCCACAAGCACCAAGGATGCTAGACGTCAGAGGCGAGAGACCTAATTTGAGCTCATCTTCTCTAACCGACCCAGGCTTATCCAGGGTTCGGTCCGGCCTGTTTTTAATTGATTTGAAAGGCAGTTTCCACCATTCTCCCTGCAGAAAAGGACAATTTTCTTGCGATTCCCAGTTCATCTAATAAAAGGTATCATTTTGGAATTCTTGGTTTTTGTATACCAGTCCCCCTGGGCATTTACTCAACTATTCAGGAATTTTTCCTAATCCCACTTTTATATGTTCCCTTTCTTCCACTCCATTGCTTCTGGCAGCTCTTCCCTAACTCAAAGCAATTATCCTTCCTCCTTCATATTTACCCTACAGATAACTCCTGTGTCATTATGATCCTTTCCTCATGCTCCTAAATCACCACAATTTGGAAGACCTTTGCTCACTGGGGCAGAGATGGATTGTAATGGATTTGCCATCTTAAGGATTGTGCGCCCTCAGGGGCATGCACAATGACCATCCCCTCGAAAATGTAGGCCAGTCATCTCCTGTGTACATCAGGCTAAAAGATATGGAGTCAAGTGGCTGTGCAGTCAAAAAGGCAGAAGTGCTGTGTCCCAGCTCCCGCAGCATTTTTGGCCATTACACCGTTGAAGGCACCTCAAGAAGAGTGGCTTTATGTCCCCTATTTGCTTTGCAGGAGATTGAGCTTCCCGTTATACCAGCTGAGTCTCTACTTTCTGCGCTCCATTGTCAAGAAAAGTAGATTAAAAAGACTCCTTGACTCAAGGGGGGTCTAGAGTCCACCAAAGACTGAGAAGGGGAAAAAAATCAGCAAAAGGCTTTTGGGGGGTGGCGATCGCAATCTGTCATAAGTTTTTGAGCTACTTGCTTTACTGATCGTGGGGCCCTCAGCTAGCAAACAACTGCGTGTCCAGCCCATGATATCAATGCCGTGAATAAGTGCTCACAACTCAAGCATTGCAGCTGAATTTCCAGAGATAAAATAGAGGAATTGGAACAACTGCCTTTTGTAGCATGCAGGGTCTCAAGTACTTGAGCTATCCAAGACACCAGTCAGGGAGGAGAGAGGCGGGTGGGAGGCGAGGACTTGGTGGCACAGTTGGTTGGAAAACAAGGTTTCCGTTTTGCAAAAAATGTTCAGGTTTTGACATTGGTTTCTACTCTGCTGAGGAAGAAAACCAAGATCTTAAAAATGGGAGAGGGAGAGACCATGCCAGAAGTGCCACTAGCCTGGTCTTTCATGGTCCTTGCCCGTGATGCCCGTGACTCTGGTTTCTGCTGTCCCATGAGAGTGTCTTAATAACTATTCTCTGGAAGAGCTCTCTCCCCCTCTCCCTCTCCCTCTCCCTCTCTCCCTCTCTCTCTCTCTTTCTCTGATCTAAATTAAAAAAATACTGTCCTACACCTGAGAAAAAATTTGGATCCGTCAAAAGAGGGTTGTGCCTGACTCAGAGCAGGGATGATTTGAACCTGTGTTTCCCTGAGCTCTTTATTGCCGGGCAGTTTCATCCTCCTCATTTCTCCAGAGGTTTTGGGGACAAAAGGAAAAGTTGACACCTCACCTTTTTTCACAAAGCAGTATACCAGTAGAGTGGATTTTTCTCTGGGGTCCTGACCTCCATTGCATCTTGGACCTGAGAGACTGTCCTCATGACAAGTTATGTTGAGACCAATATGTTCTCATGGAAAAGGCTGTGTTTGGATGAAACTAGCATTTTCTGACAAGAAAATGTTTCATAGAAAAATTCTCTGTCGACTCTATTTGAAAGGGACCCAACCTGGGATAGCGGGGGAGTGGAAAGCGGTGTTGGTGAGGGTGGTGGTCTTGGCAAGAGGCATACACTCATGGACTTTCTAAAGAGGGAATTGTCCCAGGCAAAGATTTGCCTTTCAGTGTCCCCGAAAGCCTGCGCCCTTCACGAGCACTTCCCTTTAAAAGCCGAGCATTTCAAACACTTTGCATTAGGTTTGGTTTTCAGAGAATAGCGGGGGGTGTTGGTGGTTTTCTTTGCATTTATCTGTAGTGACCAAACTGAAAACGGCAGTGGAAAGATTGGTTGAGCCTCAAAGTAGTTGGTCCATTTCCAGGCCAGAGCTTTTGGGAAAAGTGCCTGGCAGAGGGGTCGCAGTAAAACTGCAGATAAGAAAAACCAGTATGAGGAGGATAGATTTTGGTTAAATACAAGCTCTTTGGCTCAGTGCAGGGGGACCTGGGTCTAATTCTGTGCACAGGGCACACAGGCTTGACAGAATTCGAATTTTTATTTCTCTTTTATTTTGGCGGATAAAATCGATGTTTGTTTGTATGCATTTATTTAGATGTTTACCATGTAAATCTTCATGAGCGCATGCAACCAGGCGTGGAGGGCAGACAATTTAAAAATGACATTACGCTGTTGTTGTAGTGTAGTTTAGTTGCTCGTAACTACCGTAGGGCTGTGCCGCAGAGCACACGGTGCCCTGCGCCTGAGAACAGGGAAAAACAGCTCGGGGGGGACCCCTGGTGGCAAGAAGAGGCAGGCCCAGCTGCCAGTTACCAGGGCAGCCAAAGTAACAGGTGCTGGTTGCCAGGGCAACTGCTGGGGAGCCAGGTGACAGGAAGGGGCGGGGCCTGGCCTATATAAGCCCAGGCAGGAGGCCAGGAGGGCAGTTCCCCTCTGGCGACCAAGGGAGGAGGAGCTTGGCTACCACGGACGGAGGGGACGGTGCGCGTCCCCTCGTCGCTGCTGGGGTTGGAGTCTTTCCTGGTAGGGACTGAATGTTGTTTGGCCGGACGGTCTAGCTTTTTATGTTATAGCCCAGGGGCTTTGTGTTTTTGTGTTTACTGTTTTAACCAGAGGACCGGGTGAGGCTATTAGGGGTTGGAGGAGGCCTCATAGGGGCTCCATGGTAGTGTGGGGACCTGGCGCCGGAGAGGGCGCAGCATTTTGGGGTGCTTTGACCCCATCCCCAGAGCAAGGGGGCAGTGAGAAGCCCCAGGGCAAAGGGGGGCAGTGAGGAGCCCAGAGAGAGGGCCGCAAGGAGCGAGAGGCCCCAGGGCAAGGGGGGGCTGTGAGAGGCCCCAGGGCAAGGGGGGGCTGTGAGAGGCCTCAAGGAGGCAAAGGAGAGGGCCAAGTCACAACAGGGCCCAGGTCAAAACCACATCAGTACCATCTGCGAGGCTTGGGCTGCGGTGTAGGGGAGGAAAAAGGAGCTGCAAGTAGCGCCCCCTGGCACCGGGGTGCATAAAGTGGGCAGCCTCCTGCTAATTACATCAATCAATTAAGATCAAGGCATGGCAAGCAAGTAAGCAGGTGGTTGGCCCATAACAGGAGGGCAGAGTCACCCCTAGAAAGGCTCCAGTAGTGATACTCCTGTCACAGGCTGCCACTAGTCGCAGCTCCCTCGCCCACTTTGTCAATCCCTCTTCCTTTGTTCCCGGGCCCCTGGGGCGTCTGGGAGTTGCAGTCCAAAGTGCAGACAGCCCGGGTCTGTAGGACTGCTCCCCCTGTCATCACACGCTCCCTCGGCCATCGTTTTTTCTTACACCCTCTTTTTTTATACATTGCGGTTATTAACAATGGAAACATATTTTCATCCGTCTGCGAGAGGTAACTTTGACATGTAGCAACATCTTCTGATAAAAACCGAATCCTGCCACGCCTGAGCATACAGCAAGTGAGACTGCAAGTTCCACACGCCCCTTTTGGCCTGGAATTGCGTGGGTCTATGTCTCTGTCTCTCTCTCCATCCCCAAGGAAAATGGGCCACTGGAGCTGCCAGGGAGACCAGACTTCTCCTGTTATGCAGAGTCAGGGAAAACCTGGTTTTCTGCTGTATTTGTGCTCGCTAATCCACAGTGCTTTCCCTCTGGGCTTCGGCAGATAGATTGTGAAAACAGCCGAAATGGGTGGCACTTTTAAAATAACATTTTGCATACAAGCGCAGAGGCCCTTTTGGTGGGAGCCGGGTGTCCCAAGTGCACTGAACACACACACAGGCAATTCATCTGAAATCTGTCTCCTGAAAGAGGCTGGCCACAGTACTGATCCCCGTCTGATAAAGCAGCTAGAACAGCTGACCCTGACCTCCCTGGATTATCTGATGTTCTCAGCATTTATAAGCAAGCAAAAGCGAGTGGTAGTCAGACCGACTGGCTCCTCTCGGAGCTCGCAGCCCAGATGGGAAGCGAGACCTTCCATCTTTTCCTGGGGTCAGCTCCAACAAGCCCTACCTCCTCCCTCTTTCTCCCAAAAAGGATGTTTACAAATGGCCTGCATGCAGCCAAAGGAAGGCCTGTATATCTTTGCAGGTCGCCTGTGGGGGGCCGAGGGGAGGAGTACTGTACTGCAAAGGGTAGCAATAGGAAACTGGCTGCTAAGGAGCAAGCACCTTTCACCTTCCAGCTGACGCCAACGTGTGTCTGAATTTGATGCATTTGTTCTCTTTTCCATAAATTGAGTCCAATGATATGGTAGAGCTCTACAGCACTGTTTTTAGCAAAACAGTAATAATCTTCCAGTACCAGAGATAACGTGAGCACATGCACCATTGCTGCGATCGCATGCATTTCCAAACCTGCGCAGAAGAAGCCTAAGTAACGTGGCTGCCCAAATTCGGAGAACCGCGGGGACCCCGTTTGCACTAGAGAGTCGGTTAGCAATGCTGGGACATGCCTGCCAAAGCCTTGAGAGCGGTAACAGCCCTTGGCAAGAATGAAGATTGAATGGGAGTAAAGCCAGAGCACAGCCCAGACTCACCTGGAAGATTCGCAAATCTTACAGTGGTGATAAGGAAAGAGGAGATAATGGGGTGGTTTCATGTATGCGGCTCCACTAGTTGCAAGCCATTGGGATGCTGTGATGGATTAAATTTGGTACGTGCTGGGAAATAACTCTTGCCTGAAGGGGAACAACTTTGCATTGCCACAAGGGCACTTAACAGGGGTAAACTGCTTCGATGTCTGTTTGCTTGCACTTTCTATCTCTGAGTAAGTGCTAGGTTGAACGTGTGACTCCTGCCTCCGTTCAAACAATTCCTGGTTTTGTGAACGGGAACACTTCGCTTCAGCTGGTTTAAAAAAGGAAACAGAGGGCTATAGTGTGTCTGAAGGGGCCTCTCAGGAAGAGTTTACTTCGCAGACTTGAGGCTGGAGATGCAGAAAGCCCAGGCATCGGCTGCTAGAGACCCAAACTGGAGAATGCAAGCGAGTCAGGGGGTCTCGCTCACCTGCAAAGTCCCAGGCATGCTTTCAGCCCCAAACGTTTACCTCCACAGTGGGGTTTTGGGTGCAGGCATACACAGCCCATCTTTATCCACTTTATTCCAGGGCAGAACTCATTGCAGAGGCACACCTGCTATGATGGGCACTTCCAGCTGATTTTGCGCGTGCCTCCAGGAAAGCCAGGCCTTAGCGCAAGTATGGATCAGAAAGGGTTTTGGTGAGAGGGAGGATTCTGGTTCTGATAATGCACAGGACTGGGAGGTTAATGTGGGTTTGTTTAGACATGGGTTTGGGATGTGAACCTGTGCTCTTTTTCTAGCTCTGCCCCAGCTTTCCTGATATTTAGCAAGTCTAGTAAGCCTCTCTGTGTCTCAGTTCCCCATCAAGGATAATTACTGGGATGGTGACTCTCTAGGTGTATGCCTACTGAGCTCTGGGGTGAAGTTAAGACAGAGCTGGTACTAGCATGCAGCTGTCCCGTGAGCATGTACCTGGAGAAGGCAGATCTGCATCTGGGTCGCTGACCTGGGGAGAACCGGAGGAGCGGCGATTCGGATCTGGTCTCCATGATGTTTTGCAGCCTGATGGTTACGTGGGTGAGGATGGGGAGGAGTGGGGTGGACAGGCTGCTGGCTTGTGTAAGGGCTGATTTTGCAAAGGATGGTGGGGACTTCCTGGAACTCCAGAGAGGGATTTCTTTGAATGTCCATTTGCCTTAAGACAAGTCAATTAAAATAATTATGGACACCTATTCTGTACCGGTGATGACCCGCAGGAGAGTGCACGTATATGCTGCTAGAGGGGGGAAATGCCCTAAAAGTCCTGCACATATAATGCTCCTGGTCATTTCTTTCCCTCCTTCTGAGGGTAAGAGGGGTATAATGTCTGAACAAACAATCTCCATCCTCACCTGCCCTAGTAAGCCCCCAGGACTTGGTCTTTGGTCCCACTTGGCCTTTGGTTCAGAGCAGGTAAAGGCTCGGGTGCGTTTCCTGCCGCGGCCCGGGACGGAGGGGAATCCAAGAGGCAACTGTTAAACAAAGTGAAAACAGACAACAGGCTGCACGGCTCCCAGGCTGCTGCAGCATCTGGCGTCCAGCGTTTTGGCTTTGACCGCGGCCGTGTTTGGTGAATCTGCCTTTCTCTCGCAGAAGCACAATGCCGAGCCTTTGTTAGACCAAACAAAGGTGCCCCCCCGCCACCCCCTTGGGCTTTGTGTACCACGTCTCTGCATTGTATTAAGAAACCTTGTGTTTGGCAGAACACCTGTCCTTTGAACCGCCTGCTCCTGCGGGCTGCAGATGGAGAGCCGCGTTTCATGCATCGTTAGAGATGGCTTCGGACAGCATCTTGAATAGCTTCCAGCCTCTCCTGACTGCGGCAGCCCCAAGCCCTGAACTGAAACGTGCTGAAGTTTTCAGGTTTGTGCCTCTCTTTTGAATACGCCGAGCTATATCGGAGAAAGAAAAGGAGCATCTGCTTGGAGCTGCATCGGAGCGGGTCAGCAATGCACAGCTACCCGGGGCTCTTCCTTGGGGGTTTGCCTCCACCCTGCCTGCCGTTCACGCAGGCCTGGGAGGGGTGTAAACCCCGGCTCGCTTAGCTGCCTGGCGTGTGGGTTAGCCTCTGCTTTGCACCAAGGGTGCAAGCTGAATCATTTGGGTGCTGCCAGTCTCCCAACACACCGCCCCTTCCCACCATCTTCCCTCAAGGAGGAGAGAGAGGATCGGCCCAACTCATTGGGAACATGTCCCCTGTGTCTCGGCGTAGGCTGTGCCCTTAGACGCCACGGGTGCATGCACAAACAGCAAGGGCACGGTGGCCCGGGCATGGCTTTGCACAGAGGTGGAAATGGCTATGCGGTCACTGAGGCAGGGGATTCAGCCGTGCTGGCCCCATCACTCCCTTGTGCGCTCTGGGCTACAGGACCTGACCTGCTTTGCACACACTAGCTCTATGGCCTATGACTGACATGTAATTTAACCCACCCTGTCGTCTCCCGGAGCATTTCAGGGCCGACAATAGCTGGTGCGCTCGCAGAGCGTGGCTGAGTTCGTTTTCAGGTCACAAAATCAGCTAGGGCAGGCAGGGAGCTGTTAGATATGCATCTCCCGGCAGCTCCCGCCAAGGGCCTGAGGGCAGCTCTGTCCGAGCAAGGTTGTCAGACCGGCCCCGGGCCCCTGGCCCGTCTGTCATCTCCCTGCAGGCACCCGCTCCGGTGTGAGATGCAGCACCTGGGTGCCCTGCCCAGTCTGTGGGGGGGACTCTGCAATTCTCCCAGTCTTATGGTGGGATCTGGATATACCCCCATCTCTGCCAGCCACTTCCTGATGCACAGGTGGACTGGACATCTGGATTTTGTTCTTTCTGGGACTTACCACCAGTGCTACACCCAGGCAGACTTTCTTAAAACAAGCAGGTCCATCGCCTAGATCTCTCAGAGGATTTGAGACGGTGCTTTTTGAGAGCAAGGGGCAGCCAGCTATATATCTGGACGCAGCCCTGCAAGGTACATGGGGTGGGTTAGTGCTGAGTGCTCACTGAAGCGCTCTTCAAACTCACACTTTGGTTTCGACAAAAGCACGGTTTTCGACAGGGACTGCGTGGCCAATAGGTTTTCTTCCTTGAATGTCTGTCGAACGTGCCTAGCTCGGGAGTCCCTCAGTGCCCGGGATTTAAACAAGGGGATGGCTGAGAGAGTTTAAATTGTATCCTGACTTCCTTGTTCTGCATGAGTGAGTGATAAAGAGAAGACGCCTGGGCCTGATGATAGTAGCCCATGCTTGAGAAGAGGGATTCCCAAATTTTCCCATGAGCATGTGACCCCAACATCCAGTTGTGAGCCCCCTCATGTAATCGAATCTCCCTTGTGCTTGAGGCGCAGCTCGGGAAAACGGCAGGCCCGCTTCGTCACACCCCCTCATTTGAGATCTGCTGCCTTCGGGCTACTGTATTGCTCCTTGTGCATTGGGCAGGGGGCAGGCTCAGGACAAAACTGGCTAGCAGCTAGTGAATGGAAGTGGAGAAGGGCGGTGAGTAAAGAGCAAAGGATTACATGCATGTCGCTATCACAGTTGGTTTTGGTGGGAGTTGCCCGCTTGCAGGACCGGGCGTAGCCGCGGTGTCTCGAGGCGGTGCTTGCAGGATGCCGGCTGTTACGTACGTCTGATACCCCAGAACTTGGCAAGCCGATTTTTCCATGCTGCCAGCCAGCCAGGCACGGTGCGACGGGGCGTTCGCTTTCGGCATCACGTTCTCAAAGGTTAGAAGTGTGAAACTCCAAGCACATCCACTGCACTGGGGACAAATCTTGTATCGTGACCCGTGTGTCACAGGCTGTGGGTCTGGGTGGAGCTCAGGCATGTTGTAGGTACAGATCCTGGCGACGGCAGCAGTTGAGCAGGGATGTAATTCACTGGGACAGCTCAGTCGCCCAGGGTAAGCACAAAGGATATCGAGTGATGTATTTGATTTGTTTTTAAAGAACTAGTTTTGTCCTGGATATAACACCTTGGAACTAACTACAGAGCTATTGGCAGGCCAAACTTTGATCTCCTAATGCCGTACGTATGCGGTTCCTTGAAATGAGCTCATTGCTGGGTTCTCCTTTAGACCAGCTGTTATCTGACAGGAAAATGAATGTGCTTATGCTTCTTGGTCCATTGTAGTCCACATGCCTGTGCTGGGTCTATCCACCCTGCATGGTGGGAGATGCTGACATGATGTAAACCATACTGTATTTGGAGGTATTAATTCTCAGGAAAATACCAGCAGTGTCATGCAATGCCTTGGGAATCCAGGCATATCCTATTTTACAAAGTGCCCCCAGCATGGGGAGTGCTTTTATTCAATGCAACCAGCTTGATGATTTTCATCTCAGGGCGGACGATTTGGGAGGTGGCCTAAATGGTTTTGCGAGAAAGCATTTGTGTTTGGCTTTATGCGGAGAGGGTACTCGCCTCATTTGTGCTTTGTAGTGTGTAGACCCTCTGCAAACACCTGGCTTTTCTGCAATGGAGCACAGAGCACTAGAGATCATTCCTGTGCAGCTTAGGGACCACTGAGGCATGATAGGGATTCTGCAAACAAGTCCTTTACAAAGGACACTTAGCTCGAAAGCTTATCGTTATCTAGTGCCAAGGATGGACAAAAGACTTGTCCTTGCTATTTTACATATCTCCGCATGCAAATGGGATGATGCAATGCTAAATTTGCATTGCAGGTAATTACTTGGGAGTCAAGTAATTACCTGCAGTTCCTTGGAGCCTGGTAGGGGAAGGAATCTGGGCTTCGGTGTCTTGGCATGGTGAAAGGTCATTCCCAAATGCAACAGGAGGATAAAAATTGAAAAAAAGCTCGCCCAAGCTGCCTTGCTCCCTCGGCCAGTTTGCAATGCAGATTAAATGTGAAAACGCTAAAGAGGGAGAACTCAGTCATCTGTGAGCAACTTGTTGAAGAACCTGACGGCAATTGCCTAGTAAGAGGCCGGGAGGAAAATACAGAAGTCTGGGTTTAAAAGAGAAGAAGAAAAGTCCAATAACCTTAATCAAAGTTTCATTTGCATCCTCCAGAAACCTTGGGAGGGCACCTGCTATCAGGCTTACTGCCTTCAGGGCAGCCAGTGCTTAAATGCTGTCATGGCCTTCAATGCATGAGGGCTATGAAATGGCTTTTGCCCCCACTTAACATGCCTGCTCCGTGGGAGTGAAGCTGAGCTATCTCTGTATCCAGTGAAGTCTGTCTTAAAGCATCCCTCGAGGTACCAGGCGTAGGCTGGCTGCTCAGCAATGCTGCACAGCAGAGAGGCCTGGCCTGGGGCTTGGAGACGGGGGGGCCTAGTTGTAGCTCCGGCACCAGCCTGCAAGGGGGAGAGGAGACCGTAGGCCAGTCACATCACCTTCCCCTGCCTCACTTTTCTCATCAGTAAAAAGAGGCTGATAGTACTGACCCCCTTGGCCAAGTACTTTGGGACCTGCTGATGAGCAGCGCTACATCAGAGCAAGGGATCCTATTACCTTCAAAAGCAAATTGGATGCTTATCTTGCTGGGATCCTATGACTCCAGCTGACTTCCTGCCCTTTGGGCAGGGGGCTGGACTCGATGATCTCCCGAGGTCCTTTTCAGCCCTAATGTCTATGAAATCTATTTTAATGGCAGGGCTAACGACACAATATTGGAAACCTTCAGGATGTGGTTGCAGCACTGCCAGCACAAGAGATGGCTGGTTAGTAGAGGGTCTTTACTCCAGGTCTCACTCCAGCTTGCTCTTCTAGTGCCCGCGGCTTCAAGGTGCCATCAAGAAGCTGCCATGGTCTCCTTCTGGAGGTGGAGTAGGGGGCTTGTATTGCACACAGACACGAGGCTGGCAAGCAAGTGCTGGGTGTGCGGAGGAAGGGGCAGGCTCCCTGCTTGGCTGTGTCCCTTTTGCACCTCGTAAGCAGGGCAGAGGCTGGCTGGAGGGGGCAGCAGTGCCAAATGCGATCCCTCCTTCCCTGCAATTGCTGGTTCAGGGCAAAAAGGGTGGTGAATGTGTCAGATCCTGATGAGTGCTCATAGTTTGCTGCTGGACCATGGTTTCCTGCGGAGGTACCGGCAGACTGCACATCTTGGAGCAGCCAGCAGGTTGCTCTGACCGACACCCTGGGCTAGGGGGAGAATCGAGGAGACTCGGGGGTCTCTGGTGCACCTCTAAGCTGGGCCTCAGCAAAAAGCTGGGTGCAGACAAGAAGTAATCCCTCCTGTAGCAGGCGTACCTTTTCAGGGCTTGGGTTGAGTCCCAGGATCGAGGGTCTGCTGTTTGATTGGAGGAGCCCGCCCACCAATCCGGAGGCAGCACAAGGGAAGCAATGCCCCGCCCTTTTCCGAAGGGA
This sequence comes from Crocodylus siamensis, assembly GCF_052110815.1. Taxonomy (NCBI): domain Eukaryota; kingdom Metazoa; phylum Chordata; order Crocodylia; family Crocodylidae; genus Crocodylus; species Crocodylus siamensis. The sequence continues at coordinate 4,268,412 of NC_143409.1, read as the reverse complement.
GGGGGCAAGGAGCAGCTGGACCTGAATGGGAACTGCGCCGGCCAGGTCCGGAGAGCATCGGGGGTATAAAAGGGGAGCGTGCTTGGCGCGCTGGGGAGAGACGATGGGGGACAGCGAGAAGAGAGGAACTCCGGAGACAGCCGGCCTCAGGACCCCGCTTGAGCCTCTGCGGTGTGCAAACTGGCACGCGGGGATCAGGCCCTAGGAGCCGCTCGAGGCGGCTTGACCCTGCAAACCCGGCAAGCGGCTGGGCAGTCGGCGTGCTGCTCGGCACACGGAGAGCCTCACCTCACCTGGCGCACGGGTCGGCCCTGGGCGGAGTGACCGGAGCCCCGCCGTGCGGCTCCACTTTTAACTAAAAGAGGCCCAGTGCCCAGAGCAGGGCCCGGGAAAGGCGGACTCGGGTGAGAAGGGTCTGCCGCCTCCACCCTCCATTGCACGAGGCGCTTCAGGGAAACCCCTTGGGGAGCTGCTGAGTGCACTCTCTATTTTGAGGTTGCTGTTGTGTTAAGGGGTATTTTTTTAAGGGGGGTTATATGGTTTATGTGTTTTAATGCCTCAATGTCTATATTGGTATTGTTATTTGTGAAGGTTTAAAGAAATATTATTGCTAATTTACTTGGGTTATATAGGTTAATATCCCTATGTGTTAATTGTGTTGTGTAAGTTGTAAGTTATTTGGTTCGTATTTGGTATTCTGTGTGACTTGTGGAATATTATATATAGTATTATATGTTAAGCCTTGTAAATATTTTGTGTTTGATATTAAGTGTCTGCATTTATTCTTGTAATAAATTGTACATAGTTAAGTACTTGGTTTCAGCCCAGCTCTGTAGAGAGGGGAGGAAGCCACTCTAGTAGCTGATCTCTTCTTCAGCACCGTGCCTGACCACCACCTCTGTCATCGGAGGACAGGCGCACCCCCTGGCTACTCCCATATGTGTATTAAACCCAGTGATACCGCAGGCGTTTGTCTCGCCTGCCTGGTAACTCTGGGAGCAGGTCCCCGCGATGCTCTGGCGAGGGTTGCATTCTCTCGGCAAGCTTCCCGTGCTGACACGAATGCCGGACAGCCAAAACCCATCCTGGTTAACCCGGCGTGCAGTTGCAGGAAGCATGACAGAGTTTATTGTGTAGCACTGGACATTGGACTTGGGCGCCTTATTCCCACTGAAGTCAGATGCCCCAGGACTTCAGCTTCTTCAACCATGGGATGTTCTTCCAAGAAGGGTTGCTGGGAAGAAATGGGATCCACCTAATGAAGCGAGGGAAGAGTGTCTTCGCCAACAGGCTCGCTAACCTAGTGAGGAGGGCTTTAAGCTAGGTTCACTGAGGGTTGGAGACCAAAGCCCAGAGGTAAGTGGAGAAGTGGGAGACCTGGAGGAGCAGCAAGCAGGAGTGGGCAATAAGAGAGGTGCTGTCATCTTCAAAAAGGGAAAAAAAGAGGACCCGGGAAATTACAGGCCAGTTAGTCTTACCTCAATCCCGGGTAAGCTCTTTGAAAACATTATCCTGGCACACATCCAGGAGGGCCTTGCGGGGGAATGCATGCTCAGGGGCAACCAACATGGGTTCATCAGTGGCAGGTCTTGTCAGACCAACCTGGTGGCCTTTTACGATCAGGTCACCAAATCATTAGACGCAGGGGTTGCTGTGGATGTAGTCTTTCTGGACTTCCGGAAGGCTTTCGACACTGTCCCTCACCCTGTCCTCATCAAAAAGCTGGGAGACTGTGGTGTCGATGCCCACACGGTCAAATGGGTCGCCAACTGGCTGGAGGGCCGCACCCAGAGGGTGGTAGTGGATGGGTTCTTCTCGACCTGGAAGGACGTGGGCAGTGGGGTCCCCCAGGGCTCGGTCCTCGGGCCCGCACTGTTCAACATCTTCATCAGTGACTTGGATGAGGGGGTAGAAAGCACCCTGTTCAAGTTTGCTGATGACACTAAGATGTGGGGGGATGTGGGTGCACTAGAAGGGTGCAATAGGCTACAAGCTGACCTTGACAGGTTGCAACGGTGGGCGGATGAGAATAGGATGGGGTTTAACACTGATAAGTGCAAGGTGTTGCACATGGGGAGGAAGAACTGGCACCACACTTACAGGTTGGGGAACTCCCCTCTTGCCAGCACGGAGACGGAAAAGGATCTTGGAGTCGTCATTGACTCCACGATGAACATGGGCCGGCAGTGTGGGGAGGCAGTCAGGAAGGCCAACCGTACCCTGTCCTGCATCCACAGATGCATCTCGAGCAGGTCCAGGGAGGTGATCCTCCCCCTCTATGCGGCACTGGTCAGGCTGCAGCTGGAGGACTGCGTCCAGTTCTGGGCGCCGCACTTCAAGAGGGACGTGGACAATATGGAAAGAGTTCAGAGGAGGGCCACTCGTATGATCAGGGGGCAGCAGGGCAGGCCTTATGAGGATAGGCTACGGGACCTGAACCTGTTTAGCCTCCACAAGAGAAGGTTAAGGGGGGACCTTGTGGCCTGCTACAAACTGGTCAGGGGGGATCAGCAGGTATTGGGGGAGTCCCTGTTCCCCCGTGCGCTGCCAGGAGTGACCAGGAATAATGGTCACAAACTGGGGGAGGGTGAGTTTAGATTAGATATTAGGAGGCGCTACTTCATAGTCAGGGCGGCTAGGGCCTGGAACCGGCTTCCAGGGGAAGTGGTGCAGGCTCCTAGCCTGGGGATTTTTAAAAGGAAGTTAGATGAGCACCTTGCCGGGGTCATCTGACCCCGGTGCTCTTTCCTGCTAAGGCAGGGGGTCGGACTAGATGATCTACCTAGGTCCCTTCCGACTCTAGCTACTATGAAACTATGAAACTATGAAACTTCCTGAGAAATCAGGGTGATTGACTAGTTAGCTCAGGTGCCTGCGCACGAATGCACCGAGCCTGGGAAACTAGCAGGAGGAACTGGAAGTCCTTGCACAATCATGGAGCTATGACATGATTGGAATAACAGAGGCATGGTGGGAGCTTGCATGGCTGGAGCACTGTCATGGATGGGCACAAATGGTTCAGGAAGGACAGGCAGGGGAGAAGAGGAGGAGGAGCTGCATATGATCCCTCAGAGCTGCAGTGAGAAACTGGAGATAGGCCTGTTGAGTCTCTTGGTTAGGGTCAGAGGGGAGAGCAACAAGGGTGATGTCGTGGTAGGGTCTGCTATAGACCACCAGACCAGGAGGAAGTGGTGGATGAGACTTTCTTCAAACACCTAGTGGATGTTTCCCAGCCACAGGCCCTGGTTCTCGTGGGGGATTTCAATCACCCTGACATCTGCTGGGAGGGCAACACAGCAGTGCACAGGCAATCCAGGAAGTTTTTGGAGAGTGTGGGGGACGATGTCCTGGTGCAAGGGCTGGAGCGGCTTGACCTCCTGCTCACAAACAGGGAAGAATTGGTGGGGAATGTAGGAGTAGACGGCAACTGGGGCAGCAGCAACCATGAGCGACCAGGATCCTGAGGAGAGGAAGGAAGGAGAGCAGCGGAGTAAGGACCGTGGACTTCAGAAAAGCAGACTTCGACTCGCTCAGGGAACTCATGGGCAGGATCCCCTGGGAAGCCAGAGGAGTCCAGGAGAGCTGGTTGTACTTCAGAGAAGTCTTACTGAGAGTGCAGGAACAAACCATCCCGATGCGCAGGAAGACTAGCAAGTATGGCAGAAGACCAGCTTGGCTTAGCAGGGAACTCTTCAGTAAACTAAATCACATAAAGGAAGCTTGTAAGAAGGGGAAACTTGGACAAATAACTAGGGAAGAATATAAGAGCGTTGCTGGGGCATGCAGGGATGAAGTCAGGAAGGCCAAAGCGCACTTGGAGTTGCAGCTAGCAAGGGATGTGAAGGGGAACAAGAAGGGTTATACAAGTATGTCGGTAGCGAGAGGAGGATCAGGGGAAGTGTGGGTCCCTTACTGAATGGGGGTGACAACCTGGTGACAGAGGATGTAGAAAAGGCTGAGGCCTTTTTTGCCTCAGTCTTCCCAGGCAAGGTCAGCTCCCAGACTACTGCACCGGGCAGCACGGTTCGGGGAGGAGGTGAGCAGCCCTCAGTGGTGAAAGAACAGATTAGGGACTACTTAGAAAGGCTGGACATGTACAAGTCCATCAGGCCAGATGGGATGCACCCAAGGGTGCTGAGGGAGTTGGCTGATGTGATTGCAGAGCTATTGGCCATCATCTTTGAAAACTCGTGGCTATCAGGAGGTCCCAGAGGATTGGAAAAGGGCAAACATAGAGCCCATACTTTAGAAAGGGAAAAAGGAAAATTGAGCGAACTACAGACCAATCAGTCCCTGGAAAAATCATGGAGCAGATCCTCAAGGAATCCATTTCTGAGCACTCGGAGGAGAAGAAGGTGATTAGGAGCAGTCGGCAGGGATTCACCAGGGGCAAGTCAGGCCTGACCAACCTGATTGCCTTCTGTGGCGAGGGAACTGGCTCTGTGGATGCGGGGAGACCGGGGGACGCGGGGTACCTGGATTTTAGCAAGGCTTTTGATACAGTGTCTCACACCGTTCTCACAGGCAAGCTAAGGAAGTACGGGCTGGATGAATGGACTGTAAAGTGGGTAGAAAACTGGCTGGGCTCAGGGGGCAGTAATCAGTGACTTGATGTCTAGTCAGCAGTCGGTATCAAGTGAAGTGCCCCAGGGTCAGTCCTGGGGCCGGTTTTGTTCAACATCTTCATCAGCGATGTGGAAGGTGGCATAGAGCGCACCTGCAGCAAGTTTGCAGATGACACCATCCTGGGGGGACTAATAGATACTCTGGAGGGTAAGGATGGGATTCAGAGAGACCTCAACAAGCAGGGGGATTGGGTCAAAAGAAATCCCATGAGGTTCGACAAGGACAAGTGCAAAGCCCTGCACTGAGGAGGGAGCGATCCCCTGCACCGGGGCAGGCGGGGGTGACGGGCTGGGCAGCAGCTCTGCAGAAAAGGACCCGGGGGTGACCAGGGACAAAAAATTAAATATGAGCCAGGAGCGTGCCCTTGGTGCCAAGAAGGCAAACAGCATCCTGGGCTGCATCGGTAGGAGCGGTGCCAGCAGATCGAGGGCAGTGATTCTTCCCCTCTACTCAGCACTGGGGAGGCCACATCTGGAGTCCCGTGTCCTGGTTTGGCCCCCCACTACAGAACGGATGTGGACAAATTGGAGAGAGTCCAGTGGAGGGCAACAACAATGGTTTGCGGAGTGGGGAACATGACTTATGAAGAGAGGCTGAGGGAACTGGGCTGATTTAGTCTGGAGAAGCGGACTTAGACTGAGAGGGGACTTAATAGCAGCCTTTGCCTCCCTGCCGGGGGGCTGCACAGAGGATGGAGCTGGACGGTTCCCAGCGGGGGCAGACGACAGGACAAGGAGCAATGGGCTCAAGCTGCAGCAAGGGAAGTTGAGGTTGCATATTAGGAATAAGTTCCTCACAAGGAGTTTAGTAAAACACTGGAACAGGCTCTCCAGAGTGGTGGTGCAGTCTCCATCCTTGGAGGTTTTGGAGACCTGGCTCAACAAAGCCTTGGCTGGGATGATGTGGTTGGGGCTGGTCCTGCTTGGAGCAGGGGATTGGACTAGATGTGACCTCCTGAGCTCCCTTCCAACCCTCATTTCCTATGGCTCTGTCTGAGACCTGGCCCTTCGCTGCTTGCCTTGCTAAGCATGGAGCCAAGGGCTGGGACAAGGATTAGGAAAGGCTTGTGAACGTCTCCCTCTGGGCCATGAAACTTATTCCTTGTGAGTGCACAGGACTGGACCCACAAACCTTATTTGAACTTCTGGGCGCCTGATATGATTACAAAGTGGTCCTCTGGCTTGCCCTGTGACACCTCACTACATTATAGATGTATAGATGAACTGCAATATAGACCTGCTTATAATGTGTTGTTCCATTCCCAGATGGCAGAGATTCTTTGGGCCTCTGGCTCCAAATTAACACCTTGGCCTGTTACACGGCATGAGCTTGGAAAAGTCCTAAAAGTGCATTTCTGCCGGTGCAGTTTTCAGACGGCAAATTCACAGATCCCAGTTTAATTACAGCACAGCGAGACGACTTAAGGCGTGCCAGCAAGTTAACACAATTTAGGATGTGCGATAGCTATTAGCTGGGACTAATCTTTTCACAACGAAGCCTAAGTGCATTACATCATTATTACTTAGACACTTGTTAGTCTCACTCTTTCTTAGAAGCAGATACGGCATTTTTCTGCCATTTGCAAAGAAAAGCTCTCTCTGAGACTAGTTAACGCTGTTTGGCATTCACAGGAGAACAGATGCTTCCATGTAAATCCTGCAGCTGGGATATTTGGGGTCAAACCTCTCCTATCACATCAAGCTCTGCATATGAGGATTTGCGGACAGCATTTGGGATTTGGCAGCTGGAAACAGCCCTGCTACCTCACATGGTGAGGGCCAAGGTCCTCCAATTAGTGCCATGTTTAACCTTGGGTGGCAAGCCCTCAATATTTAAATTCTGCTTCACAAGGGACTCCTTAAATTTATCTTAAAGCCAAGCTCTTCCCAACTAGGATCTCTTCCTGTCTTGGCTCGGCAGGGAGCAAAGGTATGTTAAGGGAATATGTCATTCTGGAGAGGTCCGTCTCCAAAGTGGATTTCACCCGCTTGGTCACCTCCCCTTTTTGGTGTGGACTCTTACTGGCAGCGAGGGAGGTTAGCAGAATAGTGCAAAACACCCGTGTCACGTTGTCTCTTACCCTACTGCACCCAGACAGGAAATGAATGCAGTCAATGTGTGCTTTTTTAACCATTAGACTATGAACTGCCTGACGACTCGCATTGAAAATAATATGGCAGAGGCAAGACTGCAAAAAGATGCTGGCTGAAACCAAACAAGCCTTGGTGAAAATAGAAAGTGTGTGTGTTGAACCACAGCGTTTTTGAGATGGGGGCCGTTTTGTAGGGTAGCATGTTACGCTGGGCACGTACCCTGCACTCTCTCCTAGAAGCTCTGCTTCTCTTTTGGCTTCATTTTCATTTTCTTCAAATCCGAAGTCAAAAACGATTGCACTGAGAGCCTACCATTGCTCTCTGAGCGTGACAAATACCGAACAAGACCAGAGTGCTTGTTTACTTGTGATTTCAGATCCCTGCTTTAAGGGAATGATACGTTTTCATTATTTAGTACTGCTTGTTTTTCTAAGATCATAAATTAAGCGGTTAAAAATATTCAGTTCCGACCTTCAGCGACTCCCCAAGAGATCGTCAGTCTGATTTTATGCCATTCCCGGCACTGAGGGATCTAAAGACATGGTTCCTGGACACCTTAGCTTTGCATTTCAGCCCACAATATTAGTAAAAACCAAGTTGTAAAATGTGTTTGTGTTCTTCCTTAAACAACACTGTAACTTCAGTCCATCTTGGGGGGAGTCTTCTTCACTTTACTCTGGCGAGGAGTTGCACAGAAGTCCCTGCACGCAGAAGATGAGCAGGTTTTGTGCGTGTTTCTCACTTGCGTTTGCCCAGCTATGCAGCATATTTAATGCCATTCAAGTTTTGGTACAACAAAGTTGAGCTTTCGATCAGAAACACATGTTGGAAGCGCTGCAGGCACTGAGTGAAATCCGATCTGTGGAGCTTTCCCTTAAATCTGCACTTTCTCATTTGGCTCTCTTATTAAAGCAGTATTTCAGAGCTGTCTAAGCCTCTCGAAAGATGATGAATAACAATAAAAACATTCACTGGAGGACTGTCATCATTTCCAAAGGAAGTGTAATAAATACTTTATGACAGGACTTTTTTTTCCCCCTATGTACTGCCATAAACTCGTTTTAAGTTACAACTTATTAAGCCCCTAAACAATTAGAGCTGAGCTTCTGAAGAGCTGCCTATCTTGCAAAAGGCAGCTCCACAATGCAAGTGCCAGTGTGACGGCAGCACTCTCATGGGCAACGCTGCGAGTCTAAGAATGAGAAGGGCTTGGGTTCGCCTGCTTGGGCGACCTCGGACAAGTCAATTTGCCTCTCCGTACCTCCATTTCCGCTCCTGCTCCTTGTCTGCTTGGATCCGTTATTCTCCGTTTTGATAGAGTCTAGTCACTGCAATGGGGGTTGTGGCTGGGGCCTGGAGATGCTACAAATAATAAATGCCACCAGTGACTGTGGTGAATCATAGGACTGTCTCCTGTGTTTTGTCACAAAACCTGATGACAATCCAAGTGATAACATATAGTCGCCCTTGGGTGTTCCTTGGAAAGAGCAGTGTCTTTTCTCGAGAGCCTTGAAGCACTGGTTTGATCGGAAGTTCTGCTTCTGCTAATGGGGTTTCTCAGTCAGTAAATCTCCTTGAAATAGAAGAAAACAGGTCAACCCCAGCTAGACCCAATAGGAAAAATGCTTAGGCTTTCAACTATAACATTTCTCCAGAAATGTGGTGGGAGCAAATGCATAATCCATGTTGCCAAAGGTTTATAAGGGTGGATCCAGGGGAGGAGCACTGGTGCAGTGGCATATTCCCTTTGATTCCTGCTCCTCCCAAAGTTTAAAACTAACTGCTTGGCAGTGGCAGCAGCATATCTGTTTAGGCAGCAGTCAGAGCATCAGCTGAATTAAAATCTATCCGATCGCTTCTAAACTCTTCATTGCACAGGTATTTGTGAGTTGCTGTCCTTTTAAATGGTCTTGATGTTCCACTAATCAAGCCATCCCCTGGTTCTGCAATTCTGCTGTCTGTGAGCGGTTTCTGCTCATGTCGCTCCTTTTTCACAGCCCTGCAGACTGTTTTTTAACTTATTCCAGTGAAGTGATATTTCATTTTGTTTTGACATGAAGCTGAATAATACAGCCCTAGGCCCCTAGAATATCAATAAAGTTTCTAGTTTCTTTTTGACTTGGAGAAAAATATGGGCTGTGTTATATGGGCCGATACACCACACCATCTGCAACCTGCTTTTCAAAATCCTAGATCTGCCCATGGAGGTGGCAGAAAAAGTCCCAGGCTTCACATTCTGCTCCTTGCTCTGATTTGTATAACGCAGAATGTTGACTACGGCAACTATGAAACTTTAAAAAATCCTGGTAATGTGTTTGTGTGACCTCCCCTAAAATGCAGCCCCTCTGCAGCAATCCAGTTTATCCCATTGGAAAGAACTGCCCTTACAGCTCGTTTGCAAAGATGTGTGGGGAAGTTTTATTTGTTCTGAAGTATCTTGCATTGTTTTTTTTCTCCACCTCTTAGTGCATCCGACCAGGAAAATCTGAGAGAAACTGGTGGAAAATCCTATCAGATGAGATTTAGAGTTTGCTGCTTGTTGTTCATGTAAAGGAATAAAAATAGAGAGAATAGAAATATTTCTCTTTAGTCAGACCATGGTTTGGGGAACAAGGAAATCTTGAAAAAAAAATTGGAAAATTCAAGGGGCTTCCATATGAGGAGAGACTAAAAAGGCCAGGCCTATGGAGGTTAGAAAAGAGACACTTGAAGGGGGACATGAGGGTTTACAAATACTAAATAGATAGGGATTTATTATTTACTCTGTCTCCCGATGCAAGAACAAAGGGCCACAGAATAACTTTTGATAGTGCCCATTACCCCTGCAGGTCAACGACAACGCTTTGTTTCCTGCATCCCTTCTGCAAACAAAGCTCTCCTGCGTGTTTGTGAATGCAGATTTCAGGTCAAATGTGGTATCTTTTATTAGACCAAACTAAATTGTTGGAAAAATTGTTCTTTGCAAGCTTTCGGGCACAAACACCCCTCTTCAGGCATAGGGAAAGTCTGCTGGTGTCTTGTGTTCTCCTGGATATTTGTGCCCAAAAGCTTGCAAAGAATGATTTTTCCAACTATTTAGTAGGGCTGTATGAAGCTTCAGGTGGTGATTTGATTCGGAGGAGATTCAGCCCAATTCAGCGGCCAAACCTCCTCCAAATCTAGTGAGGGGACCAATTAAAAGGTCTGAATCGATTCAAAGCTCTCTGAATCTTTGGAAATGATTTGGAGAGCTTTGGTGATTCAGGCAGTCCCTGGTGGCTGCAGCAGGGAGCTGGACCTGGACTTGGAGCTGGTAAGAATGGGGGGGGGTCTGGAGGGGGAGAGGGGACCATGGGGGGACCCCTGCTCCCCCAGCTCCCAGTGCTTTAAAAAAAAGCCCCACTCAGCAGGTGTTGCTGGGCAGGGAGGCAATCCCTGCTGCCCCCCACTGCATAGGGGGGCTCTGCCATGAACCCCCTGATCCGCAACTTGCTCCCTCAGCCCTGCTATGACTGCCCTGCCCGGGCCAGCTCCGGCCCTTTAAGAGAAAAAAACTCCCCAAACTCACCAGTTCATGGAGCGGCCTCAGGGCTTCGAAGGGCTTGTAGAAAAGCCCCTCACATGGCACGGGGCAGCGGGGATCACCCCCTGCCCGGCAGCACCCAGTGAGTTGGGGCTTTTTTCCCTAAGTGCTGGGAGCTGGGGTGGCCGGGGCAGCCACTGTTAGGCTGGGAGGGGAAGGGCCTGGGTGATTCAGCGAAATGGATTTGGGACAGTGATTCGAATCACCAAATCGAATCACTATCCCCCAAATCGGCCAAATCCAAAGTAAATACTGACCAATTTGCACAGGCCTACTATTTAGTTGGTCTAATAAACAATATCAGATTTACCCAAAGAACCTTGTCTGCCTGTGTCCTTAGACCACCACGGCTACAACCAACACCCCCGATGTCAGGACGAGGCCATTCACTGAACAGAAAGCATAAGAGCAGGAGTTACCTCCAGCCAAATTAAGAGGCTCCTGATTTCTTGCAGGGAAATTCCATTTGCAGCTTTGTGCAGGACGAGCAGGAAGATGGTCTGAAACATTTCGTGTTGTGCTGGTGTTTGTGTGACTGTTGCAGCTCAGGTGCCCTGGCTGCGCTCATGATCTATGGCAGTCACCCTTCCAAATCGGAGCCTGCCTTTCCCACTTACACACTTAAGTTACACACTTAAGACGTGTGCTCAAAGAGGTTTTTCCAGATGGCCTGTGAGAGCACCGAGGCCATGGTCTGGGTTCAAATGGGGCCATACCCTTTCTGCTCTAGGGCACAATGGGATTACGGCTCTGGACCAAACGTAGCAATACAAATTTTCAAGCTGTAGCAAGGTGAGTCCCAAATTATAGGAAGACCCCCAAAGGGGCCAATCCTGCAGGTTTTACTCAGGCACAGCCCCATTTTGAAGTCGCTGCTGTGAGAAATGAAGGTTTGGGAGTTGTGTAACTTTTAGCTGGAGGGAAAGGGCAGGGGGACAGAGCAGTGGCCATCCCAACTCTTTGATAGCTCTGACTCCATATGCTTTTTTAGCACCCTTTGACTTTGAGTATTGTCTACTCAGTTTTGAGAGGGTGGCTCAGTCCCTGATGGCTCCTTTGACAATCCTGGGGGTGAGATGGGAGCAGGGTCAAACATGGGCATAAGTCAGAGCGTAGGTCAGATGCAAGGATTCAAAGCTCTTTTATATGTACACCCCCATCCTGAAATTCAGCCAACAGTGGAGGGAAACACCGTGTCCTACCTCAGCTTGCTACAGCTAAGAGCAGGAGGGTGCAGCAAACCCAGCACCAAACTGAACTTACACAGAACTTGAAGCAACCGAGCTTCATTCTCCCATTCACAGGCACTACAAATGCATGGCTCTGTGTTCAGCTGGAGAAATGGACTTTGATTGTAAGGGTGGCTATATGAAGGTGACACTTCATCCTCTTTTATCAACTGAGGGATACAGTTATGGATCAGAAGTGCTTGCATCAGCGTCTGGTGACATGCTGTACTGAGCCCCTCCAGAACTGCTAGAGTTGTCATTGCCAATCATTTGTCACATACGGGAATAATCTATCTTCTGAACAGCCTCCTTAAGATGTCTTGGAGTAGTGAGACCAGAAATATTTATGCCTTTAGGAAGAGACAGTAAAGTGATTTGGAGGTCCAGGTCAAGTCCAATCAATGCAAAAATTATCTGAATTACACACCAGCAAATTTAGACTGCTCAACTACAAGCATCCCTTAGCATACATAGGTGTCTTACTGTGCTTGTGGCACACCCACATATTGAGGGGTTCGCACAGCTGGTACGTGCAAATGTTCCTTCATGGCAACGGGTGCACTAAACTGCAATCCCCATGCATATCTCTTTCCAGAGTAAAAAACTTACAAGAATCACCGCCCAAATAGCACAGTGGCTCGGGGTGTGAACACATTATTAGCAATACTCATTATTTGTACCATGGTAATCCTGGAGCAGGGCTTCAACGTGCTAAGCACAGAAAAAAGAGGTACAAAAAAGGCCCTGCTCCAAAGAGTTGGCAATCCAATCTTATAGAGCGGTGGCAGTGAGACAAAATTGGTCCTAGTGAAAACTGGTGTTGTCCGCACATCTGATGCTGATTCACCGTCAAGCTTTGATATAAGCATTATTGGAGGGGGATGGGGACAGGCATTGGAATGGATATGAAGGAGATAAGGGGTTATGTGGGTGTCGAAAGGGGACATTTCCTAGGTATGAGAGGCATGAGCTATGAGCGTGTGAAGCTACCCATCTGCAAATATAATGAGTGGTCATTATGGTACCATTGACAGAGTGAAAGAGGGGCTGTGAGAGAGAGGACCGCATCACAGTTCATTTGCAGCAAGGGAAGTTGAGGTTAGATGTTAGGAAGAAGTTTCTCACAAAGAGGGTAGTAAAGCGCTGATACAGGTTACCCAGAGAGGTGGTGGACCATCCATCCTTGGAGGTGTTTAAAAGCTGGCTAGACAACGCTCTGTCTGGGATGATGTAGTTGGTGCTGGTCTTGCTTTGAGCAGGGGTTTGGACTAGATGTGACCTCCTGTGCTCCCTTCCAGCCCTCATTTTCTATATTTCTATGATCACATCCTCGTATCTAAGATGCATCTATGTCTTGTCAGGTCATGGGCCTGGGTGGTGGGGGTAGAGGGTCCTGAGAAAGGGGAGATAGGGCTTAGAAGAATGATTAAAAGAAAGGAAAAGACATTACTTCTATCGTACAAGTGTGGGGAGGGATCAGAACAAGGGTGACTGTGGCAGGGTACACTGTGGGTGCCTGCCACTTTAAGACCTGGAGCCAAGCAGCCAGCAGATGCTTAATTGCGGCGGCCATTTTAGAGCTCTGGCCACCCATATAAACAGGGCAGTTCACTGCTGGCAGGCAAGCAGCAACATTGCCTAGCTGTGAGGCTTCTTGGAACATGTTGGAGGTAAGAGAGGAGCTGTAGCGGATGGCTAGGAGGCTCCGGGTCCTGGACATAACCTAAAACCTCACCCTGCTGGGAGTGGGTGGCCTTGTGGGGCTCTCAGTGGTGCAGGAGCCTCCAGGAAATACCAAGCCAGTTACCACCCTGGTGAAAGGTGGGTCAAGGTGCCTTAACCCTAGCTCCCACAACCGGGTGGGTTAACCCCAAGTAGGGGTCAGAAGGCAGACTCCAGGAGTGGAAGTGAAACTAGAGGCTTGGAGGCCTGACCGAGAGCACCCTCGACTGGCCTGGGCTGGGGCCAGGACAAGAACGGTCAAAAGGGCCAGGGGCCCACGGCGAGGGATGCCCAGAGCTTGGAGGCCCTGGGATTCCCGACTGGCCTTGGAGGCACGGTCAGGGCCTGTGTGGCCAAAGGTCCTGGGAGGGGACCATGCCTGAGAGGGAAAAGAGTTTCAGGGAATGAGGCAGCCCTGAATGAGGGTGGGGTTGGCCGCCTGAATGGACGGATCATGGAGGGGTCCTGATAGGAGGATTGTGGGGCCCAGTGTGGGGCTGGTGATGTTGATAACAGCTGGATGCCATCTGTGAGGTATGGGCTGTGGTGTAGGGGAGTTATGGAGCTGCAGATAGCGCCCCCTGCCATCGGGGCAAGAAATGGGCAGCCTCCCACTTAATTAACAACTACAAATTAAGTATCATCGAGGTGTGGCGGGTGAGAAAGCAGGCAGTTAGCCCAGAAACAGGTGGGCAGGCCACAGGGAAACTGGCCCAGAGAAGGCCCCCCCTGTTACAGTGACTCATTTGTGCTGACCAGCACTTGCTGACTAGAATAACTGCACTAATTTCAATCCCTAATGTAGCAAGAGTGGGTTACGAGTCTGCCCTTCAGTTTGCTATAGGGAAATTTCTTAGCACATACTGTAGCTAACAGTGCTCTATAGGGAAGTTCATGAATCCTTGTACAACTGCTCCTCTGTGCCTTCTGCTGCTCTGAGAGGTACTTTTCAATTCAGAAGGGCAACTTGTTATGCTGAGATCATCTGTGTACTGAGGGTATTTGCATTTCAAGGACAGTCTGGTATATGTGATGGATATATGTATCTATTATGTTACCAGATTTGCCCACTACTTTGGGGTGTGCTCATTTATTAGGGCTAGGGTCTTGGTAATTCTATCAATGCGCTGCTTGTGTTACTTGTGTTTCTGTATGGAGCTGTATCTCACCCTTCTGCAAGCCCTCACCCCCCAATGGAGCTATCTTGCAGGACTCAGTTCAGTGGGGCTGGGTTCCTCCAGTCCCCAAATCAGTCATACACACACACACACACACACACACACACACAGATTAACGTGACATGCCTGACCTGGCCGGGTTGATCATCATGGACAGGCTGACACTCTCATATGCCAAGAATCAGTTCACCAGAGCAACAATAAACTACAGTCAGACACAAGCACACAGTTAAACAGAATACCTCTGAATCTGGCTGGGTGTCCAGATGACACCCTCATGGGCCCGCATTCAGTTCATTAGGGCACGTCTGAGCCAAACTGGGTCAATCAGCCTGTACAAGCTGATCCCCTGATGTGTTTCAAACTCAGCACGTCCCAATCTTTTAGCCTCTTGATGAGCAGACCCCACAGTATTTCTGGGCTGCACAGGGATCTTTAGCTTAGGGAAGAGGGGCGTTGCTACAGAGCAAGTGGGGAAAGAGAAGTAAAGAAGGCAAAATATACCCAGTTACTACCAGTTGGACTATAAAAGTTATTTATTGCTAAGTAGATGAAATATATATTGGCACTAGTAGTGACAGACATGCAAAGGAAAAACAAACACAAACAGTCACAGTATACCCTGGTTTCACTAAGTATTTGGGGAAACTTAGCTCGAGCTTAACTAATACAATTCAAGTTCAGAAATCTATGCTTAGAGGGAGAGAAGAGAAAAGAGGGAGGGAGCTGGGATCTCACCAGTCCCAGGCACTCGGGCTGCAAAGCCGACAGGTCGAAGTTCTCAGCACGATCCTTGAAGGGAGATGATCTTCCTCCTGCCGCCGCTCCAGAAGAAAGCGAGTGGTGTCAGCACACGCACCACTGCTTCTTTTACAGATTTTTATACCCCCAGTTCAGCTTCTTTCAAGCATTCTCAATAGTGTAAATCAAATTGTCTTTTCTATTGACGAGGGGTTATCTGGGTGGAACATCTCAGGAATTTGACTGATACTCAGGAAACATGTACTTGGAGCCAGCTTGACATTACTATGGATAGCAGATATACTTGATGGGATCTCTCCTGGTGTCTTCAGAAACAATAGCTTGCAGCATCAGGGTTTTTGGATTTTTACTTGCTGTGAACAAGCCTCAGCTTAGCATGACTTTTCCAGATCTTATTATAGACTTTTAACAGACTTAAGGCAATTACTGGAGTGTTCATAACCTGTTGTGGAGAGGACTTCCACCAGTCGTCTCGGGAAAAGTATGACAACACTTGTGGACAGGGCTCCCACGGGCTGGACGCTGTGATGAACGCTGTACCATTGTTCAAATGTTGCCCGTACCCCCTCGGACTCGGTCTGTTGCCTCTGCACTCCCTAACCCGGCAACCGAGTTGTAGCCAATTAAGTTTACATCGGCCTCCCCTAGTGGGACCGGGGAATGTACGGCCCGAGATGCCTAGTAAACTTACTTTTGCTGGGGGGGGGGGGGGGGAGGGGGGAGGAAAGTCCTTTGTAAATCCAGATTAGAACTGGTCTGATAAATGCGGAGCTGGGTGTGAGGGTTGACGAGCATTTGGAGCACAGATTCCCATCCCTGCTTTGCTGATCCCAGAATTCACTGCAGTCTCTGCTTCAGGCTTTCTGTTCTCCATCTCTCATGTAAACGAATGGTCATCTGGTCCCATCTTGGATGCAAATGAGACCTAGGGCAGTTGTTGCACTCTTGTCACCCTTATCCGGAGGGTTTTAGGTGCGTCTCTCATGGCATCTTAATCAGTTTCTGTTTACGGGGGGGGGGGGCGAGTCTCTGTGAGTCAGACAGGCTGCGTCCTGTGTCAGGGCTCCCCAAGAACATGGAGCTGACAGGTAACAATTAGATATTCCTAGATTTAGGGCCAAATTCTCCTCCGACATAAAAAGGCATGTCTGCAGTGTGCCTGTCTGCTCCAAAGGCAAATTTAGGTTTCACGCTGGATTTCATTTTTAATTCTCGTTCCTGGACTCTTACATTAGTTCGGCCTGTTGTGTGTCAGTTCCTCCCCCTTGTTATTACATCACTATGCACATGGTTTCTATAGATGCACATAACTAATAATTACCACCTGGAGCAGTGCTTCAGGCTCAGTTGTTTCCATTTATTCCATTTGTCCAACCATAGTTGTTTTCATCCTTCTGCAAGTACGTCGTTAATTATAAAATCATTAAGAAGACTTGAAAGGAATATCTTGTCCACCCCACCAGTCACAACTCTGAGCAGTCAGGCTCCCAATGTCACCAAGGTAAGTCCTGACGAGTCGCGCACTAGGATTTGCCAAAGCAAAAGCAGAAGTGAATTCCCGTGTCAATGGTTGCCTTCCTGCACCGAGCAGTCCCTACCTCCAAATCTGAGGTCTGTTAGCAAGGGCATCACAGGTGATCTAAAACTGGGAAGAGAAAAAGGCACTGTCTTTAAGACAGAAACTCAGCGTGGCTTGAGCCCTGGCTTGTATCGTATTCAGCATCATCCAGAGGGTAGCCAGTGTTGTCTGGACCAGTGCAACGTGCTCTGGACGAGAAGCGCAGCAAGGAAGCAGACAGCTGTGCTTTGTGCTCGCGATGGTTTCCAAGCATTTTGAGGGGGCAAGCAAATGAAGACTGCATTTTTTTAAATACTAATGTGGGCATGACAACAGCTTGGATGTCCCTGAAAAGAGTTTACTACTTTCTAGAGAAACTGAGGTGGGAGGTATACCATTTTGGCTGCTGCCTCAGAGCAGATGATAATCAAGAGGTTGCTAATCTTCCTAGCGAAGAGTGCGGGCCTAACCCCAGCGCTCATCTGTCTTGCTTATGCCGGTCGTGTTGTCTGCCTTCACCAGACACTAGGGCTTTCTAGGCACTGAGGATGGAGTCGGACTGTTTTCTACTGATTTTTTATTCACAATCTTCATTCCTCTTCCAGTGACTGGCTGCTTGCTCTAAGCTGTCCCTTATTAGTCTCTTCGTTTCAGCCAAATTCCTCCCGCCCTCCGTTCTCCAATCGTCTTTTCCTACCCTTTTCTATTACCCTACTTACCTCTCTCCCTTTACCCATTATTTTGTATTAATCCTTTCCTAGCAAAGTGTCAACCCAAGAATGGGAAAACCTTTGAAGCGATCACAATTCACAGGTTACAGCCCCTTGCTTATTTAAGTTCCTCTGGGCAGGGACCACGTGCTATACTTCACCTGGAGGCCATAGCTTGGTCGAAGCCACTGAGCGTGAACATAATATGCACAATAAAAATGAACAAGAGTGAAAACAAATGAGCAAAGTATGAGCCATGAGGTGCCTAAAAGGGAATCCTGCACGTCCTGAATACTGTACTTAGGTGGAGCTAGGAGGACTTGGAGATGGTCTCCTTTTTGGTCATGGAGGAACCATATGGCCACTACTGCCTCTGAGTTTGCTTTGCCCCTTATTTCACTGGCATGATGACTGCAGACCTCCAGAAGCGAAATCCCTGTCCTCCCCTCCACTGAGCCACGGCATCATCCCCTCCCTTTTACAAACACGCACAGCTCCGCCGTGGTCAGAAAGGGGACAGGGACCCTCAGCTCTGGCTCCTGCACCAGTAGCTATGTTGCGCCCTGCGCCTCCCAACATGAAGGAGGAGGAACCCCTCAAGACATGTCATTGCAATTAAGGCTGGGCGTTTGCCATGGAGGCCACAGGAATCATGGGAACAAGGAATCTCGGCGATTCTCGTGATGACATCGCGATTCAGTCGGGTGGGAGGAGTCATTGGGTCATGGATGATGTAGGTCAGACGGGGACGTGGGCCTACAGGAAGAAATGGAGGTATTAACCTGTCAAATGACAACTGCCACGACCCAGTGTTCCCTGGTAAGGAAAGACATTCGGTGACTTGCTGTTAAGTCCCTGTAAGAGAACAGCAAGCAGGCGCCGGGGTTTTTCCATGAACAGGGCTCTTTTTCCTCATCGGTATTTTGCTACAAAGTGCTGTGACAAGCTCTTAGCCTTAACTCTGACTCCCCCATCTTCCGTACCAGGCATTTTTATGGACAGGGAGGAGAAATCCCCAGTCCATGGAATCACAGCCAAGCTGTAATCCACCCCCCCTTATTTCACAGTGATGCACCGATGAGATTGAGCATGAATCCAGATCTTGCTTTGACCCTCTCGGTCCCCTGCAATTATCCTGTTCCTGAGAATCCCAACAACAAAAAAAGAGAGCTTGGCTTTTAGGCTCTCCTGGGGAAGGCTTTCTCAATGCCTGTAATTAGCACAACTGCAAGGCAGGATTTCAACGATTGTTTCCCAAAAGTTGGCTTTGTGTTGTCCGTCCATTTCTTCGCCCAGGAGCAAATTTTCCCCAGCCTCTGCGATGGCTTGGTATTGAGAGCCAGGTTTTCTGGGGCCCTCCCCTGCTTTAGACAGTTTGGGAGTGACCCTCGCTAAAAACAACCTTGGCTTCATTGACCCCTGTATCTATCTGGTCAGCTCTGCGCGGGGGCAGACCAGGAGTTCAGAACTCGCTCTCCACCTTCTCCCTGGCACCCACCAAAGATATTTCACATGGAGCTGGATGACTCAAATATGTTTCCACAAATTATTTTTTTTCAGGCTGCTGCTTAATTTTCTTTGCAGTGTGTGTGTGTGTGTGTGTGTGTGTGTCTGTCTGTCTGTCTGTCTTTTTTACCTGGTGTAGAGACAAAGGAGCTGCAGGCCTGACTAGTTTTATCACTGCTTTGCTTGCAACTTTATCTTGTCTCTAAAAATGCCATTTCAGAGTCCTACAGCCGATCCTCCACCCCATCCAGCAGAAGAATCCTCTCCTGCTTGCTAATGCTTGCCGTCACCCTGGCTATGGCAGGGCCCTGCTACTGTGCTGTATTAACACAGCTTCCCTTGTAGACCTCGGCTCCTGGATACCACCTGGTAGCATGTCCCACCACCCAGAGAGGGCCAACTCTCTCATTTCTTAGACCACTGGGTCCCCTGACCTCCCCTGTCCCCACCTGCAGACCCACAAGCTGATGGATTGCTTTCTGCGGCATCAAGACGAAGGGGCTACAGGGCCATGGACGGGGTCAGCCCTACTCAGAAAAGGGAATTATGTTTGCAGGCAGATCCATAGGATATAATCTGTCTTTTGGGTATAGTTAAAAGTGATAGGGTGGTGGTGAAGTGCAGCCTTCTCTTCCTTAGCTGGGTTGGCTTCACCATTAAAGGATCTCAAAGTACCTTTGTTTCATTGCCTATGGCCATTTTGCATTCTTGCTTTAAACCTTTGGGAAAAAGATGTCTCTATAACAGTCACCTGGATTTGCTAAAATACTTCCAGAATGCAATAAACGCTCACCTTCTTGGTATACCATGGATCTGCAAACGTGAAGGGAAAACACTTTACTGGGCTCAGGGGATTTGTATAGGCGTTTAATACTGTATATGGGGGTTTAGGAATGGCCACATTGGTTTCAATTAGAGTTGACTCAAGGTCTAAAATATCAATGGTTCGCTGTCTTACTCCGACCATTCAAGAAATGCCAGCCATAACTATCACTGACCATCACTTAAAGCAGGTCCAACTGGTGGGCAGTGGTAGGCCATGTACAGCCCGCAAGAGGTTCAGCTGTGGCCCCCAGGCTCGCACCCAGCAGAGCGGGGCTTTGGGTTCCTTCTGGCTTCCCCTTCCCTACCCCAGGGATGGGGCAGCACGACGGTGGGGCAGACACAACCCATCATGTTGGGGGACCCTGCAGCCCCGGGCACCGGAGGGGCACAATGAAGTGGAGGAGCCCATGAGCAGAGAGCCGAGGGCGAGGCGGTTTAACATATAGATTCATCTATTCCCTGGCTCTGAAGTACTGTCTTTGGAATAGGCATTTACATTTTAAGCTGCGCTATCTGGTAGTTTCTTTTAATTACTTCATCTGTATGGAATCAGGTCAGTGCTTTGTGTAGCATTCAGCCTTGCTCTTACTTGATTTACCAACTAGGCGGTAAAGTATCATAAATTAACTTCAGTTTCTTCTACTGAACTCCCTTTTTCCTTGAGTTAAATATAGGAGATACTGTGCCTGGCTATTAAGTGCTTGTGTATTTGTGTTACTGCTGTTTGATATGAT
The DNA here is from genome assembly GCF_052110815.1 of Crocodylus siamensis. Taxonomy (NCBI): domain Eukaryota; kingdom Metazoa; phylum Chordata; order Crocodylia; family Crocodylidae; genus Crocodylus; species Crocodylus siamensis. The sequence continues at coordinate 4,247,907 of NC_143409.1, read as the reverse complement.
ATTACTTACGGATGCAGTCTTTCCTGTAGGCATCTGTTTTCAGCATCCCCAGATGATTCTCCATCACAGATGACAAGTTTTGCTATTCTTCATCCTGTTTTTAACAGACTGGCATCTCTTGAGACCATCATTTCTCTAAGTGAAACAAATCAAGCATGTAAATATCAAACCTAGAAAAATCAAGGCAGCCTGGTATCAGAAAATCCTCAGGCATCCTATTTGAAATCACTGGTACATTTTATGCATAGATTTTTGTTAAACAAAGTCTCTTGTAACCTATTTCACTTGTGAACGCACCATCTTCATTCTTTTGTTTCCGTGGCTCTTGCTGCAATTTATCAAAACTAGGATTTATCTGCGTTGTTTTTTGGAGTAACTTCCTACCAGATCTGTCAGCTTGCTAAAGGTAGATTGCTTACTTTGGTGCTCCGCTCTGCATTATACTGGATTGCTATCCCGCATGGCTATACAGTAGAAATCTCTTGCTCATTTCTAATATGCACAAGTAGGTGCGTGATGAACAGGTCCGGGGAGGTGATACGTCCCCTCTATCTGGCACTGGTCAGGCCGCAGCTGGAGTACTACGTCCAGGTTTGGGTGCCACACTTCAGGAAGAATGGAGATAACCTGGAAAGGGTTTAACATCTGGTTAAAGGCCTACAGAAAAAACCCTGCGAGGACTGATTGAGGGACCTGACTGTCTTCAGCCTCCACAAGAGAAGACTGAGAGGTGATTTTGTGGCCGTCTACAAACTCATCAAGAGCAGGAAACAGGGGAGATGACGTTTACCCGCGCACCCATCGCGGTAACTAGAAACAATGGCCACAAACTGAAGGAGAGCAAATTTAGATTGGACATCAGAAAAAAAAATCTTTACAGTGAGTGTTGCCAAAATATAGAATATGCTTCCAAGGGAGGAGGTGCTCTCCTCTGCCTTGGAGGTATTTAAACGGAGATTGGACAAATACCTGGCTGGGGTCATCTGACCCCAGCACTCTTTTTCCTGTCGGACTTGATGATCTAGTAGGTCCCTTCTGACCCTAAAATCTATGAAATATCTGTGTCAGTAATTCCAACTACAAGACCCCATCTATATTTCTCTAAATTGCAAGAAAATTCAATTGGCACCATCAGTCATTACAGAGCGCGGTGTGTGCGCCGATGAGTTTTGCCAAGACCTTCAGGGCATGCGCCTAGGCAGAGTGCTGGAGGAGCGGAGGCTGCTGTAGACCTGCCGTTCCCGCTTTAGACAACTGAGCCAAAATCCAAAGGCCAGATTGAGTCCAAACGTTCAGTGACGCAGAGGTCGTAGCTGCTGCCAGAGAACAACCTGAACAGAGCTGCTAACTGCCTGTCACTTCAGCGTGAGCACCCTTTTTGTTGGGGTGGGGTCCCTTGGCCATTCTTCATCCAAAAAGTGTCCACATGGCAGCAGAGGATGCAGTTTAGTATATCATTAAAATAAAATCTTTGCAAACAAGTCCTGCTAAGTTTTCCACGATCTCTCTAAATTTGGGTACGTTGGATCTTTAGAGAAGCAGCCCTTCCTGTGTGATTATTTTTTTTTTTTGGGGTGGGGGAGAGACAACTTAAAATAGCATCCCTGGACATTGAACTCATTCTGTCTTTACCTGTGCAATTAACAGTAACTTATCACTATAAAACTGAGTCATCCCTGGGACTGTTGCAGTCACTCATCCCCTATAAGGAATATAGCATTTTCCTGGTAGTGTTTCCCTTATGTCAAATGTACTTGTAAATGTACCTTACGTTGCAATAAGTTGCCAGTTATTCTCATAATGCTGCCAGGACAAGTCGAACAGCTTTTGTAATTCCATTGAAAGCGTCTCTGCCAATACAGGCATTTGTCCTTTTTATGTCTAGCCATTTCACCAGCATCCAAGTACCATAGCCACCCTCTCATCCATGAAAATTCAGTACCTCCCTTAGACAAATTGTTACAGATGCTTTTATACTTCAGTGGTCTGTAGGAGGAAATGTCAGACCAGCCCTTGTACTGACATATCATCAGACAGGGACATCTTGCACATATTTACTCTCCTGCCTGTGGGTAGTTTTGGCGAAAGGAAGCTACATTTTCCGGTAATTTTCTGCTCCCTCTAACTCTGCAGTCCTGTTCGTTGCAGCAGCCTGTTTGCACAGCACTCTGGTTGTGAGAGTACATCACACACTCTTACTAACTGTTTTGTACAGATTTAATCTGTTCTTCAGGCTTTAAAATGTTTACGAACAGAACAGACAAGGTTCATTGGATAAATGTGATATCTTTTATTAGACCAACTAAAAATTGTATTTTGCAAACTTTCCAGCACAAACGCCCTTCTGCAGGCGTGGGAGATAATCTGCTGTTGGTTTGGGTGTTCCCCTGGGTAAATTAAAAGCCAATATGCAAAAACATAGGTCTGTGCAAATGCAAATGCCTGGTAGACAATGCGGGGGAGTGGGGTTGAAGGGGATGTTGACCTGGTGAAAGAACGCAGCCAGTGAACTGCAGAGAGATTACCTGGGGTCCTCAGATGGCAGGCAGGTTATAATGTGCCATAAATCCAACATCTATATTTAGTCCAGGATTTTTCATATCCAGTAGATTTATGACATGAAGTTCATAGGTTTGTCTATGGAAGGTGTCTTGTAAGTTTCCTGTGAGGTTTAGAACTGAGAGATGGGAGAGCGCGGTTGTCTGGTGAGAAGTGCGCACCCACGGCTCATTCTGAAAATCTGTCAAAGATAAAAATGCCTGAAGAGGGGTCTTTGTGCCCGAAAGCTTGAAAAGAACAATTTTTCCAACTATTTATTTAGTCTAATAAAAGATATCACACTTACCCAAAGAACCTTGTCTGCCTATGTCCTTAGACTGGTGGCAGTCCTTCAGAGTCGAGGATGATGTTCATCAAGTTTCATGGCTCCTCAGGTGACTGAGGAGCCCAATTCTGGATACACTCCCCCATGCAACGACATGCCTCCGTTGCCAAAGAACATGTGTATCCCAAATCGGGCTCCTCAGTCACCCGAGGACCAACACGGCTACAACCAACAACCTTACAAAGAGAACATGCAGAAAAGCTAGAATCAAGATGAAAACAGGATGCTCTAAAGGATGTTACAGGAGAAACTTGCCCTCCAAGAGGAAAAGGGACTAAATAATGTCTTCCAAATGAGATCTCGGCTCATTGTCAGTCTGAAATTCTAGCGTGCTGATCACTCGGTGGTTGTTTCTAAAGGACGTGATCCTTTGGGCACAGAGGGAGACTATCCCAGTACAGGGGAAAAGGAGCCAAAAAGCGAAACAGGGAAATCCAGGGGACTCTAAGGGCAAAAACGAAGGCATATAGGTGGTGGAAGCAGGAGGAAGCTACCAAAGAGGAGTAGACCTACTTGGCCCGCACTTGCAGGGAGGCAGTTAGAAAAGCCAAAGCAACTACAGAGCTGAGGCTGGCAACACAAATTAAAGACAACAAAAAGTCTTTTTTTTAGGTATGTAAGGAGTAAAAGGAAGGTGCAGGGCAGCATAGGACCCCTACTGAACAAGGAGAAGCAATTGGTGACAGAGAGGGGGGATACGGCTGAGCTATTCGATGAGTTTTTTGCCTCGGTGTTCCTGACCAGGGCTCAAGATAAGTCTCCAAATGGGTTCTTAGACAGGCATCAGGGGGACACCAACGCTCGATGCTGCCTTGGTGCAGGGTCACTTGGATGGACCGGAGGTGTTCAAGTCGGCAGGCCCAGGCGAGCTGCATCCGACGGTACTGAAGGAACTGGCCGGTGTCACAGCAGAACCACTGGCACGGCTGTGAGCACTCGTGGCTCTCGGGTCAGGTCCCGGAGGACTGGAAAAGGGCCAGCGTGGTCCCTATTTTCAAGAAGGGGAGGAAGACGGATCCAAGTAATTATAGGCCAGCCAATCGTGCCTCCATCCTTGGAAAGGTCTTTGAAAAGATTATGAAGGATTTCGTATTTGTGGGAGTCCGGCAGGAAAAATCATGCAGCAGGGAAACCAGCATGGATTCGTAGCAGGTAGATCATGCCTGACCAATCTGGTTTTGTTTTATGACAGGATCACAAGCTGCTTAGATGCAGGAGTAGAGGTGGATGCTATTTTCTTGGATTTTAGCCAGGCCTTCCATACAGTATCTCATCCCATTCTCATAAATAAATTAAGAGGCTGTGACATAGATGGTTACACGGTCCGGTGGGTGGCAAATTGCTTAGCGGTCGCACCCAGAGAGTGGTAGTAGACGGGTTGGTATCGACCTGGAGGGATGTGGGTAGTGGGGTCCCACAGGGCTCGGTCCTTGGACCTGTGCTCTTCAATATCTTCATCAGTGACTTGGATGTGGGTGTGAGGTGTACTCTGTCCACATTTGTGGACGATACTAAATTGTGGGGTGAAGTGCACACACCGGAGGGTAGGGAACGATTGCAGGCAGACCTGGATGGGTTAGAAAAGTGGGCAGTACACAGTAGGATGCAGCACAACAAGGACAAGTGCAGAGTGCTGCACCTAGGGAGCAAAAATATCCAGCACATCTACTGGCTGGGAAGTGACCCTCTCAGCAGCACAGAAGTGGACAGGGACCTCGGAGTCGTCGTGGACTCCAAGACGAGCACAAGTTGTCAGTGTGACAAAATCATCAGCAAAGCTAACCGCACTTTATCACGCATCAGGAGATGCATGATGAACAGGTCCAAGGAGGTGATACTTCCTCTCTATGCAGCATTGCTCAGACCGCAGTTGGAGTACTGTGTCTGGTTTTGGGCGCCACGCTTCAGGAAGGATGTTGATAGACTCGAGAGGGTCCAGAGGAGGCCACTGGTATGGTCAGGGGCTTACAGGACAGGCCCTTGCGGAGAGACTGAGGGACCTGGACCTCTTCATGCTCTGCAAGAGGAGGCTGAGAGGTGATCTTGTGCCCGCCTACAAATTCATTAGGGGGACGCAGCAGGGGATCGGAGATGCTGTGTTCGCCAGGGCGCCTCTTGGGGTAACAAGGAACAATGGTCACAAGCTGACAGAGAGCAGATTTAGGCTGGATATCAGGAAACACTTCTTCACGGTACGGGTGGCCAGAATTTGGACTGGGCTCCCGAGGGAGGTGGTGCTCTCCCCTACCCTGGGGGTCTTCAAGAGGAGGCTGGCTGGGCATCTGGGTGGGGTCATCTCACCCCAGCCCTCTTTCCTGCCTAGGCAGGGGGTCGGACTCGATGATCTGTTGAGGTCCCTTCCAACCCTAACATCTTTGAATTCCCAACTGGCCTGTGAATACAGACCATTTAACCTAAAAATCATACTTTTTTTTTCTTTCTGTGCCATTCAGGTCCTTATATTACTGCACATCACTGCTGGATCTGACAGCCTATTTAAACGCACTGAACCAAGTTAGGCTTCCTGTTTTTCTGGTACAGAACCATAGTAACTCTTTTGATGCTGGTGCAACCACGTCAGCCTACCTGAGAATTAAGTGTCCACTGTGTTTTAAACGGCAACCTAAGGTGCCTCTGGTATTCTAGTATAAGTGTATGATCCTGAGATGTGCTGAACGCCCTTCGCAACTCAGTGGTGTCTAAGTCATGGGTAATGGGGTAAGACTTGACCCATACCAAGGTGTAAGCTTGATGGAACACGTTTATAGCTGTTCCCTTGATAGTAAAACAGACACAAAGCACATATGCATCAATAAACGCAACAGTACTTGAAATTAGTGATCAGTTCATAATGAATGCAGTCATTTTCTAAGTATTTAGGGACTGTAAACCTAATTCCCATATAAATAAAATATTCATGGCCTTCACTAGAAGTTACACGCACACAAACTCCAATCTCTTCCAGGTTTCTTTCCAGGACTGAGTGTGTGTCAATTAGACCTTAACTGGACAGGATATTTTCACAAGGATCAAATGAAAATGAAAACATATTTATCTAGTCACTGGATGCATTAGACAAACTAATGGCAAGGCAGAGTGCATTTATTTTATAAAAAGCTGGGGAGCATACATTTCCTCAAAGTATTTGTAGTTCTGCCCTGCTTTGATCACAATAAAAATGCCTTGCAAATGTCTGTAAACAGCTCTCAAAATGTCACTTCTGTGCCATCACATGGCTCTCATAACACTAACAAATAATTTTAATAGAGTTCGTATTTATTTACTCTTTACCTTTCCAAATCCTGTTCCAGGACTCTTTGCTTGAATCAGATGTGTTTCAGATGGATGCTTTGTGTGTCGAACTGTAACCTTTCATGGTCCACAGCACCCTTTTTGATGAAGGGGAGCTTCCCAAGTTATCACATCAATACTCCTGAAACGTAGGGGCCATCTATCTAGAAAGTGGTGAAAGTGGTTTAGCCTCCCATGACTCGGTCAGTCCTTGCCCTTCTGCTCATGCCGCTGACCGGATTTGCGTGAGACTTGAATGTCTGTCTGCCGAACGCCAGGAAATCTTCTCACATAGGCCTTGCAATCGGGGCTCATCTGCATTAGACTGCAACAAGCAAGTGGGAGGAGGAAGACTTGAGCCCACGTGGCTGATCTCCACAGTCGCCCCATGCTGCACGCAAGAGAGAAATGAGCAGCGCTTTCTTTTTTATTCGAACGCAGACCTCTTTAATCTGCTTGCAAGGCCACGTTCCACACAGCTGACATCCAAGCATGTTGAATTTATTCTCATTTAAGGAAATGCTTCCTCAAGTGGGCTTCAAATGTGCACCTGCAATTCTGACTTGCCGCCGTGCCCTGTGCTGTCGTCCCCGCGGGCACTTTGATTTGCACGAGGTTAGCCGTGGAGCCCCTTGGTACTGGGCTGGCTGGGGGTGCCCATGCAAGTACATCCCGCCGCCTTCAGAATGACAGACTTGTTTAAAGTTTTCCATGTGCGCACATACAGAAAGGAACTGGGACAGCCTGTGAAAAATACTTTATTTATTCTCTCCTTTAAAGTCTTTCCAGGCAGACTTTAGTTTGGACTGTTCTCCTGCTCTTTTTTTTTCTTTATTGCAATTAATGCCATAAACATTTCTCATTGAACATTAATATGTTGTTGGCAGGAAGGTTATTAAAAAAAAAAAAAAATCCCCCCCAAAACATCCTAACCTAAAACATATTCGATGCAAGCAATTTCCTAACCCTGAGGAGGGTCTGGGCTGATGATCCGGTCCTCCATGCTGCCATTAAATAGCATTTAGCACAAGTGAATCCTTAGCTGTACAGCCAGCTTGTGATTATTAAGATCTAAACAATCCAAAACGACATTTTGTTCGTTTTCAAAGCTCGTAGGTAGTCTTCACTCAACTAGGCCAAGTTGCTCTTATTCTCAAGAGTGATCACAAATGATTAGGGTGACTGGACAATGTGTTCCCTTTAAGGGCCATGGGGTCTAAAGCCCCCATTTAAAAGCAGGTCATTTGGAAGGGGTCAAGTAAAAAAAGCTAGAAAAAGCGTCCAAAATGCTTGTGTCAAATGAGTGTTATGAAGGCCTGTTCTTGCATCAGGAGACCAGGACTGGGGCCATGGGTTGGGGAGAGGACCTGGACCAGAAGGGAAGTTTGTAGGGAGTTCTCTACCCCGAGGCCCACAATCCAGGGTGAGACCCACCGGGCTCTGTGCAAGTTAAGGGGAGCCAAGAGAGAGCCGGAGGATAAATAAAGACTGGAAGGTCAAAAGGAGCCAGGTTCACTTTGTGAAGCCATACTGGATCAGGCCCCGAGAGGCAAACTCTTGCTGGTGCGATTCTTGTTCTTTGGCTACCGTAAACCAGCATTAGCTAAAGCCGTTGTTACAAACTCCTTCCCAAAAGTCAGATTCCTGATCCAATAACTTGGAATTGAAGCTTTGCCCATAATGCATCGCAGCTTATTTCCATACACAGCAGATGCGTCTTCAGGTCAGCATGTATTTGCAGCAGGAGGGATCCATAGGTCCTTCTACAGCACATGACATTTTTGCTGTGCAAGCAGTAGGTCTGGGTGATGGGTTGTGAATTTGCTGGGCTACCAGCCCCAGGCTCCAAGAGCACAGGAGAATTGTTGGAAGGGCAAAAGGAGATTTTGCGCTTGGGCGTATTTCGATTTAAAGCCGTTTCATCTGCACCTGCATAAGGCACTTAGTCATTTCCCATCATCTTTACTGGGTTTTTGAGGAAAGAGCCAATGAATGCTTCACCCTTTGGCCTGTAGATGTGTGATAGTGCAAACGGTGGTGTGCAACTCTGAGCAAATGAGGTATTTGTAAAACAGCGGCTCTGGGAAACTCTAAAAAGCTCCCAGCCAGCAAGAAGAAACACCTCTCTGATTTGCGTGCCCCTCACAAGCCATTGCAAACAGCAGATGGCATGTGGGTATCTTGCAGCAGGGCATACTGTGCTGGACTCACGGGGCCAGTCTGAGGTCACTTCAAGCACACCAGGTGAGCGTCTCGACTCTGCATTTAACCAGACTTACCCAATTCTGCATGGGATCACCAGGATTATTTCCAAAAAAAGTGAAGGGCGTCATGTGACTAGCCTCCTCTGAACTGCCCAGCACTTCAGTCCAAGTCACAGCTGATAATACACAGACACCCCTCTGTGAGCCTCTTGAACACCCACAGACTCGAGAGAAGAGATGGTTGTGGGTGGAATTCAGTGGATCCAGGTGGCCCGAGCCGTTGCAAATGCTTTAACCCATGTTGGCACAGCTGCACGGGTCGCATCCATACCAGCGTTCCCCCAGGTGCCGCTCGGAGACAGCAAAAGTACTGCCAAGAACGTCAGAGGGCTCTCGTAGCTACCCTCCAGCAAAGGAAAGAGGTGCGTGAGATGGAAAGGACATGGGGCCTTGCAGCAACGGTTCCACCTGTGACAGAAGTGCCAGGAACAGCTGTGCACATCTGTCTAGGACAGAGGAAAAGTTGTGAATGGGGGCTTGTCACTGGAGGGGAAGCACTAGGGAGCCCCACGTTTGGTTCAAGTACCAAGCCTGTAATTCTGCTGGCCTGGACACGGCCCACGCATTGCTCGCAAAATATCTTTGGGCGATTCCCTCAACAGTCCCAGCTGGGAAGGCAAACCCAGCCCTTGAGTTAGCTGCCCTGGCACGGGTCTGTGCATGCTGCTAAGCCCTGCCCAGTTCCAGGACAGACCAGACAGGCTACACTGGGAGGGATGGGACATGCTGGTGCAACTCCAGATGCAGACAAAATCCCACTTCTGCACAGCGGGCTCCGATCTTGTGGGTCCTTATCGAGGTGAGTAGCTTTCTGTCCCAATGACCTCTCCCAGCGGGCTTGTGTGGTCGCTCGTGAAGGTTGGCAGTGTGCACGGTGGGGCGTAGTTACTGGTCTTTGCTGTGTGCAGAGGGTTTCTGAGTCCCGAAGCGGGGTGTCGGATTGAAACGTTTCCCAAAGCTTTCAGCGAGGGTTGGGACTCAGGCTTTGGTTGTGGCCCGGCTGTCACAAACGACGACTGCATAAAAAGCAGCGCTATCACACAGGCCCACCGCCATCGGGAGCCCACGGTTCCCAAAGGCAAAGTAGCTGCTTCGAAGCCTTGCGCATTTCTTTTCTCATCTGACAGTAACTCGCTGCTCGTTTCCCAGTCTCCGCACTTATGGGAAGTTGTGTGTTTTTTTTATGAGCTACAGATTCAGCTCACCAGACCTATTCCCGGTTGCAATCCTCCTTTCCCGTTTGTCAGGCGCAGCGCAGTAACCACAAGCACATTTTCAGGACCCTGACCAGAGAAACTGCTTTTTCCATTACAACTTTTACCAGGGTTGGACTTGTTGCACTGACGATGGTCAGACCTGTCACGTGCAACAGCTCAAGACTTGCTTCATTTTACTAATCATTGCGATCTCCCTTGTGTCCGTTTTTCTCGTGCACACTTCGGTGAGAGCTTTGCTGCCAGCTCGGGTGTGTGCATAATCAACCCGTACGTGCTCCTCCTCTTTCCTTCTGAAAGCCAAGCAGATGATTGATTTGACCTGATTCATGTAATGTCTTTTTTTGAGATCGTGGCTATCTCATGAGCATTTCTGCAAATGTAGTCAGCATCCATAATGGTTTGGCTGATTGTAGTCTGCATTTTTTAAAATTCTCCGCACTGACCGAGAGCAATTCTCTTTATCGGTGTCTGGTTAGCTGAGATCGGCCAGATAAGCCGTGTGGAACTGCTCCTACTTTCTGGTTGATCTGATCCCTCGCAGCCTTGCAAATGCACAGGCATGCACTTTTTAAATGAGCTTTCCGTGAGTACTTGTGTCTTTGAAATGCACTCTCCACAAATAATAATGCAGGTAAAACTCAATCACAAGAGCATCTATGGAACAAGTGTACACAAGTGGCTAGCAGCTAGAGGGGATTCACCCTAAAGTCCAGGTCTATATCCATGGACGTGCTTTGCATTTTTTCACCTGCAGTATTTTTATGTAAGTGTTTGTCACCTGGATTTTGAGTCCCTGTTACCTATCAGACCGTCTATATCTAAGCTGTTTCTGTTCAGCTTTCGCCCATGGTGAATAGCCCTGATAAGCAGGCGTTCAAGTACTGTGTGAAGCAGCTAATATAGGGGCAGCAGAGGGGCTGAAATTAAACTATGCGCAGATGTAGAAGGCAGAGTATCAAAAAAGGGGAAAACCATTCGGCCGGCAATTCCATTTTTCACTTTGGAAAAGTCACGCTTCACTTTTATCGGTATTTTAGGAGAGGGCAGTTGCAATCTAGTCTGGTCCCATTACAGACATGCTGCAGGTACAAGACAGTCATTTGAAAACGGGTCTTTGAAAACTCCTGGCGCTCTGGTGTAGTGCCTGAAGACTGGAAGAAGGCCAATGTGGTGCCGATCTTCAAGAAAGGGAGGAGAGTGGATCCGGCTAACTACAGGCCCATCAGCCTGACTTCTATCCCGGGGAAGATCTTAGAAAAGTTTATTAAGGAGGCCATCCTCGATGGACTGGCCCAGGCTAACATCCTAAGGGATAGCCAGCACGGGTTTGTTGCGGGTAGGTCTTGTTTGACCAATCTCATTTCCTTCTATGACCAGGTGACCTATCACCTGGACAAGGGAGAAGAGGTTGATGTCATATATCTTGACTTCAAAAAAGCTTTTGATCTGGTATCCCATGATCACCTCTTGGCCAAACTGCCCAGTTGTGGCCTTGGCTCCACCATGATCCGCTGGCTGGGAAATTGGCTCCGTGGTCAGACCCAGAGGGTTGTGATTGATGACAGTCACTCATCGTGGTGCCCTGAGACCAGTGGGGTCCCTCAAGGCTCTGTCCTGGGACCCATCCTGTTCAACATCTTCATTAACGATGTGGACATTGGAGTCAGGAGTGGACTGGCCAAGTTCGCCGATGACACCAAACTTTGGGGCAAAGCATCCACGCCAGAAGATAGGTGGGTGATCCAGGCTGACCTGGACAGGCTCAGCAAATGGGCGGACGAGAACCTCATGGTGTTTAACACCGAAAAATGCCAGGTTCTCCACCTTGGGAGGAAAAACCTGCAGCACCCTTATAGGCTCGGCAGTGCTACGTTGGTTAGCACTACAGAAGAAAGAGACTTGGGGGTCATCATTGACCACAAGATGAACATGAGCCTGCAATGCGATGCTGCGGCTAGTAAAGTGACCAAAACGCTGGCGTGCATCCATAGATGCTTCTCGAGCAAATCCCGGGACGTCATTCTCCCCTTGTACTCGGCCTTGGTGAGGCCGCAGCTGGAGTACTGCGTCCAGTTTTGGGCTCCACAATTCAAAAAGGATGTGGAGAAGCTTGAGAGAGTCCAGAGGAGAGCCACGCGCATGATCAGGGGTCAGGAAAACAGATCTTACGATGACAGGCTGAGAGCCATGGGACTCTTTAGCCTGGAAAAGCGCAGGCTCAGGGGTGATCTGATGGCCACCTATAAGTTTATCAGGGGTGACCACCAGGATCTGGGGGAACGTCTGTTCACCAGAGCGCCCCAAGGGATGACGAGGTCGAACGGTCAGAAACTCCTGCAAGACCGTTTCAGGCTGGACATAAGGAAGAATTTCTTTACTGTCCGAGCCCCCAAGGTCTGGAACAGTCTGCCAGCGGAGGTGGTTCAAGCACCTACGTTGAACACCTTCAAGAGTAAATTGGATGCTTATCTCGCTGGGATCCTATGACCCCAGCTGACTCCTGCCCTTTGGGCAGGGGGCTGGACTCGATGATCTCCCGAGGTCCCTTCCAGCCCTGATGTCTATGAAATCTATGAAATTTAATTCCACTTGGGGAATGTCGAATGTCTGCATGTAACGTGCTACCTAGGAAGGGGAGGAGGTGTCAAATCAAAGTACAGAAACGCAAATGGCATTCAGACATCTCCGGCTGATTCAGCTCTAACCTGAGCTGGATCGATGCTTTCTTTACTGAAGACCTCAGACTGTTGCGTGTGTTCACCGACAACTGGTTAACAAAGATGCTCTGAAGCAAGATGTTGGTGTGCACAGCTAAAGCTGGGTCTCTGCAGAGTGAGATTGAATATAAATAAAAGAGAAGATTTCTCAATGACCCCTGCCACCTAGTGGTAAAACCAAGCTGGAGCCAGAAGAGCAATGGCTTTTCGGGAGTCTGTTTTATCATTTGTTTTTTGGATCGGTTTGCATATGACAGCTTCACGAATTATCTCCTCGCAATCACGTTGGCTGCACAAAGGCACAGGCCCTCTGTTTGGGGGAGTTAAATATAACAACGCTGCCACTAGCGTTTCTCCCAAGAAACGCTCATTCTGTGTGTGTTTTTTGGGCACCGTGGCGAGCCGTTTAAGATTGACAGTCAGTTGGTGGATGCACGTATATGTACCCTGCAAACTTCTTATTTAGGCAGCTATGTCTGCTTAGTTTAAATATTGTATAAAGTGGATGCACTTAGATGCATGTTGTAAGTACAGGATAGGAAAATAGACCGGGAGTCTGGGAGCAAAGTAGAGGTCTCCGGTACCTCTCCCTCTTTCCTGATAGGCACCAGCTCCTTATTTAGGGAGAGAACACAATGTGTATCGCATGCCGTACTTTAAACAACAATAAACAGTCCTGGAATATCCCTAACCGCACATTCGTCCCCAAAATACCTTCCTGCTCATGGGATACACCGTGTTTTTCCATCGTTCTTCCTGGAAAGGCGCCAGCCCCAGCAGCTGGTACGACAAGGGCCGATGCCAGCAAGTCTGTCTGAGGGAGTTCATGACCGCATGGGAGGTCCCGGCTGGGGGCAGGCAGAGCCCGGCATGCCTCCCTCCCCCGCGTGCTGGCCCAGCCGCTCCGCCCGCGTGCTCAGGCTGCCCTTGGTCCGAACAGGCTCCAGCACTGCCTCTTTCCTCGGCCCCGCTGGCGGGCTTCCTTAGACACGGGACCACGCTGCCCAGCTGTCCTCGGCCTCCGAGGCCAATGGTGGCACCAGCAAGCGCCAAAACGGCCTAACTACTCCCCTTCCCAGAGCTCCAGCTTGGGGGTGGTCCGAGCAGCGCTTTCCTTGGCAGGGGTGCGTGTTTTTCTGCTTTCATTGTCGCATCGCAGGCTCCAAACACCAACACCGCTTTACCTGAACTAGCATAAGAAACCTACAGCTCGAAACTAAACCCTCCGACTCCCCGACGGGTTTCTCTGCCACTCGGAAATGTCCAGAGTCCTCCAAGAAACCTCCTGTGACTTAGTCTGCCTGTGCTGCTCTTAGTCCTCTGCTTCCTTGGCTGGGTCGCAGCTAAAAAGGACGCTTCTGGGATGAAAGCCTGCCCAAGTTTCCTGAGTCTTTCCGAGTTCCCCTTTCGCAGGTTACCTCTGATCAGCTTCCCCAGGTAACTCGAGCGCCACCACCCCCTTTTCGATCTCTCCTTTAGCTACCTCCCTCCTGGAGCTCAGACTTGAGAAAGTGGGTGTCCTGTGAGGCAGCCATCTATGTCTTGGTCCAAAGTGCCTCCGATCGGACAGGTGACTACCAAAGCCCGCTGGTTCTCCATTGTTATCCTTAAACGAGGTCCGGCTGGCTCTGGAGGGGAAAGACGTCGAGCATGCCAACACAGCCCCTCTTCAGAGTGGAGTTTGCAGTCCGACGCCGGTGCACTATTAAGATGCTTTTCCTACGTCGTCTCTGGGAGCAAGACCACACGCCACGACATCAGCATCACGGGCGATGCCTAGACTTCAGCTATTATTGCAGGAGGAGCCAAGAGCTCGAACCCAGACCCCTTAGTCTAAAAGTGTCACACAATTGCACTCATCCTGTGACTGATTTGAGCTATCTTATGCCTGCTTGCCACAAACACTTCTTTGTCCAGTAGCTTGAATTATGCTGGACAGCCTGCTCTGCACGTCCCGGCTGCTTGGCAAGAGCAGAGCTTGCAATAGCAGACCCTGCCTCTCATTTCATTCCTCCCAGGATCCCTCCCCAAAAGCAGTTTTGCCAGGCAGCCCCGCCACTTGCTACTAACCGCTTAGGAGAGGACCCTGAAACAGGCTGGTGCTCTTGTGACTTTTTATCTCGTGTGGAGAGATGCTCTGCCACTTGGACCTGGAAGTTCGGCTTTGAAACGCTTCTCTGCTTTGGGGTTTAATTATTATTATGCTTTTCCCCTTAAAGTCAGCTGCTCTTGCAGCACGACGGCCGCTGCTACTGCCACCGCCCTCTCCTCCTCCTCTTTCTCAAGAGCAATCCTGAACGCAGCCCGCCTGAGACGGCTCCAGAAAGCCTCGTAGCTCAGTTCTTCCCATCCTGCGGGGCAAGGCCGGCGGTAGGGGCCAGGCTGCACGCCGATCAGGGAAGAGCAGCTTCTCCGTGTTCTTGTGTCTGCTGTTGATTTACGGAAATGAGCCTCTCCCCTTTTAAATTACAACATGGAGCATGGCATGATTTCACCTGCTTCTGCTGTCTTGGGAGTTTATCTGCTATCCTCCCCATTAAAACGTACCCGTGGAGGGCCTTGTCCCAGTCGAGTGGGAACTTGAGGACACTTCCAGTGCTGATGCTGAATGCAAACTATTGCAGCTCGGTTGTTTCGGTCACTTTGCTTCTGCAGACCCACATTAAACCAAGACCTCCAAATCAGTATTTTTCTGCTCCTGGCTCATTGCCTCAGTCATCTGGGAGGTCTGTTTTCTCTGGCTCCCCATGTCCCCTCGCGCAGTCCGCGAGAGGACCAGTTTCGTTACGTGGCATGCCCGCACTTTTTTTCACGGCACGGACGCCCTAGTGAGCACGCACAGCTCTAGGCTGACCTTAATCTTGACTGTTCAGCTGCACATGAACTAAAGCAAGTAGGCAAGGCTGGGACCCAAAAAAAGATCCTGAAGCCAGCTAACCCATTAAAAGCTGCATATTTACCTTTCTGTTTCTACACTCCCACTCTGTGCTATTTACCAAGCTAAGCCACAGTATTTTACCAAGCCCGCTAGAATCCAAGCTGCATTTTTGCAACTCCAAGTCAATGGAAACTTTAGAAGTTTATTTTCCTTCTGGAAAATAACCGGTTCCTATTTTTATCCTGATTTAAACTCGAGAGAGAGTCACACATCTGCCTTCTCCAAGCCAAGTCCTCTCCAAGCCTTTTGTACCCACCGGGCCCAGCTGTCCAAAAATCAAGCCGAGGCAATTGTTACTTTATGACCCTGTATCGTTGCTCCTAAATAGAAATGGTAAGTGCTGTGCCTATAGAAGGTAACCCCGAGTACAGAAAAGTGAGCACGTGATTCAGGGTCGTTAGACCTTGGACTTTAAGCCACTTGCTGTCAGAGACCAGGGACGTGTGAAGACTGCAGGGTTCTTGCATTAGCTTCTCTTTCTGGTGTGAAGCATCAGCTCTGGTGGAGCTAATTACCATCCCTGGGCTGCTGTTAATGGGAATGCCCTGAACAAAGTCGTTCCAGGTATCGTATGATGGAACTGAACTCCCCAGGCAGGTCCAGCAACCTTTTCTCCCCCTGTAGAGCCGTCCAAAATATGATCTCCTGCCCCGACATTTAAGCTGGTGCTTAAAACCAGGGATTCTCCCAACTTGCTGCTTGTGCTTTTTGACCAAGAGACCCACGTCTGACTCAGTGGCTTGTGGAGAACGGTGAGAAAGGGCCAGTGCCCTTCCTGGAGAGGGTGAGGAGAAAATAGATGCTAAATTCCTGCTCCTTGGTACTTAGCTCGGGTATTTAAAGGGGAATGGGAAACTCGAGGAAGGGGAATGGGAAACATGGAATGAGGCAGAACCCCCGATGACACTGTTTTTTTCCTTTCCTTTTTGTGTTTAGTTACCTCTTTCATTTATAGAAAGGACAGGCTTAATGAAAAGACCCAGCTAAACAAAGTTACCTTTTTTCTCCTGAATTATTCTACCAGAAAATCCCCATACAATGGCCTGTGGCACCCTTCAGATACGTGGCACTGGGGAGGTGCAGGACAGCGGTATCTGGCATATCCGGTTGTCAGGGCTGCATGGCATTGCTTCCTTTTTTCCAGGAAATGTGGTCGATTCGCTAGCGTATTTCTTTGCTTACTCTGCCCGGTAAAATGGCACGTCTTACCATATTGACACTAGGGCTGTGTAGTGTGAGGGCACAATACTGAAAGGGCTTCTGAAAACATAAGAGTCATCTCTGTGGGCAGGCATATTCCCAGGAGAGGGAAAAAAAATCCCCAGTTAGTACAGTGTACATGCAACCCGACTGTTTGCACTCGCACGTTGCAGGGTTTCATGCACGCAAATTCTTTGGAAATGGGCATGAAATCCTGAGCAAAACCCCAGAAGCTGACCCTCCAGTAAGGTGCAGACAGTGGCTGGTATTTTTCTGCCTGGGGTTGTTTTTTACGGAGAGCCGCGTGCTGTCTCCTGGCTCCAGCAGCCTGCTCGTCCTTAAAGTCAAGGGCATGCAGTCTAGGTAGAAAACGGAGATTTTATATATTGTCTTGGTCTAGGGTGTCATGGCAGCCTGGGGTGCCTTGAGATCCTTTCAGGGGTACCACAAAATACCGTGCAACATTAGTACCGCTAGGGTCTGGGACAGACATTGCATAAACCGGTTTAATGCAAATCAGTTAAGTCTGGTACTACATTCAACCAGTTATTATCTTAAACCAGTTTCAGACACTTTGAAACTGGTTTATATGCAGTGAACTTCTGTTCTGTTACAGGTTTAAACCAGTTTCTGATCCCTTAAACCAGCTTATGTGTAATGTCTGTCCCTAGCCTTGGTGTGCAAACACGATTCACAAGGTAAACCCAGATTTCAAATAGGTATCCGTAGTGTTAAAGTATTTAGTAGGTCTAATAAAGGATATCACATTTACCCAAAGAACCTTGTCTGTCCATAGTGTTAAAAGCATCCTGAGCTGCTGTGGTCCTTGTGAAGTCTTTGTCACAAAAGAATTGCCCTATATTTTTGTCGTCAAAAATTGGTAAAAACTAAGCGCCAGCATGTTCCAAAGGGTTTCATGACCTAGCCAGGGTGCCTTGATTTTATCAAGGGGTGCCTTGAGTCCTGAAAGATTGAGAACCAGTGGTCTAGGTTGTCTGCAATGAGCAACCTTGGCTGTTTGTTCCCATTCTCTTGGAGAGCGATATCTTGGCTTGGCAAACTCTGCCACTGACTGCTGCAAAGCAATGGATCCAGACCTGGACCTTATGACACTGAAAAAAATATTACTTTTAAGGGGTCCTTCTGTCACTCACCTGAGTCTTTATATCTCATGACATGTTCTGGAGGCGCTCCCCCAGCTTCCTATGGGGGTCCCAAGCCAGAGCATCATTCAACATAAATTACTTATAAGAGAGAGCGGATGACGGGGTAGAAAGCACCCTGTTCAAGTTTGCTGATGACACTAAGATGTGGGGGGATGTGGGTGCACTAGAAGGGTGCAATAGGCTACAAGCTGACCTTGACAGGTTGCAACGGTGGGCGGATGAGAATAGGATGGGGTTTAACACTGATAAGTGCAAGGTGTTGCACATGGGGAGGAAGAACCGGCACCACACTTACAGGTTGGGGAACTCCCCTCTTGCCAGCACGGAGACGGAAAAGGATCTTGGAGTCGTCATTGACTCCACGATGAACATGGGCCGGCAGTGTGGGGAGGCAGTCAAGAAGGCCAACCGTACCCTGTCCTGCATCCACAGATGCATCTCGAGCAGGTCCAGGGAGGTGATCCTCCCCCTCTATGCGGCACTGGTCAGGCCGCAGCTGGAGTACTGCGTCCAGTTCTGGGCGCCACACTTCAAGAGGGACGTGGACGATATGGAAAGAGTTCAGAGGAGGGCCACTCGTATGATCAGGGGGCAGCAAGGCAGGCCCTACGAGGAGAGGCTGCGGGACCTGAACCTGTTCGGCCTCCACAAGAGAAGGTTAAGGGGGGACCTTGTGGCCTGCTACAAACTGGTCAGGGGGGATCAGCAGGTATTGGGGGAGTCCCTGTTCCCCCGTGCGCTGCCAGGAGTGACCAGGAATAACGGTCACAAGCTGGCGGAGGGTAGGTTTAGATTAGATATTAGGAGGCGCTACTTCACAGTCAGGGTGGCTAGGGCCTGGAACCGGCTTCCAGGGGAAGTGGTGCAGGCTCCTAGCCTGGGGATTTTTAAAAGGAAGTTAGATGAGCACCTTGCCGGGGTCATCTGACCCCGGTGCTCTTTCCTGCTAAGGCAGGGGGTCGGACTAGATGATCTACCTAGGTCCCTTCCGACTCTAGCTACTATGAAACTATGAAACTATGAAGAGCGCTTTTCTTACAGGTTTGTATTCATTATATTTTTTAATCATCTTTCAGAACTCGATCACAGGGGCATCATTCTGCATCACAAATCTTTCCTTATTTTCAAAAAAAAAATCCTGTGACCAGTCTTTCACTTGGTATAATTTTTTGTTAGATTCTATAAGACTTTTCCATAAGGCTTTGATGGCAGGGAATTGGCCAACATCGTAATAACTAATTTCAAGCTGCATACTAAAGTCCTTCTTGTGCTTTCAGGTTTAAGGCTCAGCATATCATTCAGGGACTTTTCCAGGGCTTATCTGGCTTACTTACATAAACCGAGTTCACCGAGGCCGCAGTTCTGGTGCCCAGAGGGAGCTGTCAGGCATTTTCAGTCCCAAGAATTCCCTCTTTTGCTACCATGAAAATTTTGGGCAAAATGCCGGAAGTTTTTGCACCCAAGCAGAACTGGCAACCCCCCAATGTTTTCCTGGTTTCAAGCCCACTTAAATAGTAGTTTAACATAAAAAAGGATTTTGCTGTGTAATATTTGAGGTATTCGGATGGTTCGGGCAAAAGGCCAGACATGCCGTGTCTGTTTCTAGTAGTTTATCCGGCACAATAAAAGGTTTTATTCACTTTGTTCGCATTGTGTTGGTAAGGTTACAATGCTCCTGGAGAGATATGGCATGAGCAGACTGCAACAGTCCAGGGCTTAACCAAAGTCCATCCAGCTTCCTCGAGATGCTTTACTGGTTGCACAGTACTGTGCTTCTGTAAGGGCCGGGTGTGACTTGTGTGCAGAGGACTGTTGCTCACTATAATATAGACAGGCTTAAAGATGAGTGGGTCCCATGAGAGCAGATGTGTGGGAAATGAGCCACAAATAGAGTACCCCCTACCACCTACCAGTGAAGAGGAGGGGGTACAGGACACATCACTAGAAGCTGGCCTAAGTCAAAGAGAATCAGAGCAAGCAGGAACCAGGTATAAGCATGTCTGCTTTCTCATGGGTATACACCGGCGTGTCTGCAATCAGAGCCTCAACTTACATAATCTCAGCTGGTTGCAAAGGCAAGTGTTCACCACATCCAAACTGGCTACGGTCTGAAAATTAAACTAGACGGATTTAAGGCATCTTTTCCCTGCGGCATGGTGACATGGGATGTTGGTCTCGTACCATGCGTCTACCTGGTAATCTGGGCTGAGATGAATATAGTTTTAAATATTCCTCTATAGTTACTGCTCAAATAAAGGTGTGGGAGAAAAGGCTGTGGGCACTGCAGGGAGACTGAATGAATCGGTATGAATGTCGAGCTGCTCTTGTGGTCGTTTATGAGCATTCAGCCTTAACAGAGGCAAATGCTGTGTGTTTCTAAGAAGGTATAAGACTCGCGTTCCTTGACGCTTTGGCATATATTTAACCAGGTGACACTTCTAGGTCAGGTGTGCACGTGCATGCACAGAAAGCATGTTACAAGCAACAAAAATACTGCTCCAGGGGCTTGCCCCCCAGTTCTCCAGTCTGTTCACCCAGCTTTCTTTTCAGCTGAAACTCAGCATGAGAAAACTTAAACCCATAAGCTCATTTGGAAAGCCAGAGGATCATAGGAAAGCAGGGCTGGAAGGAACCTCATCAGGTCGTCCGGTCCAGTCGGCTGGTCGAGGCAGGATTGTCCGACTCAACCATCCCCCAGCCAAGCATCCATCTGCCCTGCTCTTGAAAACTTCCAGGGATGGAGACACAACAATTTCTCCAAGTAGCCTGTTCCAGGTTTGGAAGTCAACGGGCTTGGAAAGG
The DNA here is from genome assembly GCF_052110815.1 of Crocodylus siamensis. NCBI lineage: Eukaryota > Metazoa > Chordata > Crocodylia > Crocodylidae > Crocodylus > Crocodylus siamensis. The sequence goes on along the minus strand of NC_143409.1, from coordinate 4,227,428 downwards.
AATACCATCTTCACCCTGATCTTAATGCCTCCTTGGTACAAAAGTCAAGTTGGTGGCAGGTGTTTTTCTTTTGGTTCATTCTGGGTTTTTTTGGTTTGTTCTGTTTATTTTAAATTGGCATCCTAGCATTCATTTCCCCCATTTAAAAATGATTACCCTCTTTACCCCCTACAGACAGCAGGCAACGAATTGGCTTTGATTTGAACCACAAACACAGTTGCCAAGTCAGGTTATTCTCCGTAAGCATGATATGCAAGCTGTCACCATTTGTATGTTTTAAATACATGCAGCCCTCGGACTTACAATGCAATTAGTTCCTGAAAACCACGTCTTAAGTCAAAATGTCGTAACTCAGAACCGATTTTCCCATAGGAACAATGTTATAAATGGGGGATTGGTTCCTAAGCCAAGACCCAATCCCCTATTTTCACCAAAAATACCCGAGAAGGTTGTACTCAATCAATTATAGATGGGTAATATAGCTACATTAATGTATTTATATTGTAATTAGCAATCGCATTGCTTTGGAAGGACTTCTTTGAGGTGACTTTGCTAGACTCTTTGAAGGGCTCCTGGCTGGAGTCTTCTCGGGTGTCCTGGCTGCAGGTTTTTCTGGCGTCCCGTCTGCTTTCTTAAAGAAAGTGTCCCAGGAAGCATGGACAGATGTTCTCCGGGGAGATGGGCGATGCAGTGAACATGTTCACAGGCGTGGCATAGCATTGGATCAAGCGTTGTAAAGTCAAAACTGATGTCAGAAAGTTGATACACGGCGTCCATCTATAAACGTTGTAACTCGAAACGTTGTAAGTCGAGGACTGCCTGTACTAATGGGGTGATGTAGCCACAACCGTGCATCCTGAATCATGGAAGGAAGATGGCTGCCTCCTGGATAGCTTGAATGCCTGCTAGCTGGCACGTTGGGTGCTAAGAAATACAGCAGGGTCGCTGCTTATTGCTAAATTCAATACTGTATTCAAGGGGCAGTCGAACAGTCTGACTCCCAACTGTTTGGGCGGTAGATTTTCCACTTGTCTAGGGGTCATTTTCAACTCCTGGATCAGACCTCTTTCAAATATGGATGTTCGGTTCTGTAACAGTACCGGCATTAAGCCAAAGCATAACCCCCCTTTAATGCATGCTACATGCCGTAAGCCTGTCGGGGGTGGATGCTTTTTGAAATGGGCCTGTCACTTTGATTTCAGGGGGCCAAGAAAACCCTTGAGAACGAAGGGACAGGAATCCAGATGGTTCATCCTAGGCTCAGGTGTACAAAGCATTGACCAACAGCTGCAATTATCAGTTGTTGGGATGCAAAGAAGCTTTAAGGTGTGAGAATTAAAGGGGAAATTACTATGAAGGAAACGGACCCTTATTGAACAAAGTGAGCAAGTGAGAAACGATGGGTTTAAATTAATGACTGGTAGAGTGGAAAGAGATTTCAGTCAATAATGTTGTGACCGCACTCCCACCTAATTAAAACATCATGAGACCTGTGCTCCTCATTCTGCTCCGGTGAGCACTGAGCAACAATAAGGTGTCAGGATGCGTGCTGCTATTTCTTCAACTGCGGGAAGCAGATCTGTCATGTTATAACCCAGTGGTTATAGTACATTCGGGCTCTGCACAGTCCTGCACTTAGCATGGCGGCATGCTCAAATTGATTGCCTCTGCCAGGTATAGGAAAGCTGTTGCCTGATGCATGCTACTTTTACCTTCTTTCACGGCCAGGGCAGCTAGGATCTGGAGCCAACTTCCAAGGGAAGTGGTGCTGGCTCCTACCCTGGGGGTCTTTAAGAGGAGGCTTGATAACTACCTGGCTGGGGTCATATGAGCGCAGTACTCACTCCTGCCCAGGGCAGGGGTCAGACTTGATGATCTACTTAGGTCCCCTCCGTCTCTACATCTATGAATCTATGCCCAGTAACCAAACTTATAAAAGACCCGCAGGCCCCCAGCCCAGCCATTGTCATCTGTTTTTACAATGCCATTGCCAGTGCTTCGTGGAGGAAAATGGTACCATTAGCACAGGCACATACCGGGGGGACATTTGCAAGGCAGAAGGGGGTTAGGTATTTAGTCCTACTGGCTTTCAAAATCTCCTGTGAATCTAGGATGTAGGCTCCTAATCCATTGATGCGTTTTCGGTAAAGTTTGCTTCCTGTTTAAATTCTAGGTGTTGGGTTCTACCTCATCTCTCACTGGCTTAGCCTGAGAGCTCGTATGGTTTTGGGTTTTTTTTTTCCCTAATATGTACCATAGCCCATGCTATCAGTTAACAGCACACATGTAGGGTTTAGGTCACATCTGATCCTTGCTATAAGCCTTCTATTTGTTACAGATAAAGTCATGGAAAATGAGGGTGTGAAAGGACCTCAGGAGGGCACATCTAGTCCAACCCCCTGCTCCAAGCAGGACCAGCCCCAGCTACATCCTCCCAGCCGAGGCTTTGTCCAGCTGGGTCTTCAACACCTCTAAGGATGGAGACTCCCCCACCTCTCTGGGTGACCCGTCCCAGTGCTTCACCACCCTCCTTGTGAGTTTTTCCTACTATCTAACCTCAACTTCCCTTGCTGCAACTTGAGCCCATTGCTCCTTGCCCTGTCATCTGTGACAAAACTTCTTTTTCTCCTTATCTTTTTGACCCCTTGAAAGCTGAACTAACTTAAGGCTCTTTAGATTTCCTGTTGCTCAGTCACTTTGCAGTCACCATTTACTCAATTTTCGCTCTTTCCTCTAACGCACGTACAGACGCGACTTTAGTAATTTGCAAAACGTTGCTCTCCTGCCTGCGGGCACACGCATTCCCCCACCGCGACAGTGGATCAAATAAAGCAATGTCACATATTCCCTTTACCCAATTACTTAAGTGGACATTTGCTTGATGGAAGCCCCCCGAGCAAAGAGCTTCGAACCTGTGATGGAAACTAAAGTGTAAATTGAATAGTCCTGAATTAAGTTGAGCATCAAAAGGCAGAAACCTGCTTTTGACTCGGACACAATGCCACTGCCAGTGGGTGGACTACTAATGCATTCTTTCTAGCACCTGCTAATATGAAATCATTTTTGAAATTCAGGATGAATTTTTCTCCTTTGGTCAATCGTAGGAGAACGAGAATGACTTTGAATGGTTTATCTCACTCCTGCAAATGGGTTTAATCCTTTCTTAGGAGTTTATAGGGTAAGAGTGGCCCCTCCTAAAGCACATGGAGCTAATCGGGGTGTTCCAAGGATTGATGAGATTTTTTTTTGTATCACATGAGATAGGATCAGGGCCTTGTTATCCAGAGCTAGCAAAAAGACCCAGGGAGATACAGTTTCTGCCCCCCAGACAGTCTGCAAGGAGAGGGAAAACATAGGTGCACACACACAATGGTCAAGGTGTACACGGATGTGCTCTTGTTCCATCTTTCCTCTCCCCCAACAGGCAAACAACAGAAAGAGAACTGGGGGGAGACTACAGGAAAAAATACACCTGCTCCCTCAACCCACCTGCTGTTAGATGGGCCTGAGCAGAGCCTGAAACCCATCTTATTTCCTGCTCTCAGATGGAGTTGAATTCAGCTCTTGATGAAAAAGGCAGTTTCCTGATGTGCTTCCAGATTCTTTGCTACACTTATTACACGCACAACACCTTGGGGAGACGTACTATAAAGCGCCAGCCCTAATGTATTAAAAGTAGTGGATCTATTAACCTTGAGTCAGGCAATGCCATTAAGAAGCACACACGCCATCTCCGCTGCAAGAGTCAAATGGCCGATGCTCAGACAGGAGAGCTGTAAGGCGCAGGTTCTGACTTGCAAGCTGCTGTCTGGCTCTGCCTGGAAACCGGCTTTTCAAAACTCATTTCATATAAATAAGGTCTTGCAAATGTGCAAATATGTCCTGCTTCTCCAAAGCGTATCTGATTTTTCCACCTCACACTTCAAAGGTTTCTGCACAACAACTTCTACTCGGGACGCTAGACGGTTGCTGTTTGCTTTTATTTTTCCTCTCTAATTTCTCCGTTTCCCTGCCTGTGAAATCCCGCAGCCTGGTAGATTAGACTGGCAGGACCCAAAACACTTTCCCTAGCACAAGAAACCTTTCATGGCACCTTTTGGAGGCAGCTTGGGAAGCTGACTGTGTTTCACGCTACACGAACATTGTGGGCATTTTCATTCTCTTACCGGTGCACAGCGTGGGCTTCAGGTTTCAGGAGTTAAGCGGGGTTTCAAGTGTTTTAAAAACAGATGACTCTGGCTGGGCTCGAGTCCGGCATTTCTTTTATATGTTCGGCTGCAGGCCAGATGAAACCGTTCCTTGCTCTCTTGGTGAAACAAAGTTAGGAGTACGAACACGTTGGAAGAGCTGGACCTTAATGTCCCATGGGGAGAGAATACTTCACTGAATTCTCGGGCTTGATCGTTCAGGTTTCGGGGTAAGCTGCGCCAGTGTGGGAGAAATATAAGAAACTGCAGTAAGTCGAAAGGCAAACCAAATGCATACAGAGAGGGCTTCAGCGAAATGTAAATGGACCTGTGGGAAGGCTTCTGAGCTGAAGGAGATCGATGCCAAGTGTCACCTGTCACCAGCACAGTTGTGTGTCACTGTCAAATCAGAAAGGGGATGCAGGGATATTTTCTAGTGCTGTCATTTTGGGGACTTGGCAGAGATTCTGATCCAGGATGGAGGCACAGTTGCACCCTGCCCTTTGAGTCCTGCTCCTCCCAAAGTTAAAGCCAACTGCCTGGGAGGTGCAGTGGCATTTCTATTCAGACAGCAGCGAGAGAGACAATTGACTTCATGGCTCATGATATTCCTTCTAAGCTCTTCATTCCACGGGTGTTAACGACCCGCTCTCCTTTTTTTAATGACCTTAACATTCCAGTAATTAAGCCACTCTTTCTTTTGCAACCCTGCTGTCTGTTAGCTGCTCCTGGCAATGGAGCTCCTATTTCACAACCCTACAGACTGTTTCTCTCTCTAGCTAAAACCATTAACTCAGGTGTGGAAATAACTTTCAGTGAAGCATTGGATGCACTGTTAAGATGCTCAGGAAGGCTAGATTTTGTCCGATGAATCTGACAAACAGATGTCCATATAATTATAATGACTACAGAAGTAATGAAAAAACACATTTTATTATTTTTATTGTGTTTTTACACATAATATATGATATAGAAAATTTATGTTTGCTTTTGCTCTGATTTTAAACTTAATAACATAGCCCTCGGCCACTAGCTTATTAGTAAAGCTTCTAGTTTTTTTAACTTGATGCATCATTGCATTATATGTGATGATGCACCCTGTCACCTGCACATGCTCCCCTTTTCAAAACCCTAGATCTACCCATGTCTCAGCCCATCATTTCCCTCTGCTGTGCCATGTCTCTGCTGTGTCCATGTGCCTTGTAACAAGGAAGAGGCAAGTCCACAGGCTGGAAAGCTAAGCAGTGGGCGAAAACTGAGAAACAGTCCAATTGTCAGAGTTTAACATTAACAGGTGACTAGTTGCCTGAGAGCTGCCTGTTAATAATTTGGCTCATTGAGTGGTACTCGAGTGCAAGAGAGGACACAGAGGTGAAAAATGCCAGTGGAAAAATTCTCAGCCCAGCCCCTTTTGGGCTGAAAAGTGAGTTGTGATTCAGATACACAACAGGGACTACAGAAGGCATCCCTGCAGCTATCTCGGCATCTCTGCCTTGTGCTGGATCTGTGGGGAGGCTTCAGTTTTCACTGAGCCCCAATTCAGAAAAGCACTTGTGCTTGAAGGGAAGCCCCTGCGTCTGCCCCAGGTGCATTGAAGCCAAGGGAACTGAAGTCCTTAGCCTGAAATTAAGGAGCACCTAGTGCATGAAGTGTAGAAACTAAAATGGGGAGCAGGACACAGGCAGGAATTGTTGTCAGGAGTAATAGGACTTGTCACACCCTGGCTTTGTTCAGTATCTTTTGAGTACAGCCAGTCTGGCAGCCCCGCTGCACACAAAGCTCAGCCTTCTTTGGTTGCAAAGGGTTCGGTATTTCAGGCTGCAGGGATCTGTTTTGGGATCAAAACCTCACACTCTGCAGGGGAAAAAAACAGGCTCTGACCACCAAAGAGGCAGTGAGGTGACAGCAGTCCCCTGGGCTGAGCGCCGGCAGACAGCACCCGTGGGAGATGAGGGACTCGCAGGAGTGACCAAGCAGGAGAAGCGGGGGATCTGGACTCCATCCCTAGCTGCGCTCAGTTCAATGCATCCGTTAATTATCAGTGAAAGCCAGAGCAGTATGCGTGCACTGGCCGTCCAGGCTTGGCAGGGTCACGGAGAAGCCAGCCACGATGTTTTCGGTTCCCATGTGCCATTGGCTACGTTGCTTTGGCTCCATTCCTGCTCCTGAGCTTTGTCTGCAGGGGTACACTGCTGTTGCCTCTGGGCTGCTCAGACCTGCATGCCAGAGCTGCCACCAGCCGGCGTGTCGCGGGGCTGGGTGACTGGCAGACAAGGCAGGCAGGTCCAGTTGCAGGGATAGAGCCAGAGGAGGAGCAGCTGCGCCCTGTTTTCCGACTGGGCCGTGCTGCTGGAGCCTCTGGGGACTTTTAAGAAGTCCCCAGAACAAAAGAGAGTCCCCTTTCTCCTCCGTGCCCAGAGGCACATCCCCTCCTCTCCCCTTCCCCTGTTCTCCCCCTGCCGTGGCCGCTTTCCCGGCTGTCTCAGGAGCGGGGAAATCTTCTGAGCTGCCCGTTCAAGCAGGGCTGTGTTGGGGCTTGGACTTGGCTGGGAGCCATGGCAGCAGCAATGGGGAGGGAGCGGGTTCCCCATCCTCGCTGTGACTGGAGGAGGAGGGGACGGGAGAGAAGGGGCCATGCTTCTGAGCACGGAGGGGAAAGGGGGGTTGCTTACCTGCTTTGGGACCTGTAAACAGTCCCCAGAGGCTCCTGTAGTGCTGGTTTCCCCTACTGGTGGGTGCTGGAGGCTGGGGGAAGGGATGCAACCACCCCTACAGTGGGGGGGGCTGCTCCTGGACCCTCTTTTGCCAAATTGTAGATCTGCCTCTGTCATTTTGTGTCCAGCACACTCCTATGGAAACAGGAAAAGAAAAACCAGCCTGCGGCTCATTTCCTGCCAGGAGTTTCCAGCACAACCTAACCATCCTTTCCCCATAAGCTGTAACAGAGTGGGGCCGTGGGCTGGGAGTCAGAGGAGCTTGTGGAGGCTGGCAGACCCCTGCAGGGATATTTCAAAGCTTTGCACAGCCCAGTTGACCAAAGTCTTTGCAAATGGCCCTTTTCTAGAGAGTCTAAACCAGGGATGAGCGTGCTGGGGCTTTAGGTACTCAAACGGCACTTCCTAAACCTGCGTTTAAGAAGCTACAGAAAACTGGCAATTTGTCCAAGGTGCTGGATGAAGCCTATGGACCCCAGCCTGCTGAAGGGGCATCTATCATGCTCAACATACTTAAAAATCTAGTTGCTTATACTTAGATGCTGTTTGGAGGTACTGAAATGCATCGTCCCTTGAAGCCACGCTGGGTCGTGAAGCTCCAGAGGAGGAAAGCAACCGAGTGGGCCAGCAACACCATTGAGATCGGGGGCTTGCAGCACTTGGGGGTAGGTCGTGGTAGTAATCACTTTCCTTAGCTTTGGGAGGGAGGTCCCAATGTGGATGAGGTTGGGGATCTACTGGAGCCTGGCTGCAGCTTGTTGCATGAGGTTTGACATGGCCGGGGGGGTGTTGTATGTCAGGAGAGGTCATTTCACACGAGGGCCAGGCTGCAGGCAACAAGACCTAACACGCAGTGAGAGAGGGTCGATCTTTGTGTTGTCTGTGACTGAAACTACACTGGCAAGGCTCAGGGGAGTGCAAGGGTGTCCTTGCATGCAAAGGTGCAAGGTAGTGTGTGAAAACAGGTCATTGTCATCGTTTTGCAGGATAGAAGACCGGGCCTTGAGCCCCGCTCACCAAAAATGTTCTGGAACAGGATCCTGTCTTCTTTCGGTGACCTGTAATACTACAGGACAATGGTGTCTGCTTGAAAACTCATGGCTAGTCTTTGGGACATCCTCTCTTGTCTCACTCTTCTTGTCTCTTAGTCTGTGTCTGGCAACATGAGTGTTTGACCTTCTGTATAAAAGATTACAGCCAACCAGCTGACATGCACACCTTGCGTTCATCTCTGCCATGCTTACTAAAGGGCGCTGGCATATAAATACGTTAATACCAGGGGAAAGAGGGTGGCGATTTGCAGCACACCAGTGTCCCACCATTACTGTCCGTCTGCATGCTCTTATCCCAGGGTAAATGAAAGCTAATTCCTGGTCGCTTACCCAACGGCACCCATCACCAATAGGACTGACGCCAGGAGGGGTACGTTAATCACATTGCAGCTGTAGAGATCACAGGGGCACGTAAACCGTGTCTTATAAAGGCTGTAAGAATGGAAACACGGTAGACAAATGAATTTTAGGCAAAGAAAAGTTTAAGCCAGTGGACCAACTATTTAGTTAGAGGATCCATTACCCAAGCCAGATTCAGCAGCTGCTGGTAAAAGCCAAGGTGCAATTGCAGTAGACCCATATTTTGGGAAACGGTGGTGGTGCGTTAGCTTGTTCATCCACAGCAGTCTTGATGGTGACGTTGCCCAACTCTGTACCTGGTAAACTCAGCTCTGAGTCCTTTGGCAGCTGCAAACTAGGACACATGGAGACTTGCACCAGTTGTGGCAAAAGGTGCAGTGTACTGGTGCATCATCTACCTGTAGCTGAGTACTGTGAAAAGTTTTGGCAGGTGGTAGGGATTGGACTAGACACGAGGCTGCTCTTTTTCTGTGAAAACCATGGCTCATAACACATGGGGAAGTTTGCAGGGACATGTTGAGAGAAGATGTTGACAATCGAAGACCACGCAAGGGGAATTTGTGTAGATTTTTGCCCCTATACCAGATATCCATAATGCTGCAGCCTTGGAATGATCCCATTGATCATAATGGGTCCTCATCTACTATAACAAGCATCTCTTCTGCATTGCATGACATACAAGCATTGGCCACCCTACGCAGAAAAAGGGTTCTGCCTGGAGGAAACGAGCAGTAGTATTTAAATGTAATTTTCCCCTAGCTTCCTGGGGTGCGGTTTGAGCCTAATTCTTCCATAAAGCTGGAATGGAAATCTCTAGTTCCTTGCACTATAAACATGTGGCCACCCTCCATGTTGTTAGGTCTAGTGACAGATGTGATCGTTAAACCTCAACCCTCCCATTGCGCTCTTGAGTTATTTGAAGACTGCAGAGGAAAGGAGTGTCCACAGCAAGATATATCACAAAATGGCCATCGACTGTTTTCTTTTGCTGAAACTCATTCCACAAACACAAACAAATAATGCACCCTGACATGGCAAATGGCCCGGCCCCCCATTCAGAGAAAACAAAGCCGCTCGTTTTTAAAAGAGAAAAAAATTGAAAAACCAAAAGTGGAGCCGCTGAGGAATTTAGGCCCAAACAGGATTTCACTGGGAAATGTTAATTCATGCACATACTGAAACATGCATTTGAAAAGGATTTGCAGTGAACCGCAGGCAGGTTTCTACTGGGGTCCAAGGCTCAGCACATGGGCAGTCTCAGCATCGGGAAACTCAGGGCTTCCAGTTTCCCTTCCCCTTGAGAGCCCAAAAGTGCAGGGATCCCCTGCTATGACCAAGACCTGGCACTCAGCTCGTCGCCGGGGAGCCGGGGAGCCCCAGCGTTGGCTCTGGGAAGGCTCTTGGGACTACCAGACCCCCTACAGCCAAACTAAGATGCCCCGGAGCAGGATTGCAGTATCGGTCTCCAAGATGTCACCTCACCAGCCAGACTCCCCCAGCTCGGGGACTCTCAGGTTTGCAGAGAGTGCCTAGAGATGATCCCTGGAAGTCCTCAAGCTGCCCATATACTGCAGTCCGGAGTGGCCGGTTCTGGAAACCCGTGCTTTCCAGATATGAAAATCGAGGAGGATCGTACCAGCTTCACTTGAGCACCCTGCTTTGCGTCAGAAACGCCCAGGGTTGGAGCATCTGAAACAACCGTAGTTGGAATTTCATGAGAACCCGAAAATTTTGACTTGGGGTCTAAAAGATGGCAAAGCTGCACGGTTGGTCCTCAGCTGAGCTAAGATTTGGACCGAACGTGCTAATGCCTCATAAATAGCTGCTAGGAAATTTTGGCTCTTAAGCTACAGATATCCCTAGAAAACAAAGCGAATGTTCACATTTTCCCTAGCTTGAACCTTGGAAATCTGGTAAGCTTTAGGGTTTCATTAAATTTCCATCCACTTTGCCAAGATCTTGCATAAATATGATGGGGTGGCGGGGGTTAGTCCTGTATTTCTGTTGACCTGGACTTTCGGTTACTTCCTCCACATTTAATGCCGGCTGTGGTATTCTGACCGTGACTTTCATCCTCCCCAAAGTGGGGGTGCACCTCCCCAGGGGCAGGCATCAAAGCTTCCTTGGGGAGGAGCTGCGTGAAACACAGCCACCGACCACCGCTGAAGCATTGGTAGCAGTCAGCTGTGGAAGGAATTATTGGCAATCAACGGTGGGGAAAGCAGCAGGAGGGGCTGAAGTAGAGGGGCTGTGAGACTGGCCCGCCCCGCGATAGTGGGGTGTTAATGTAAGATTTCGGGGAACGGTTCTCTAATACATTGTTAAACCACGCGAGGAACCTCTTCCTGAACAGAAGGAGAGTGGGCGTTGGAGGGTATCTCGGTTTCTAATTGCTCAGATGTTTTAACATCAAACAAGGCAGCAGCATGTCAGCGGCCTGGCAGCCACGCAGTGGATTGCCGTCCTGGCAGTGGGATTTCTTCATTAACTTCCAGGCCCCTTCAAATCACAGCAAGTCCTGAGCATCACCTGGTTGAAACTTAAAGCAAACCCTGACCAGAGCTGAGCCTTTCTTCTTCAGGTGCACAATTAGCGGAGAGGAGCAAAACATCTCCCACAGACCGTGCCAAGTCCTGTCTGCTTTCTCTCTGGGGCATATCGCGTGCGACGGATTCCCACATCATCTTGAAGGAGCAGCAGCCTGCAGTGTCCAGCATTTAAATTCCCCTGCAGCATACACTGATGTCTTCTGTATCTGTCACCCCAAGTCCACTAAGCTTTCGCACGTCCTTGCTCAGGAGGTAAGATCAGGCCACGGAAATCAAGGAGCACCTAGCATGGCTCTTGGGTTGAGTCATTTCACAGATGTGGTAACTGAGACCGTGGTAAACCAACAGATTATTTAATGCAGCAGGGCGATGAGGAGGGATGCGTTAGGAAGCTGTTTCCCATTACTGCTCCTTTCTGTTTTCTTAACCCATCACTTATCCGGGACGCGGTACGTAATGCCAGCCACAGCGAGACTGCAAGGCACATGTGGTTTTGCTGTCAGCTCCAACACCTTTGTAGCCCCCCTGTCTTCACAGTTGTGTAGTATTGCACCACATCTTCAGACCAGAAGCCGTTCTTGAGGACCTGCCTGCCAATGTGGTTAGGAAGAGCTTGACCAAGACGAGGACGATGGTGGTGGGGCGGGCACGTCGGGGAAGAGACAGTTCAGGGATGTTGTAGAAGTTTAAATCTGTTGTGATGGTCAATGGGGGCGAATGAGAGGGAGATATATGCACCTATGTGTGCATACACAGATATTCATGTGTGCGTGCACACCCCCCCCCCCAAATGCACATACACCCTTGTTTGTCTATCTAGCAGCAGGTTGAAATCCTGAGGTTTAAATCTCCTAAAGCTACCCTGCAGTAGAAACACAAAACACGTGGCGCGATTCACACCCATCTTGTAAAACAAGTACTATCAGCTCTATGTCCCTGGAACAGACTCTCACCTGAATGTGACGGGGACGCTACAAGTTTCTTAATTGTGGCCCTGGAAAAGCCAAGCTGCAATTTGCCGTGCAGCGTTTCTCCAGATCCAGATCCACTGGAACAAAGCAGACAACATGCAAAGTCCTGATGGGAAGGACGATTTTAAACCAGCTGGAGGAAGACCGTCCCCATCAAATCCTCCCCAAAGCCTTGTCATGTAAGATGGCTTGTAAAAATGTGAGCTTTGCCCCAAACACCTCAATGCGCTCAAAACTATAATTTAAAAAAATGACATCTGAGCCATCAAGTGGCGTGCGCACATATAGACAGCTATGCTCATACATTTATTCTGCATGTACGTATGTGTTATACCACGTGCATGCGTGCTTATGCGTGCGCATGAGTGTGGGTGTACACACGTGTGCACGGCAGAGGGAAGATCCCGAGTTATGCAGAACTCAAGTGACAGCCGAGTCCTGGTCTAAGTGCGACATGTCAAAGGGAGGCTGCCGAAATAACAAAGAGCAAATTCATGCCTGAGGTCTTGTCCCCTATGAGGTCATTTTCTGTTTAAGTTTGGCTCATTAGGCCAGCAGGCTTGTTGATACCGCTCGAAGTGAGGGTGACAAGTGTGACTGGGTTGTTGAATTAGGCCTGCCCACCGAGCCTGGCACAGAGAGATTCATCATTGTCTCGCTCTGGGAACAAGACCATTAATTACGCAAACTGCTTGAGCCAAATTTTCCAGCCGCGTGTCTCCGCGAGGTCATTTCTGTTTCAGCATCATCAGATTTTGACAGCAGAGTGTTTAAACAACACAAGAGCAGTTTCTTTTGAACAATAAGGGATAGGCACAGGTCATAGGACTTCATTAGGTAACTTCCTTTCCTTTAGACTGGGTGCATTTGGCTCCCATCCAAATCGCCAATCAAGACCTACCTCTGAAATGCTTCGTGTCATCTTCTTTCTAAGAGGGACACTCGTGATCTGTGTTTCACCGTGGGGCTTGGGAACAAGGGAGTTCAAGATGAGATGAGCCGTGTTGTGCCGTCTCTTCTTGTGATGTAACAGAGCAGGCCCAGCAAATGCCAGCCCCAAAACCTATCTTTTTTTTCCTCTTCCCAATAGCAATTAGAAAATTATACGGCACTTGCATTTCCCACAAGGCTGCGGGGGGGGTTCTCTTTAAACAAACACCTTAAAATCTATTTTGAATTTAGAGATTCCCGTCAGTATTTTTCCCTCCCCTCTTCATAGCCTTTGGGTCACAAGTAAGAAGGACTCTCTTTAATTCATGACATTGTGTTTGAAGACCTCTGAAATAGTGTTTTAGGTTTGGCTAAGGGGTTTAAGAGTGACCAGGGTACTTTGGCACCTGCAGAGTCCTACTGACCTCCGGCGAGCCGTGGCTCTGAAGTGTGTAAGTCTCTTTTAAAAACGGGACTCGGTTTCTTTTGAAGGCACCTTTTGTTTCTTTCACTGAGCTGGCGCCTAGACCGGCACTTTCTTATCGTGGGCTGCAACATTTAAATGAGCCTTTCCCTTGTGTCGTAAGGAGGCACCTACAGCTTCCTATTCATCCAGTTCAGAAGGGGATGCCACATCCCTACAAAATGGTCACGTCATAAGGCGGTGGTAGCCTTGGCTAAGGTTTTGCCCTAAGATTTGAACGATGCTATATCTGGGACCATACTGTGTGCACCACTGGGACTCCAGGAAAGGGCTGCATAGGGTTAATACGTGCTCCGTGAGAGCGAGTGAAAGCTCAGCAATCAGTTGATAAGAAAACCTGTAACCGGACATGACTTGCCTGTCATCTGGGTCTGAGTTTCAAGTCATAAATTTAAGTCAGGAGAGGACAGTATATGCTGGGAGGGACAAGTCTCAACATCACCCCTGCTAACCTCTGGGCATTTCAAAGTGCATTTCCTGAAGCCATTGATGGCCCTGTTCGCTGTAACTTTCACAAAGATGTGTTTGACCTCCATCACCCCTGCTAAGGACAGAGAGCTGGAAAGAGGGGAACAGAGCAAGAGCTTTTCGTGGAGCAATGAGAGACGTATAGCCCCGAGGGCAGCCGCACTGCCAGGATGAACAGCTCTGCTGAAGAGATGCAGAGAAAAAGTTATCTTCCCCCAGGTCCTTAGGCATTAGGCTATTCTAAGGAGACATATCCCACTCTGACCACCCTGCAAACCTCGTGGGTTCAGTAACCCTCGCAACCCTAGTAGAGACCCTCCTGCAAACCTCATGGGTTCAGTAACCCTCGCAACCCTAGTAGAGACCATCCTGCAAACCTCGTGGGTTCAGTAACCCTCGCAACCCTAGTAGAGACCATCCTGCAAACCTCGTGGGTTCAGTAACCCTCGCAACCCTAGTAGAGACCATCCTGCAAACCTCGTGGGTTCAGTAACCCTCGCAACCCTAGTAGAGACCATCCTGCAAACCTCGTGGGTTCAGTAACCCTCCCAACCCTAGTAGAGACCATCCTGCAAACCTCACGGGTTCAGTAACCCTCACAACCCTAGCAGACCTGCTGATGTCAGAAGCATGCCATGAACTCCATGAATTGCACAGGATGCATCAGGCCAGAATCGGGGCCTGGGTGTCATTTTGGCCTCCTAGCAGTTATACCCGTGATCTAATATCCTGGGGCCTAAATTCTTCATTTGCACCCACACAGCTCTGTCTGCTTTCCTGGGGTCTCTCTAGTGCCGTGGGGTCTCAAAGACAGCATCTGGTCTCTGTTCTAAAGAACAAATCAAAGAGTTGTCCCTGTAAACAATCAAGCACTAAGTGATGACTTTAGTATGTAGCTGTCACTGAAAGAGGCTTGCATGATGTTTTTGTAAATTTGATCTTTGGTCAATTATTACTTCAACCCAGCTTTTTTATTACAACAAAATATAAACTTGTTTATACCCCAAGTATTCCTTTTTTTTTAAAACTAATGCTGGATAATAAAGTAAGTATGTCATTAGTCATGAATTACATACAGAAGTGATTCTTTTCATACTAAAACAAGAAGTGAATCTATCAGTTCTTACTCTGAATGAAACTACCCCAAGCAGACAAAGGAGTAGGAAAAGATGACGGGAAAGTGCCCATCCTTGAAAGAGGGTTTGATCAATATGTGCTCATAAACTGATATTCAGAAAATTACTACCCAGGACAGGCTTGAAAGGGCACAGTTTCTTCTGTGCAGTGATGCATTTTTCCAGATGACCTAAATAAGCTTGGATAAATATTGCTAAAGGTCATGTTTTCCGCAGGGAAACCACAGGCCCCGTTCTAGCTCGGAGTTCCCCGCTGCCTTACTGGCAGGTTTAATTGTTCCAGGCCTGCTGCCTCCCTTGAGAAGTATCTGTTGCTTATAGGCAATCAGGACTTGTAGTAGGGATGACGGCTTTTATTAGACCAACCAGATTTTTGCAAAAAAAAAAATTATTTAGAAACTTGAGAGCGGGCAGGACGGCTCCTTGTTGAAAAAGGCTCCTCACCCCAGAATCCATTACAAGCCCTGGATGGTTGATTCAATAAACTAAGGATCTGCAGCTCAACCGCAGGTTCATACGGGCATTCGTATCCTCAAGAGCCAGGATGGATTTAGAGGTGGGCCTGAACCAAACCCTGGCTTTGTACTCTGGAGGAGATCTCTATTCCATTTATTCTGCTTGGGAGCCTGTCTGTATGTTGGCTGTACATGAGCAATGATGGATTATAGTACGTGGCTATTACCATAACATTTCTGAGATGGAATAATAATACCCCTATGTCTTTTACATGGTTGTACACATTTTGCTTCCACCCCCAAAGAAGGCCTTGTTTGCTATATGATGCATTTCTTGCTGCGTCACTAAAGACGGAAAGAATTTTTTATGGGAAACTAAAGAAGAAGTCAACTAAATTTGCATTTCCAGCCTGTCAGGATAGCATTAGGAAAGAGCAAATGACAGCATGTGTTTAGCATTAAGAAAAGGTTACACTTCATTTTATTTCCTACTAGGAGGCTTGTTTGCTCAGAAGTCCTTTTGGGGGAGCCACTTATTTTCTAATCGGATGGTAACAATGCAAGCGATACGTGAGCCTCGGTATAATTAAGACAAACCGATTTCCAAACGCGGAGCACAAAAGGAAACCGAGAAGGGTTTCAGCGACGAGACCAAAAAAAAAAAAGAGAGAGAGAGTTTATTTTAAGTAAAGATTACAAAAATAACCTACTGTCAAAGATGATGTGAAAACCATTAAATAGCAATTTAACGTAATTATAATCATGGGTGAGCTAAGGGCTAGCTTATACAATTACAATCAATCTTTCTGTCTGGATGTGTTATTCCGAGCCCTTTTCCTTGAGTTCAGACCGGCAATCCCCACTGCAGAAATCTTCCATTTTGCTAACCGACTGAAGGAACATCAAAGCTATCAAAAGTAAAGCAAATTTCCTCGTAGCGCTGAAGGAGAAGCCGCCTATGTCTCTGCCTTCTGCAACTGCAACAACCCTTTTAACAACTGCCACTGGAGTTAATCACCGAGAATTGTACCTTCCTGCAGCTGATTGCTATAAAGTGACGTCTCGCTGAACAAGTAGCAGATGGCACCATCATGCTTGGCTGTGTTGAAATTTTATGAGCATGGTGGATTCTTATTTACTAAACTAACAGAACTGTACATGCACAAGCCACTTAAAAAGAATGGTATGGGGCATCTTGCTCAATCAGTGGAACTGCATCATTATCATTCACATAATGTGCTTATGCTTCAGAGAAATGAGAAATAATGTTTACAGGAAAAAGAAATAAAATTAAAAAAAAAAAGGTTTGCTTCAATGGGCATCACCAGCTGCTCTCCTCCAACAGCACTGTCCAGAAGCGTGCTTGGGAAAAGTTAACGCTCTCAACGTAAGGGTCTGAGCTCGCTTCCCAGGTGCCTTCGCAGACACTGCTGCAGGAGCTGGCTCGGGTCCCGAGCAGGCGAAGCGGTGCAACAGGAGATCAAGTAGCCGAGCCTGAAGCCCCTGGCCTAACGCAAGGACGGTCCTGTCGTTGCTAAACTGAGGACACGGGGCGGGGGGGAATAAGCCCACAAATGTCAGTAATCGAATTCAGCGCTGGTCTGCAGGTTGAAGCAAGCCCGGGAAATTAATCAGAGAGACTAATTAATAGAGCTTGGTCCTGCCCTCCAGTTCTCATTAGCAGCTTTGGCGTGTGTGGCGTTCACTGCAGATGTCTGACCGGCGCGGTGCCCTGGGACCGGTCTGGCGGCCCCCGGTGCTTTAACTGCTCTGGGAGGGGATTGCATTTAAACCCCGTCTACAGCCTGTGGGGACCACTCCTGACCTCCGTCACGTCACTGAACATCTGGGGAGCTTTGGGGGCCTGCCGCTTTGATGGGGAAAGTGAGATCAGAGCTCAGCCTCTTCTTACGTCCTCTTTCTGTGTTCTTGCCTTTTTTGGGCGGGGTGTAAACCTCCCCCTATTTTTTCATGTGTGATTATTTTCCCTCTCTGCCTCTTCTTCATCCTCCTGGCCATAAGCCAAATGCTAACAAATTGGGGCTTTATCCACTGGCCCTGAGGATGCCTTCTTGTCTCTTCTATCCGCCGCCATCAGAGCCTTTCATAACGGTGGCCTAGTGCTGCACCCGCTCCCTCCCTGTTTAAGCCTGGTATTGTTAATTCACAACTCGTCCTCCTGCTCAGTGCAAAGAATTATGACGTCACTGGGATAACGGAGACCTGGTGGGACTCCACCCATGACTGGACCACGGGGATAGAGGGCTATACCCTGTGCAGGAGGGATCGTGTAGCTAGAAGGGGCGGGGGTCTAGCTCTCTATGTGAAGGAAAGCTACATGTCCCTGCAAGCTGATGTTGGCGACCGGCATGGACAGCTAGAGACCCTCTGGGTAAAAATTTGTGGGGAATACGGCACCGGGGACACAACGGTGGGAGTCTACTACACTCAAAGTCCCGAGCTTAACCAGGAGTTCGCCCGGGAACTGACTGAGGCCGCTTGCTCCAGGACCTTGGTTGTCATGGGGGACTTCAATTACCCGGACATCTCGTGGGAGGATCACTCAGCTAAATCTGAGCGGGCGAAAAGCTTTCTCTCGTGCGTGGATGACCTCTACCTGACTCAAGAAGTCTATGGGCCAACGAGAGGCAAAGCGCTGCTCGACCTGGTACTGGCTACGGGGGACGACCTAATCGCCGACCTAGTGACCGTTGGGAAGCTGGGTGACAGCGACCACGAGCTGATCACCTTCACCATCCGCCGTAAAGCTGGCAAGTCAGTCAGCAACACAGAAGTCCTTGACTTCAGAAAAGCCGACTTTGACAAGCTCAGGAGGCTTGTCGGTCAGGCCCTCAGGGACCACGACCCCAGGGAGATGGGAGTTCAAGAAGAGTGGTTGATCCTCAAGGGAGAGATCTTCAATGCACAAGCTAAGTCTACTCCATCTCAGAAGAAAGGCAGCAAGAGGGCACAGCAGCCCCCCTGGCTCTCCAGGGACCTAGCGGACCTACTGTGGCTAAAAAGGAAAGCCTACAAAGGATGGAGGACAGGATTCACCTCCAAGGAGGATTATTCTGCGCTGGTCCGGTCCTGCAGGGACCAAACCAGGAAAGGCAAGGCTGCAACTGAACTCCAACTAGCTTCAAGCATCAAGGATAACAAAAAGTCCTTTTTCAGATAGTGGGGAGCCGGAGGAAAAGCAAGGGCAACGTTGGACCCCTGCTAAACCAGGTGGGGCAACTGACAACTGATGCCCAGGAAAAAGCCAACCTATTAAATAGGTACTTTGCGTCAGTCTTTCATCAGTCACACGGGATGCCCATGCCTGCTGTGGGACAGGGAAATCTGGGTGAGGGGGATCCCCTACCCTCCGTCAATGCTGACCTCGTGAAGGGGCATCTTGAGCAGCTGGATACCTTCAAGTCAGCCGGCCCTGACAACCTGCACCCCAGGGCACTCAAGGAGCTGGCGAGCGTCATAGCCCAGCCCCTGGCACGGGTCTTCGAGAGCTCCTGGCGCTCTGGTGTAGTGCCCGAAGACTGGGAGAAGGCCAATGTGGTGCCGATCTTCAAGAAAGGGAGGAGAGTGGATCCGGCTAACTACAGGCCCATTAGCCTGACTTCTATCCTGGGGAAGATCTTAGAAAAGTTTATTAAGGAGGCCATCCTTGAGGGACTGGCCCAGGCTAACATCCTAAGGGAGAGCCAGCATGGGTTTGTTGCGGGTAGGTCTTGTTTGACCAATCTCATTTCCTTCTATGACCAGGTGACCTATCACCTGGACAAGGGAGAAGAGATTGATGTCATATATCTTGACTTCAAAAAAGCTTTTGATCTGGTATCCCATGATCACCTCTTGGCCAAACTGGCTCCACCACGATCCGCTGGCTGGGAAATTGGCTTCGTGGTCGGACCCAGAGGTTTATGATTGATGGCAGTCACTCATCATGGTGCCCTGTGACCAGTGGCACTGGGACCCATACTGTTCAACATCTTCATTAACGATGTGGACATTGGAGTCAGGAGTGGATTGGCCAAGTTCGCCGATGACACCAAACTTTGGGGCAAAGCATCCACGCCAGAGGACAGGCGGGTGATCCAGGCTGACCTGGACAAGCTCAGCAAATGGGCAGACGAGAACCTCATGGTGTTTAACACCGATAAATGCCAGGTTCTCCACCTTGGGAGGAAAAACCTGCAGCACCCTTATAGGCTCGGCAGTCCTACGTTGGTTAGCACTACAGAAGAAAAAGACTTGGGGGTCATCATTGACCACAAGATGAACATGAGCCTGCAATGCGATGCTGCGGCTAGTAAAGCGACCAAAATGCTGGCGTGCATCCATAGATGCTTCTCGAGCAAATCCCGGGACGTCATTCTCCCCTTGTACTCGGCCTTGGTGAGGCCGCAGCTGGAGTCCTGTGTCCAGTTTTGGGCTCCACAATTCAAAAAGGATGTGGAGAAGCTTGAGAGAGTCCAGAGGAGAGCCACGCACGTGATCAGAGGTCAGGAGAACAGACCTTACGGCGACAGGCTGAGAGCCATGGGGGTCTCTAGCCTGGAAAAGCGCAGGCTCAGGGGTGATCTGATGGCCACCTATAAGTTTATTGGGGTGACCACCAGGATCTGGGGGGACGATTGCTCACCAGAGCGCCCCAAGGGACGACGAGGTCGAACGGTCACAAACTCCTGCAAGACCGTTTCGGGCTGGACATAAGGAAGAATTTCTTTCCTGTCCGAGCCCCCAAGGTCTGGAACAGCCTGCCATCGGAGGTGGTTCAAGCACCTACATTGAACACCTTCAAGAGCAAATTGGATGCTTATCTTGCTGGGATCCTGTGACCCCAGCTGACCTCCTGCCCTTTGGGCAGGGGGCTGGACTTGATGATCTCCCGAGGTCCCTTCCAGCCCTGATGTCTATGAAATCTATGAAACTGTGTTCCAGTTGTTTTGCAGAAAAGGCCCATTTTCTTGCCATTTTCCAGTTGGTCTAATAAAAGGTATCATTTTGGAACCAAGAGTTGTAGCTTTTTTGTATGCCTTTTTGTCTCGGACCAACATGGCTACCAAGCAGACCCCTGCAAGTGTTTTCCAAGTTCCTAGTTTTCCACTAGGCAGGTGGGGCAGCATAAAGTGCTGTCAGGTTGTGCCCTGCAGTACTTACTCATTGGAGCAAGATCTGGGTCCTTTTTGATATATATTTTTAAGCCCTGCCTCAGCTCAGGGCTCCCAGGATGATGAGGAGGAAGGAACGGGTAGCTCTTCTTAGCCAGTTCCCATGGACTAGGTAGACTATTACGTCTGCTAGGACGTCGAGGACGCCTTTGCATTCAGCATTGACTCCTAAGGCACGGGCCTGGTGCCGTGTTACATCAACGCCTCTCTGCTGACTTCAGGGCATTTGCTCCTGGGTGTGAAATCAGAATTAGGCCTGGAGCATTCAAGCGCAGCATTGCCGGTATTCAGACCAAGCAGCTGACCTGTCGCTAACGGGGCTCTGCCCGGAGCCGCCCCAGCCGGGAAGGATGGGGCACGCCGAGAAACGACACTGAAGTGTAAATGCAATTTGATAAGCACCTCTCCTGTGCAATGAGGTTTATGGCACGCCTTCCCACTCTGCAGTCGCGGGCACGTAGCCATGCTATTACGAGAGCCCTCGTCATCTGTAGCGAGCCGTCAGGGAGCGTAAGCAGTCCCGGCGACAATTTTCTTGTTTACGGTTCAAAGTCACCGAAGGGGGGTAATAGGATGGAAAAATCAATAAAGTTAGGTTGTAGCCTGCCATCAAATAGCACTAATGACCCTAGTTTGCACAGCCTAGGAAATGGTTTACATATGGGCTTTTCAGAGCACTGCCATCAAAAGCATGTTACGGATGTAATGATGCAGACAGTAATCCTGGCCGCGTGCTCTCGCTCGCCGAGGGTCCGTTGCTTTTGTTGAAGGGTCACATCCAATTTCCTCCTGTTATGACGGAGGGACGTGGCCTCGCGCAGGCCCTCCCATCCGAATTCCCATCGCGCTCATGGCCGGGGGCATCTTTCTGTCTTCCTTCCTATCCGTGCAGGACGCAGCCGTGCTGGGGCGCAGCGGAAACGCCGCAGTCTTCGCGGCGAGGTGGTGAACCTCAGACACAGGAGAAGGTTTTCCTGCCATTCCTAATCAACCCCTTTGCCCCTCTGGTCTCTCCCATTTGATTGCTCTCCTCGTCTCAGGGAGCATCCTTTATCCAAGCGGAGCATCCTTGTAACCAGCGCGCGGGACCGGGCACCAGGAGATCCAAAAACACCCAAGCGGGGCTGTGTCTGCCACAAACTTTCCAGGCAAAGATGGTCAAGTTGCTTGAACTCCCCTGCCTGGGTTTCTCCTCTGTACAACAGGGTAATACTGCCTCGGTCACGCGGGCTAAATAGCAATGGTAAAGGGGGCCTGCGAGCTCCAGATAAGGTGTCAGAGCCGCCCAAAGTACCTTGCAGATGAATTCAATAGAAAAAAAAGCAAGTCTGTTTTCAAAGCAAAGGAAGGCTCTCAAAAGCATGGCTAAAACATGGCCAGTTCATTTACTCCACGACCACAAAGCTGCTTTATGTGTTACCTTTGACCCGTGCTCTGTCCTTTCGTACCCCCGGTTTCCACCAATAAATATCAGCTATGTTGTCAGTTGGAAGAAGCAAGGGGCAGCGAGAGGCAACGGCAGAAGGGACGAGGGAAAATGGCCAGAAACACTAAAAACTCCATTGAAGAGATCCTCTGGGATCCAAGCACAGAGCCACAAAAAAAGTGCTGGGGGTGCGGGGTGGGAATAGCTTCATACAAATGTCTGCGCATAGTGGGGAAAATGTCCTGGTGATTTAATTTGCATTTGGAAAAGGGCTGGTGATTTGAGAACGGAGGGAGCCCGATTATTGCCAGAAAAGAAATTTCTCTTAGAAATGTGGTTGCAGTTTATCGTAATCATATTCAACTTTAGGCAATGAAAATACTTCTTGCTATTTGTTTTGGCTTCTCTTGCTGTTACAACGTCTGCAAAAATATGTCATGCATGAAACGCTCCCCTATAGCTTGACAAGTTATTCCTTATGCTCTCTAATTTTTCATTAAGAAAAATGACAGAACTAGCTAGATCCTCACGCGGTTCAATAATGGTTGTGTACCAAGATTAAGAAGCACGTGTAGTGTCACAAGTCCCTAGTTTCTTTCTACTATTTCAACGCTGTATGAGAAAAATAGGGTCCTAGCCGAATACTTTGTCAAAGGAAGATCACTGGGAATTTTTTTTCCTGATGTGTGATCGGCGACAACGGATGTCGCCAAAAAGAAAAATCAGCTTGCTGCTCTGCAATGTACGTTGCGATACAGACGTCCGAAAAGAGAGCATTAGCAGGAGGCCCGCGTTATCTGTGCAAGCTGGTAGAGGCTCCGAGGTAACATTAGTCATGCAGTACAGCCTCCAAGCTCCAGCCAAAAGAGAGATCTTGTGTTCGAGGCTGCAGAGATGCATTGCGAGCGGGTGTCTGTTCATGCCCAATCTAGATATGCAAATAGGCGCCCCACGTCCCATCAGGTTGGTCTTTGCCCCAACAATAGCACCCCCGATTTCACTAACACGGTGCAACCCGAGGGGAGAAGCCGGGAAGCGGCACGCTGCCCACGCAAGCCGCCCTTGCAGCGGGGGGCTGGGAGTGAGGAAGCCTCCCACCCGCCATGGGACTTCATGCCCCGACGTCCCCTCTGAGCCGCTGCAGGTGAATGATGGACTGTGGACCTCCAAACAGCATTCGCTCCCGCGCCGTGCGTGCAGGGCTGTCAGGAAGGCTTCAGCCATCGTCCCCAGTGGCAGCTTGACGCCGGCTGGAGTTGTGGGCGAGGCAGACGGCGCTGGAGAGACCAAAACCAGATGTGAACGTGATGCTGCCCTTAGGGATTGCAGACAGGGAAGCGCACAGGGCGATTCCTCACCCTCTGGCTCTTGCCGTGGGAAGTAGGATACGGTCCAGACTCCCCTCTACAGCCCTGATGGCTCAGCATCTCCAGAAGCTGTAGGCAGAGCTGCTGGCCATCATCTTGGTGATTGGGAGAGGTCTGGGGCAGCTGGACGTGGGCAAAAATAGTGCCCATCTTTAAGAAAGGGAGGAAAAAGGATCCAGGGAACGACGCACCGGTCAGCCCCACCTCAGTCCCTGGAAAAATCATGAAGAAGATCCTGAAGGAGCCCATTTGTAGCACTTAGAGGAGAAGAATCACAGGATGGTAGAAAGGCAGGGCTGGAAGGGACCTCAAAAGATCGTCGAGTCCAACCCCCTGCTCCGGGCAGGAATGCTGCGGAGATCGGTGGTCTCAGCAAGGTGTCTGTCCTGTCTCCTCTCGAAGACGTCCAAGCTGGGGACTGCACCCCCTCCTTGGGAAGTCTAGCCCAGATTCGGATCACCCTTGCCGTAAAGAAGTTCTTCCTTGCATCCAACCTGAAACCATCCTCTAACAGCTTATAGCCACTGCTCCTTGTCCTCCCCTGGGGTGCCCTAGTGACGGTTTCCTCCAGCTTCTGATATTCACCCCTTACACATTTATAGATGGCCACAAAGTCCCCCTCTGTCTTCTCTTCCCCAGGATGAACGGTCCCAGATCCTTTAGCCTTTCCTCATGAGGTTTGTCCTCCAGGCCCTTCATCATTTGTGTGGCCTTTCAAGACCCTCCATGTCTTCCTCGAAGTGCGGCGCCCAGAACTGGACACAGTAGCAGCTGGGCTCTCACCAGCGCCGAGTAGAGAGGAAGTATCACTTCCTTACCCTGCTTGAGATACACTAGCTAATGCATCCCAGGATGCTGCTAGCTCTGTTGACTACAGCATTGCACTGGCAGCTCATGTTCATCCTGTGATCAGTCATAACACTGAGGTGCCTTTCAGCCATCGTGCTGGCCAGGACATCTCCTCCTAACCTATATTTGTGTCGCTGGTTACTTCTCCCCAGATGAAGCGCTCTGCATTTATCTTTATTGAACTGCATCCGGTTCCCCTCCGCCCACCTGTCCAGCTTGTCCAGGTCCTCTTGGATCCACATCCTGTCCCTTAGCATGACTGCTTTTCCCCATAACTTAGTAGCATCCGCAAACTTGGCCGGTGTGCTTTCCACATCCTCATCTAAGTCGCTGATAAAGGTGTTGAAGGTGATTAGGAACAGTCAGCATGGATTCATGAAGGGCAAGTCATGCCTGCCCAACCTGATCGTCTTCTGTGATGAGATGACTGTCTCTGGGGATGCGGGGAGACCAGTGGATGTGGTATGCCTTGATTTTAGCAAGGCTTTGATACTTTCTCCCACAGCATTCTTGGAAGCAAGCTGAAGAAGTACGGGCTGGATGAATGGACTGTAAGGAGGATAGAAAACTGGCTGGCTCATCAGGCTCAGAGGGTAGTAGTCAGTGTTTTGCTGTCTAGTTGGCAGCCAGTGTCAAGTGGAGTGCCCCAAGGGTCAGTCCTGGGGCTGTTTTTTTTCAGTATCTTCATCAATGACCTGGAAGATGGCACAGAGCGCACCCTCAGCAAGTTTGCAGATGACACCAAGATGGGGGGCATAGCAGATACGCTGGAGGTTGGGCTAGACAGATTGGAGGACTGGACCAAAAGAAATCCCATAAGGTTCGACAAGGACAAGTGCAAAGCCCTGCACTGAGGAGGGAACAATCCCCTGCACCGGGGCAGGCAGCAGCTCTGCCGAAAAGGTCCTGGGGGGACAGGGGACAAGAAGCTGAACTGGAGCCGGCAGTGTGTCCTGGTTGCAAAGAAGGCGACCGGCATCCTGGGCTGTGTTATTAGGAGCGGTGCCAGCAGATCAAGCCAGTGATTTTCCCCCTGTATTTGGCACTGGGGAGGCCACATCTGGAGTCCTGTGTCCAGTTTTGGGCCCCCCACTACAGAAAGGATGTGGACAAATTGGAGAGAGATCAGATGAGGGCAACAAAAATGGTTCGGGAGCTGGGGGACATGACTGGTGAGGAGAGGCTGAGGGAAATGGGCTGATTTAGTGTGCAGAAGAGAAGACCGAGGGGGATTGAATAGCAGCCTTCACCTCCCTGCAGGGGGGCTGCAAAGAGGATGGAGCTGGGCTGGTCTCAGTGGGGGCAGACGACAGAAGGAGCAATGGGCTCATGCTGCAGCAAGGAAGGTTGAGGTTGGATATTAGGAAAAACACTCTCACGAGGAGGGTAGTAAAGCACTGGGTTGGGTTACCCAGAGAGGTGGGGAGTCTCCATCCCTGGAGGTGTTGAAGACCCAGGTGGACAAAGCCCTGGCCGGGACGGTGTAGCTGGGGCTGGCCCTGCTTGGAGCAGGGGTTGGGCTGGAGGTGACCGCCTGAGCCCCTTCACACCCTCGCTTCCTGCGATTTCTGTGATTCCAAGACACAAGGCTGATCAGAAATCCAAGAAACCACTCTGCTCTCCTGCATGCCAAGCTCAGCCTTCGACAGGCAGAAGGCTTCTGTTTCCAGCGGCGGGATCCGCCAGCCCCGGAAGAAACCACGCTGCATTCGTTTCTAAACCTCAACCTCATCAGGCTTGAGGCACCCTTCAGAAACCGCCAGCTCTTGGCTTCCACTGGTTTCTTGACCACGGGAAAATGCTAGAGCGAGTCTTCCCTCATGACGAACCGAGGAAGCGCACGTCAGAGCAGGCCGCTCCCGACGCTGGAGTCCTATCCGAAATCTTTATCTTGGAAATCATGCATACGTGCCTGCACGCCCGGCAGGGCTGACGAGGGGTGCCGCGGTATCCTGGGTGAGAGTCACTGGGATAAACTCTCGCTGAGTCTGCTCTGTGGAGAGCCTCGGCAAGTGCCAGAGGGGATGTGCGCCCCGCCTGCGCTGCCCTCCGTCAGGAGAAGCTGTGTCCTGGATAACTGGCACAGCACATTGGAAACCCTGCTCTCCGCCTGAGAAGATGCACGTGGAAGTCGGGATGTGCGCGGGCTCGCTGGGCTGGCCGGACTTGGGCGCCAAAGAGCGCCTTACCGCTAACTTTAAAGCTCACCGGTAAAGCCGGTGCCAAGAATCCCACCGCCGGCAGGCTTGAAGTCGGCTAGCTGCAGATCCAGTAAGCTGCTTCGCCTCGCTGCCTCAGTTTACCTACTTTTCTATTCACCATCCAAAACACAGCAAGAGCTGACTAGAAATCACAAAGCAAAATGTATTGCATGTATTTCCGGCTCAGCTGACTTCCCCTTCATCGGCCAAATGGTTTCCAAAGTAGCGCTGTGGTTCCAGTAGCTCACCCGTGCTGGGAAGCTTCGCCCATCAATATGCATCGCGCTCTTTGAGACCCAAGGCAGATGATGAGGGGGAGCAAGCAAACTGCACCGCCCAGGCCGGCGCGCATCGTGAAGCCCAGGGTAAGCGGAAAGCGCAGCTGCGTCAGGTGCACGCGGCACCTCTCCGGGATGCGGGCACGGGGGGAGGAGGCTTCGCACATAGTAATTTACATGGTAATTAATAGCGGTCTTACATTTCCGCTGCAGAGCAAACGTGCATATTTCCCTCTGGAGCGCCGTCGGTCCCGCGGCAGGCTCCGGGAGCCCTGCACCACCGAGAGCCAAGAAGGAAGCGGAGTCCTTTGCAGTCCTGGGTCCCTGAATAGGTTTATTTCCTTGAGGACCTTTCCCTGACAGATGGGATAAAATTGCAATAGAAATATTAGCATCCCAGGATGGGAAAATGTAATGAGCTGCAGGCAAGGGGAAAAATAAATGCTGAGGGATATTTATCCAGGGCGGGGGAGGAAGAAGAGATGGATCAGATCAGAAATTCCAATTAAGTCCATAATTTATTTCGGCGGAAATAATGAAATTAGAGAGGGGCCCAAGCAGCAAGCCTCAGGTTGGGATCCGGATCCAAACCTCGGCTCCAAGCTTTGGCCTCTGGCCTACGTCTACATGTGATAATCTGTACAAAGTCCTGGTGCGTGTGAGCTGCTAACAGCCGAGGGAAAGCCGCTCAGACACTGCAGCAATGGGCCCCTGGTTAGTGAAGTAGCAGCTGTTTGGTGGGGTGCACGGGAAGCGGTATCTCTCGTAGGACACAACGCAGGTGGATGGTTTTAAACGGACCCATTGAAGAACTGGAACCAGCAAGGCACAGGGCTCACGAGGCAAAGAGAAACGGTGCAATAAGGAGGGGAAAGGGAGATAGACGTCGTGTCAGGCACAGAGGTCTGCTGTCCTCACTCTCCTACTCACCAAAACAGACCAGTGTCCTAGCAAAACCCTGTGGGTAGTCTAGGAAGCCGGGACCTCCGCTGCATCCTTTCGAGAGGGACAGAGAAAACTACCGCTACCTTGCACAGCGCTTTGGAGCGGTGCAAGTGTGATCCGCCTCGTTATCTCCACACCGTCTTCCCGCACGGTCCGCACATCTCGACTGTGGCAAGCAAAGCGGGTGCACGGTGGTGTGTCCCCGCTGGTTTGAGCAGGGAGGAGAGATCAGATGGCAACAGGGCAGTTGACATTTCTTCTAGGGAGCCTGTGCTGCTTATTGAAGGCTTTTTTCCCAAAGAGAGCTGAGGTTGGTGTTAGTTTTCCTTCACTGAGGTTATTCTCAGTACAGAACCACTGGCTTAGGGAAAGACTGGCATGCAGAGGTCTTCACAGACAGGCCTGGGAGGGTTGGTCGGGTTTCCTCCCTGCCTGCCTCTCAGGCACTGCAAGGGCCCGTGCCCCGTGGAGCACAAGCCGGCAGTGAAAACAGATCATTGTCGTTGCATCTTGCTCTCCAGCAGCACTTCGGGAGCTGACGAGGGCCACGGCATTAGTCAGCCACATGGAAAGCGCGTGAACTGAAATTCCCTCGGCCTCGAGCCCAGATCGAGGAACCGGACGTTAAACCCCTTTCCCAAAACACCCTTTATTTGGCCGCTGCAAATGGCCAAAACAGGGGACCGAACAGTCCTGCTTTTACCGACTCTGCGCCGTGACGTACAGGACTCACCGTCTGGAGACATTAAAGGGTGGGTTTGGAATAGGAGTTCGTGCACCGCACTTGACGCCGCTTAAAGAAGGGCTCCGTGTCCCAAAAGCTTGCTTTAAATTAGAAGCACGTGACCTAAAACCGACGTGCAGGGCGACAGAAGACCCCGTGTCCTCGGGACTCGTGCCAAGTCACGGCGTCTGACCTTACCGAGTGCAGCTGAGGGCCGACTGTTGCTGCCCGCCTGCACGGCGGTGCGAAATGGGGCAGGGTCGGCATGGGACCCCACCTTCAGCGCAGTTGCTCCAGGTTCACACCGGTGCGCTGGGATTCAGGAGCTGGTGCAAAGGCCCTACGGCTTCCCTACTTTCTCCTACAAAGGGAGACCAAAGTATGAGGAGGAATCAGCTTCCTGTGCTGGAGGTGAATAATGACCTGAAAGGCCTCCAGGCTGATGTTGTAAAACCTGGATCGTGTATTGGGCTTGGTTCCTCAGCCCCCTGCAAAGGCGCAGGTTTGTGACCTGGCTGAGCGATGTGCCGTGCCTGCTGCGGCGATGCCCTGTGATGCACAGGACTCCTGCGGTGCTCTGGATGATGCCTGTGGCTTTTCCTTCCCAGCTTGTCCTTCACTTGGCAGCCTGCTGGGAATGAATCTGGCTTGCAGGCCACGTGTATCTGAATGACTGAAGTGCGACTGTAAAGCTAAATCAGTTCTTGATGGAGGGGAATTTTTCAGGTTGCTGCTACGGCAGCTGGCCTCCTAGCCATGGGCAAGCGGACTGGCTTCTTGGGGCTTCCAGCAAGCTTTTCCTTCATGTCCTTCTCCCCCCAGGTCCCCGCTAGGTTGCTACATCAGTCTTTTTAACGTCTGTTGCTGTGCATTTTGTGCAATCACCCGCTGACGTGGTGAGGTCAGTAGCTGCTACTGCTTGGCTGACAATAGGACGTGGTAGGACAGGATCTTGTAGGTGGCTTGGCCTTGTCGTTCTTCAGCCCTGCTGGGTTTGAACACACATGGCACATCTTGCCTGCAAGGTCATGCCACTGATCTCCCCCCATTGTCCCGAGTCTTTTGTCCCGTCGCTGCCTTTTTGCCTTTCCAGTTCGTGGCTAGTGGCTGGTTGCACGCAGGGCTAATCTCCTCTGTGCAGAGGCCTCGAGACCGTGGCTCTTTTGTTGCAGCAGGCTGCTGCTGCACGGTGTCCTCTGAACTGCTTCTGTGCCCTGTCTGTGGGAGTCTTGCCCCTGCTGACCTACTGTCTTGTCTGAGGAAGGGTGTATTGCAAAAAACCAGCGTTGCTGGCTAGAGATCCCTACCTGTCTCCTTCACGCTCAACTGTCCCGACTACTGACCCAGCCTTGCTGCTGCTTTGTGGGTAGCCAAGGGGGTCCCTCTTGCACCCCAAGTCCCTCTTCAATCTGAATCGCTTGAATTCTGCTGCCGCACTGAGAGGAGCAGCTACGTGGGTCTTGGGCTGAGCGCTGCGCGGCGGCTGCGTCACACCTTGCAAAGTCCACCTTCTGCTCCTGATCGGAGATTGTGCCTGAATGCAGTATTCTGCAATACTAATGCTACCACCCAGTTTGTTATAATTATTGTAATACTTGTAAAGACGAGACGAGAGATTGTCTCGTGATTCCAGGCTCCAACGTTCCTGCTGGATGTAGGCCACCTTCCTCGGCGCGGGCGAGCGCAGAAACTAGTCCAGAGAGAGCTAGTGAGCAAGTCTGATGCTGTCACCAACTGGCTGCAGGCAGTGACAACGGCCCTGTTCCCTTCCGTTGCCAGAGGACATTTAGTCCCATGTTCGCTGACCCGATTCATCAGCTGAACAAGCTGGCGTTAGCGGAAGAAGAGCAGTCTTGCCCAGCTTGGAGAAAGCGTCCGCTTTATACATGTCTTATCTGGGGGTTGATGAAAGGTAGTGCTTCTGCATGAGTTTGTTCCTACAGGCTCTTACACATGTCGTACATAGAGTCGATGTGTGCACATAGACCTTTGGGTGCTCAGCCAGGTGGAGAACACACGTGTCGTACATAGAGATGATGTGTGCATCTGGACCTTCGGGTGCTCAGCCAGGTGGAGGACACATGTGTCGTACATAGGGTCGATGTGTGCACATAGACCTTTGGGTGCTCAGCTAGGTGGAGAACACACGTGTCGTACATAGAGATGATGTGTGCATCTGGACCTTTGGGTGCTCAGCTAGGTGGAGAACACACGTGTCGTACATAGAGATGATGTGTGCATCTGGACCTTTGGGTGCTCAGCCAGGTGGAGAACACACGTGTTGTACATAGGGTCGATGTGTGCACATAGACCTTTGGGTGCTCAGCCAGGTGGAGAACACACATGTCGTACATAGAGATGATGTGTGCATCTGGACCTTTGGGTGCTCAGCTAGGTGGAGAACACACATGTCGTACATAGAGATGATGTGTGCATCTGGACCTTTGGGTGCTCAGCCAGGTGGAGAACACACGTGTTGTACATAGGGTCGATGTGTGCACATAGACCTTTGGGTGCTCAGCCAGGTGGAGAACACACATGTCGTACATAGAGATGATGTGTGCATCTGGACCTTCGGGTGCTCAGCCAGGTGGAGGACACACGTGTCGTACATGGAGTCGATGTGTGCACATAGACCTTCGGGTGCTCAGCCAGGTGGGAAAGCAGGCTCCATGCTCAACACCTGGTTTCCCTTGTATGGACAATCCCAGAGTGGGCAGGTTGTGAAGAGATGGAGCCTGGGCAGCAATGCCGAGACCTGCCCTGCCCCGCGGAGCGGACATTGTCATGGAAAGGTGGTGCTTTGAGGTGGCACGTGCCATGCCACTGACCTTCTGGGCATCAGAGCGGTGTGTCCTCTGAACACTGAGATGAGCAGGCGTCTTTCTCGCTCAGCCTCAGCATCTCTACCGCACCGCCCGGCCTCCCTCCCTCCTTCCAGCCCCCGCCGACAGCGAAATCCCCTGTGTGCTCACACTGAATGGATGGGCCACGGCTGATTTACACAGCGGTAGAATATAATCAAGGTCATTTAACCATAAACAGTAGCAGCAAAAGATCTCCACCGTACCTCCAGGTTGTCTCCAGTTTGCTGGTAGTGTTTCAACTCCTGTCAGAAACACATTTGACCTTGAACCTTCCCTGAAGAACGACGTGATAAAAGGCAGGATAAACAGTCATTAATATTAGCCGCTTCTCCGGGAGGCAGTTCAGTGGGGTTGCCTGTACACACTGCCTAGGGTATAACTTTATACATCCTGCGCCTGCCCGAGGGCTCTAATTGGCTGCCGGGAGTCCCGAAATACCCAGCTGCTGGGCTTTCATTTCAAAGACTCAGCACCTTCTCTGGAGACCAACTTGAGGATTTTGTTTTATCCTTCCAAATGCTGTACGTCCACAGCACTTATGAGTCATGTTTTCCAGCTCCTATTATTTAACACACCACTTGCAGCCAACATATTTTATGGGCCAAACTTGTGGAGATTAGAAATATCTGTTTTCAATAAGGACGATTTTCTCCCCCCTCCTTCAAACCCTCCATTTACAAAACAGGGGAAAGTATTTTAAACATGCACATCAAAATTACACCCGAGCTGAGACGTCTTGCAGTTTGGCGTGGGACCTGCCTTTCTCAGCCAAGGCTCACAACGGGGATTTCTACACCTCTGGCTTATTAGCCATCTTTTTCTCCCTTTTTTCCCAGCAGCACAAATGGCATTAAAAAAAAAAAAGCGAAGTTAACCCCTAGCAAACTTACATATATTTTCTAGTAGCTTCACTTCTTGTACTAGCTACACGGGTGTTGTGTGTCTCTACTAGCCTTGCTGTTTTATCTGAAGAAAGCCATGGGAGAAAACCTGGCATGATCTGAAATGGTCCTAGTTCCCCAGGCTTCAGTTTAGCCCTGCTCAGGACTGACCCCGAGTATCCACTGAAACCCATGAGTTCTTCCAGGTGCCAATATGAACTTCTTAATTTCAGAGACATTAATGACTGACCAAGTAGCACGTGGTGTTAACTTCCCTGCATTTCAGTCTCTCCTTTTTGAGCACTACAGAGTCTTTTCTTGTAGCCTTTAGCATCCTTGTAGCCCTTAGCATAGTGCAGGGCTTCTCAAACTTTGTGATACCACGATCCCATAAAATAATATATAAATTGACATGACCCCCCCACCCTGTGCCATAGTGAGCCATTAAAGAAGGTAGCTTGGTCATAATTGCTCTGTTTGCATGTTTGGTTGGGAGGAAAAGTATATGCAAGGGCTACTCGCTGCCCCTGGATAGTATTTGTGTAAGGATATAATATCAGGAAAGACCCTCCCAACATTAAGATGTCACCTGGGGAAAATATATTAGACCCTCTATTTGGAAAGTGCTGCGTGCTGCTTGCCATACAGCCGGGACATTGGGATCCATAGCACGCGCTATACAACAGCTGCTCACACTGCCCTGGAGGCCAAGGTCTTGTTCAAGCTCCACTTTTGTATTTTGAACCAGAGGTGAAAGTATCAGACATAGGGTACGTCCATCAATAGACATAGGGTACGTCCATCAATAGCCACACGCTGCCAGCTATACAAGGAGAGGTGGTCCTTTTGCAGTTTGGTTCGCTCGTGTAATGTTGAAGCATCCAGGCTACACTCAAATGAAGTCATTCGAAAGCAAGAGCAAAAGAAACGACGCCTGGCTGGGGTCGCTGTCCCATGGCCATACGATCCGTTCTGGCTACCGTGCGGGTATGTATTTGTCCTCTGCAGATCACGGAGGCTGACTCGTGAACGGTTTACCTGATCTTCTAGAAAATGACTGCCTTGCAGGCTCTAGTTGCATTTAAAAACAACACATCTCATGACTCCCCCAATCCGAACCCTTGGATTTGTGACAGCTGGGCCGTTAAGATCATGAGAGAGCCCAAAGTATTAAGAACTGCCTTTCTACTAGTGCCTTTTCCGCTCTTCAGCCCAGCTACACGATTTCTCCATCTCGGTATGGAACAAAAGCCATATATTTCTTTTCAGGTAATCTATTGCAATGGCTGACACTGATCCCACAGTGATGGAAAACTGTTGCCTTGCACTGCTCAGAGACAGGTCTATTGCTCCAGCAAAAATTGATGTAGGTGAGTCTCATGAATGACAATCATGACGGGACCCAAGGAAAAGCATCTCTGTGCAAATGAGACGGGCAGTGGCTGAGGTCACCAGGAGGGTAGGAATGAGGAAAGCCAAAGTCCATTTTGCCTGTCCTGTCCTAGCACTGCTTTAAAATTATACCGGATATCCTAAATCCTTGCAGCCCTATATGAGATCAGGCTTGCTACCCAAGGGTAAGCTGAGGTGGAGGAACATTGCAGGCTTTCTCCTAGAGAAGTCCCACAGGGACGCTATCACAGCTGGCCTACAGGCAAGTGAAGAGCCTTACAGCTGGGGGCTGCTATCCCCTCATTACGGGGAAGGGGATCACAGTGGCCCACGGCCTTTGGGACCGAGGCAAAGATAAACCCACTGTGCTCCCCACTTAAGGCCAGTGTTTTCCCTCAAGAGCTGGAAAGGAAGCGATGGCTTTCTTTAAATTGCAGGTCCTCGTTGGCTACCTGTCCAGCCATTTTAGCAAAGCAGCTGGCTGCAAGTCAAGCGGGATACACCAGCAGCCCAGAAACTCTCCTGTAAACTTTTCCTCCCTGCACGATGCACAGCTCAAGGGCTGGAGCAAAACGCAAGTGTTTGGCCTGCGAGAAGTGGTTGCCTCCCTCCTGCTCTGCAGTGGCACCAATGTCAATGTTTTCATGTCAGGTCACAAAGATGCTCACGGCAACCTGCCCCTCAGGGTCCCCCACAATCCTCTGCAGCCTCCTACTGTGCACCCAGAGGTCGGGACCCTTCATTTTTGTCCTACAGGCTTTAAACTACAGCTTGTCCTAATTTGGGGTGAATACACCCAAAAAACAACCTTGGCATCATCTTTGAGAAGTGGGAGTGTTGAGGATCATGGAAAGTTAGGGATGGAAAGGGCCTCAGGAGGTCACGTCTAGTCCAACCCCTTGCTCCAAGCAGGACCAGTCCCAACTACATCATCCCAGCCAGGGCTTTGTCCACCTGGGTCTTAAAAACCGCCAAGGATGGAGACTGCACCACCTCTCTGGGTGACCTATTCCAGCATTTTACCGCCCTCCTAGTGAAAAAGTTCTTCCTAATATCTAGCCTCAACTTCCCTTGCTGCAGCTTGAGCCCATTGCTCCTTGTTCACCACTGAGAACAGTCTAGCTCCATCCTCTTTCGAGGATGCATTGCAGCAATCTGCTTGGGTCCTAAGTCATCAGGGTCCCCATTGGACTTGAAGCAGGAAAATAGCTCTGAGCTCAAACTTGCCGAGCCGCGGCCTCTTAAAAGGGGGGAAATCTGTCTGTCTTTTCTTCTCTTGGTTAGAGAACGGCAGATGGAAAGAGCTGGGTACATTTTTGCCGTGCTGTGCCTTTAAAATGGGCTATGGTTTTCAAGCGGAGCATTGTCAGCAGCTTGCTCTGGTAGTAAAGTCCACAGACCCAAGCTCACTCGCGCTAAAGTTAACAGCGAAATTTCCACTGGCCGCAGCCAGAGCCGGCCTTTGTGCCTTCCTGTTGCTTAAGCCTTCAGGAAAGGAGTCTGTTATTCCACAAATCAATGCGGCTCAGTGGCAGTCCCCTGCGGGCCAGGCAGGGCTTTTAAGTGACGTGGAATTCCCTTTCAAGGAAGAAGTCGAACGGGCGAGATTTGTGGTCGGAGACCCGTTCCAGGCGTTCCTCTCGCACGCGGCCGACTTGCTCTGGAATTGCACCCTGGCTCCGCTGCCACGTGCCGTGCAAACGGCACGCTGGTTTTTCACCTGCGCTCCTGCAAGACCGTTTCAGGCTGGACATAAGGAAGAATTTCTTTCCTGTCCGAGCCCCCAAGGCCTGGAACAGTCTGCCAGCGGAGGTGGTTCAAGCACCTACATTGAACACCTTCAAGAGTAAATTGGATGCTTATCTTGCTGGGATCCTGTGACCCCAGCTGCCTTCCTGCCCTTTGGGCAGGGGGCTGGACTCGATGATCTCCCGAGGTCCCTTCCAGCCCTAATGTCTATGAAATTTATGAAATCCTGGGCTGCAAGCATTAAGGGATCTGGGTCCAGACAGGTGGGCACGGTCCAGCTGTACAAACCAGGCTTCTGCCAGACGGGGCAGATCCAGTACAGATGGTGGAGGAGAGGTCCGTTTCCAGTGTATGGTCAGGCAATGAATGAGCTCCTGTACGGAGCAGCGCCGTCCCCATGACAGCCGCCCGGCCTCCCACCGGGAGGAGGATGACTAGGTCCATAGGCTGTACCTCTTCTGAGCATGTGGGCATGCGTGTATTTGGGGGCCGGGGAGAGGAGCAGGGAATCTCTCCTCTTATCTCCTATTGCAATAGGGCCGGTTGTTTTTTGCAAGCCTCCTGGCTCTTTGAGTGAGCTCCGCTTCACACTGGGTTAAACCCATTTGAACTTCAGCCTTGTTTGGTTATTCCCCAGCTCCCGGGACCCCGCCTGCTTTTCTGTGCACCCCTAGAAAGCACCGAGCACTTGATCCGTGGCACCTGAGCCAGGCAGAGGGAGCTGGTGCGATGGGGCTGTGCATGCCTCTTGCAGCCCTGTAATAGGTGGCTCCTTTCCACCGAGGACGACAGGACCGTCCAGTGTTGCGAGGCCACCGCGACTGCACGGTCCATGTAAACTCCGCTCCGCTACTGCGCCCCGGGCAGAGCCGGTGCTGCTGAGAGCAGCCAGACAACGCAACGCAAGCACTTGCTCGTATCTGGACACTGAGGCATCCTCCAAATACATGTTAAGGACACGATTTCTAACCCTCAGCATCCACTGATGCACAAGCAAAACTGGGCCAATGTCACTTCCAATGTGACGCTTCTTCTCAGGCAGGTGTTGGAGTAATGAGAAGGCAGTCGCACGTGCCCCGACTTGTTAGCAGGCACAACGCAGGCACGGTTTTGCACGTGCACAAGGGGAGGGGGAGATGAAAACGGGCCCCTGAAAGTGCAACTGTTGGCTGTGCCCGAAAAAACCTGATTGGTCCCATTCCTAGTTCCTCCGTTAGTGTTTGTGGCGCGTTTCCGTTTGCCGCTGTCGCTTTGGGAGGTCGTTCCTTTCGTCTTCGAGTTTAATGGAAGAGCTAAAGGATGCTCAGGTAGTTCGGAGGGCCAAATTCAGCCCCGGGGAAGTGAACGGGTTTGCAAGGGTCAGCTCTGGATTTGGCCCTATGGGTCTGTGGCCCTTCCCTCCTAAATCTATTTGAACTGGGAAATACAGAGCAGGCTCCTGATTCCTCCTTGCCCCGTGGCGGGGGCGTTGACGGGGTCCATGGCCAGCGACACCGCCTTTCGTGCCCTACGTGCCGCAGTAACAGCGCGGGGACTGATTACGGCCAATCTCGCGGCCTCAGCTGTGAGTCCCCCGGTGCTCGTGGCCAGAAGTCAAACTGCTAATGTTGCCTGAGCGTAGTTACTCGGCGGTTTAATTTATATTAAATGTGACTACATCATTCAAATAATCTCGACCCTTTGCTGTTTGCGCAGGTAATGATCATATAGACTCATTTATGCAAGATTATCCTTTTATCACATTTCCAGACTCATTTATGAGGTTCATGTTTTCCCCCCGAGGGCATCATCAAGTGAGTTAAGTTGTACTATTTGCCTCCTGCCGTGAACTGGCAGGAGCCTACTTCATTGACTGATGAGGGCTGCTGCCTTCGCCAAATAGGGTCTGCGTGATGGATATTTTACTTGTGAATATTATAGCTGGAAATTAGCATGTTTATTGAGGTAGAATGCGTTTGTTTACATTCTACTACCCATGGTATTACCTTTTATGACCTGGGTTATTTAGCTGCAGATAATCATAAATGATTCCCATTTTGGCAAAAAAAATTAATGAACTACTAGATATAGAATTATGCCTTAAGTAACTCCACCAGACAGCAAGAGGCTTCTGCTTTTTCGGGCTTGGCAGGGAGGTGCGCCGGCTTAATTCTGTGCTCTTGATTAGATTGCATTGCATGCAAAGGGGTGGGCTGGGGGGGGATTACTGTCGATTTTACCCACCCTCCGTGTTGATCAAGAAACAGTCTGCGTGGCAATGTAACCCTTCGTCTTGAGCTAGGTTGAGCAGGTAAGTCCGCTAGCCAAGATGGTAGGAGCTGAGAGGCAGGGAAAAGGCCAGAAGTCTTCCCCTCTCCGCCCCTGGGAGTAACAGCTCGGAAACTCCCAACATCTTTCCGTCCCCTTCTCATCGGAGCTCATCCGTCCAGCTGCTGATTCAGTGGAAACGAATCCTTTGCTTCTGTTTTTCAGCAGCCTTGGCTCTCTATCACGGGTGCTTAAGACGGCACGGTCAGGTAAAATACAACGGTTCAGAGGTGCAGATTCAGTCCATGACTCCCCGGGGTGACCTGAGCAAAGCTGGCCATGGCAGCATCGCTTATACCAGCAGCGCTCCTGGCTGGGGCGATGGGGGTATAGCCTGGGAAAGGGGAGAGGCCAGAGCATCCCTCTCCATCACTGATTCCCCAGCTGCTGCAGCAACCCCTTAGGGCCACTGGCAGTCAGTGTTAGTTAAAGCAGCCTTTTGCTCTGGGAGTCGGCCTGATGCAGGGCTGGTCCGTGCTCATCGATCCCCCCACCAGCAAAAGCCAGTCTGCAGTCACCCTGCTGAGCGGTGCAGGGTGCGTCCTGGCTGCAGCCCCGCACGTGGGCTGGTGTATCCCAAACCGCGCAGCTTTCCCCTCTCGGGACCCAGCCATCCTTTGGAGGAAGCGCATGCACGCCATGGGCTGGTTGTTTGCCCCTGGCCCTGCTCTGTTTGTGGGTGGATATGGTTGAACCTGTTTCGTGGTGCTTATGTGCCGTTTCACTGCCCGCGTCCCTGCACTGGCACGGTGCCGTGGTACTGGCGTGGTGAAACCACTGCTTTGAATTCATTGTGTTCCCCATGTCATGTCAGAGAAACACAGAGCCTAAACTACCTTTCATTGCTCATGGAGATGGGGAATTGCCAGGGCACGGGAACCCCGTCAGCCTTCAAGACTGCATTTGCAGTTACGAAGGGCCCCTGGCGAAGCCCTATCTAATATAATCTAGTCCATCCATCTTTTCCTTAGAAGGACGTCATTGCCTTAGGATACAAAATAGGGTGACCTGGACACCCCCAGATTTAAGATTCAATGTGGTGAGGCCAGAAGTGGTGGCTGTGTTAGGCAACAGCATTCACGGCCTCTGGCGAAGCCGGTCATCGTGCCTCTCTGAAGCGGCCAGTCTCGAAGATGCCACCCTGCGGCGCTTTCTGTCATGGTGGGAGGAAGGCCTGAAAAGGCTGAATTGGTATTTTGGGGGTAGGGGCCTAGCAGAGGCGGTCAGTGGCACTCGGCCTTATGCAGCACACTCAAGTCAGCTCTTCCCAGAGGGGCGGTGAGGCCCAAACTCCCTGCATTTTGGGATATACATGGAAATGTCCTCGTCTTGGAGGAGCTGAGCACCCCACGAGCCATTTCCCCGCTGTCAAAATTTTATAAGCAAGCAACAGAATACGTCCCACCATACGCAAAGCCACATGCCCCATGTGTCTGTCCTGTGCTGATGTAGTAGCTGGAGTCTGGGCCATCACTACATTTATCCTCCTCTTTACAAAGCAAGAAGCAAGGTTTTGCTTTTGTCGGGGGCAAGTGGGAAATAGGGGAAGCCCTGCAGTGACACGTCTTTATAATCTGCAGCGAGAGGAAATCTGCATCCATCTTTGTCTTTGGGGACTTCCTTGACTGTGTGCAAGATGGACAGCGAGGTGTGTAATGAGGGTACGTCAGATCCAGGGTTGGTCATCTGTCATTTGTTCACATAGTTTGAAGTCTGTCGCTTGGTACCCCTTCTGTCTAGGTAAAATCTGTGCTTGCTGAATTCAGCTTGTAGGGTGCATCCCCGCATCTCATGCTTATGAATAAGGTGCTTTGTTCAAAACGCATTTGGTACTGAGCCAAAGTGAAATTCTTTGCTTTTTTTTTCTTCCCCCGGAATGAAGCTTTTGGAAGTGACTTTTCTTGCCTGTCTAGAAATGGAGATGGTTATGCAGCACTGGTGAAAACAGATGGGACTCTGTTTGCAGTCCGAGAATTGAGTCTTGTACCCGCCACACAAGGAAGGGCAAACCTTGCTGATGTGACAAAATCCGATGCGGACGCTCTCGTGGAGCTGCACGAAGCTCATTTGATTCACAGCCTGTCACACAAATGAACAATAAGACGCTCTATTCGCTGCCCCCTGAAGTCAGCAGAGCTGTTTGCATTGCATTTGCTGGATTTGAGATCAGGCCTCGGCAGACAAGCTGAAGCCGGCGCCCCGTTCCCAGCTCTCTCCATCCCGCGGTGAGAAGTGGCTCCTGCAGCAGCTCACAGAAATGTTACTCCATTCTAGAAAAGTCGAAGCTGCACCGATCGGACAGGAAGCCACATTTGTAAGAAACCTTTCCAAAGCAGTAATAAGTTGCCTTCCTACATGTGCATCCATCTTGCTTTGCTTACCATGTTAATTTGATGCTCTGTGACTCTCAAGGGTGAAATGGAGACAAATATGACTTCAGCGTTACAATAAGTAGTAATAAAAATCATGATTGCCAATGTCTTGGAGGCACACGCTTGTGCATAGTAAGATGAAGTGAATTAACAGCTTGAAAAATTGTTGGGCCTGGTAGAAAGCAAAGCCGTAAATGTTCAGAGCGCTTCCTCCGCGACAGGATCCTCTGGAGGGACGATGCACATGGCGAAACCCCGCTCTCCTCTTGCAAGACGCTGTTGCCTCTTGCCTTCGGCTGTGCAAACACAGGTCTCTTCTCAGGAGGCTTCTGGACCATCAGAAACATGAAGGTGAAAACGGTCTGCAAGATCATGAAGTCCTACGGAGATTTGTAACGCAGCAGGTGGGAACTCGAGAAGTGCCCAAGTGACTGTCATGGGGACTCGTGTTCCTAAGTGAAACGGGTACTTCTAGGAAACTCGTTCCTCACGAGACGCGGTGTTTGGGATGCAGACGTCCGTGCTCTGATAGCAACATGCGCAAGGATGCTGGGAGGGATCCGACCTATGATGCCATGGGATCACTCCCTGGATCATAGAATCACAGAAGTGGGGTCGGGAGGGACCTTGTAGGTCTTCAAGTCCGACCCCCGCTTGGGCAGGAGAAAAACTGGGCTCAAATGAGTCCAGCCAGGTAGGCATCCAGCCTCCTCTTAAAGACCCCCAGGGTAGGAGCCAGCACCACTTCCCTTGGAAGTTGGTTCCAGCTCCTGGCCGCCCTGACCGGGAAGTCGTTCTTGCGGATGTCTGATCGAAACCTCCCCTCCAACAACTTGTGGCCGTTATTCCTTGTTGTGCCAGGGGGTGCTTGGGGAAACAAGGTCTCTCCCAAACCCTTCTGGTCCCCCCTAGTGAGTTTATAGACGGTCACCAGGTCCCCCTCAGCCTTCTCTTGTGAAGGCTGAACAGGTTCAGGTCCCGCAGTCTCTCACTGTAGGATCTGCCCTGCTGCCCCCCGACCACGCGAGTGGCCTCCTCTGGACCCTCTCCATGCTGTCCACATCCCTCCTGAAGTGCGGCGCCCAGCACTGGACGCAGTACTCCAGCTGCGGCCTGACCAGTGCCACATACAGGGGGAGGATCACCTCCCTGGCCCTGCTCGAGATGCATCTGCGGATGCACAACAAGGTGCGGTTAGCCCTGCCAGCCGTGACCTCGCATTGTCGGCCCACGTTCATCTGGGAGTCAATAAAGACTCCACGATCCCTCTCTGCCTCTGTGCTCTCAGGAAGGGAGTTTCCCATCTTATAAGCGTGCTGCTGGTTTCTACTGCCCACGTGCAGCACCCTGCACTTGTCAGTATTGAAACGCATCCTGTTTATGTCAGCCCACTCCTGTAACCTGTCCAGGTCTTGCTGCAGTCTTTCCCTCCCTGCTAGAGTGCTCACCTCACCCCAAATTTTGGTGTCATCAGCGAATTGAAACAGGTTGCATTTCACCCCATTGTGCAAATCGCTGATGAAGAAACTGAACAGCGCAGGCCAAGGACCGAGTGCTGGGGGACTCCGCTGCCCACTTCCCCCCAGGTCGAATATGACCCGTCCACCACCCCCCTCTGAGTACGACCCCTCAGCCAATCTGCAATCCATCCGACTGTGTAGGCATCAGTGCCACAGTCGCCTAGTTTTTTAATGAGGATGGGGTGGGAGACGGTGTCAAGGGCCTTGCTGAAGTCCAGAAGGACTACGTCCACGGCGACACCTGCAACCATTGCCTTTGTGACCTGATCATAAAAGGCAATCAGGTTGGTCTGACATGACCTGCCCCTAATGAAACCGTGCTGGTTGCCCTTAAGCACCATCCCTGAAGCTGGCCCATCACAGATGTGCTCCTTGAGGATCTTCTCAAAGAGTTTCCCAAGGATTGAGGTAAGACTGACGGGCCTATAGTTGCCCGGGTCCTCTCTCTTCCCTTTTTTGAAGATGGGGACCACATTGTTATCTTCCAGTCATCCGGCACCTGGCCTGAGCACCACGAGCGCCCGTAAAGCCGTGCCAAGGGCCCTGCAATAACCCCAGCTAGCTCCCTCAACACCCTGGGGTGGAGAGCATCTGGACCCGCTGACTTGAACACGTCCAGCCCCTCCAGAAGCTCTCTAACCCAATCCTCCCCAACCTGAGGTCTGGAGGCGTTCCCCTCGAGTCCATCTGGCATCACAGCGGGGAAGTCCCTGGTCCCTGCACAAGAAAACAGAGGTGAACAATTGGTTAAAGAGATCTGCTTTCTCCTCTGGCGCAACCACCAGATTGCCCAGCGTACTTTGCAGGGGCCCCACATTACCCGGTGCCTTCTTCATCCTCCCTATATATTTGAAAAAGGACTTATTATCTTTGATCTTGGACGCGAGTCCTAGCTCTATGTCCGCCTTAGCTTTCCTGACAGCCCCCCTACAGGCCCGAGCAGAGGAGGTATACTCCTCTTCGGAGATAGCACCCCCCTTCCACTGGTTGTACGTCGCCTTTTTGGCAATCAGGCATTCCCGGACGCCCTTGGTGAGCCAGGGGGGCTTTCAGGCACTCCTGCCCCCTTTGCTTTTTGTTGGGATGGTCACCCCTTGGGCCCTGAGTATTGTCTCCTTAAGGAACGACCACTCGTCCTGGACACTGAGTTCCCCTGCCCTCAAGGACCCCAGCACCTCACCCACTAGTCTTCTCAACTTGTTGAAGTTGGCCCTCCTAAAGTCTAGGGCTACCGCCTTGCTGCAGGCCCTTGACACCCTGCGCTGGATGGTGAATTCCAGCAAGCGATGATCGCTGTCGCCCAGGTTGTCGAGGACCTGGAGGCCCCTGACCGGGTCATCGCCTGTGGCCAGGACCAGCTCCAACAGGGTGTTTCCTCTGGTGGGACTGTGCACCTCCTGCATTAAGTGGAGGTCCTGTATCTCAGCCAGGAACCTCCTGGGACAGCCCGTCCTGGCTGACTGCTCCTCCCAGCAGGTGTCCGGGTAATTAAAATCACCCATGACAACTACATCCCTTGCCTTAAGTGCCTCTGCAAGCTGGACCAAAAATTCCCGGTCCAGCTCCTCCCCTTGGCTGGGGGGTCTGTAGTAGACCCCCACCGTTAGATCCCTCTCCCCACGGCCCCCTTGTATCTTGACCCAGAGCACTCCCGCTTGCCCCTCTGACCCCGTTCTGCTGGCAGAGGATGTGTATCGCCCCTTGACACCCTTCCTTTCCTCCCTTCTCTGTCCCGCCTGTGAAGCCTACAGCCCCTAAAGCTAACTGCCCAGTCGTGGGACAAATCCCACCACATTTCTGTAAGCCCTGTTATGTCTGGGTCTGAACTGGCTCTTCTGAGGGCGAGTTCCTCCTGTTTGTTCCCCATACTATGAGCATTGGTATATAGGCATTTAAGGCCTTGCCTAGCTGCGTGTGCCACCCCCGATTTGGGAGACTGTCCGGACCCCTGTTTCTTCCCTGGGCACTCCTTGCATTTGTTACCCGTCTTGCTGGGGTGGTCTCCTCATCTTCCTACGGCCCCTTCCCCCGGCGAGGCTAGTTTAAAACTCGCCGTGCGAGATCAGCCAACCTGGAAGAGAAGACACGCTTGCCTTTAGGAGAGAGGTGAAGCCCATCCCCCCCGAAAGCATGGGGCATTATCTAGGAACCCAAGGCCTGCCTGGCAGCACCAACTGCATAAGCACTGGTTGACCTCGCCAATGCAGGCCCCGTGTTGCCGTCTCCGCCTACTCACCAGAAGAAGAGAGGAGACTACCACCTGTGCCCCCGTCTCCTTAAGCTTGTCCCCCAGAGCCTTGAAATCCTTCACAATGCGGTCAGGGTTGCCCCTGGCTGCGTCATTCGTCCCCACGTGGGTGACAACCATAGAGACAGTTGGCCACTGAAGGACGTGGTTGTGCCATATGATGGCCCCAGGAAGCTCCCCCTGCAACCACCTGCTGTCGCTCCACCCCAGACATGGGGCCATGTCTCTATGCCACGCTCCCACCCCTAACAGTACCTTTACCTGCCCCAGAGACCACGCATTGTGGGGGTTGTTCGATACAAACCGTGGGTAAGAAAAGAAAGCAACTCACAGCTGGCCAAAATATAGTCATTACTATGAGCCACCAATGCTGCTCCTGTTAGCCTTTGCTGCATTACTGGCTGCATTTCTGACCTAAGTACATCAAAAATACTCAGTAAGCAGAATGGCAACATCAGGTTGTTGATGTGCTATGTGCTGATTTTTTTTTAATGATTTGCAGCCATTCAAATTTGTTAGAAATTGGAAGAACGGTGTTTGAAGAGAGCTGTGTGAACCAAAAAAAAGCAAATTTACATTATCGGTACCTATAGCTCGTTATATTAGTTTTCCACTGGCATGCTTTGCTTACAAGAAGATTTGCACATATGCGTGTGGCGAATGGATATGTGAGGCAGTTTCTGCCAGGCGTGCTCCAGTGCCCATCTTGAAGTCAATTTGAGTTTCCTCCTTCTCCTTATCAAAGTACCATTAATCAAGTAAAGGAGCAAAGCAAAATCCTATGACTTAGTGTCTGCCCAAAGATAGGCATTGACAAATTGGACCAGACAAGTGGCTTATCTAAAATCCAGTATCCTGTCTCCAGGATACTCCCGAAGAAAGGACCAGAAACCTCCAAGTGCATCATACCAGTAGCTGTATACCCACAGCCCCATCCCTCAATGCAAATGAAGAAGCACAAAGGTCTGTATATATTTTGGAGCCTTTTAAAGCTCACTTGTGTAAGTTCGGATATTCCACTTTACTGTGTATGTTTCCAGTCACCTTTTTTTAATCCCTTCGTCTCGAAGAGATTTGGTTGCAGTCAATTCTGCAGGTTTGGCAAATAGTCCAAGTGAATCATTTCCAATCAACCAATGGGCCAGAATACATTTGCAGACAGCGTTCAGTGAGCAAT
This sequence comes from Crocodylus siamensis, assembly GCF_052110815.1. Lineage (NCBI taxonomy): Eukaryota > Metazoa > Chordata > Crocodylia > Crocodylidae > Crocodylus > Crocodylus siamensis. Next base: position 4,182,645 of record NC_143409.1, on the reverse strand, counting down.
TATAAATAGCCGACAAATTAACAATGAAAAAATGTCTGTTTGCAGACCATTTGTGGGCAGGAAAAAGTGCAGCCATTGATGAGTTAATTAGTTAGTGCAAATATTTCAACAGCGCCTGCTGCTGCATCAGGGTTTTTTTTTTCCAACTGCACCTGTACAACTTCATTGTGACTTGTACTGCTTAATTTCAGCAAATTACTCCTACAAGAGCAATATGAAATACAGCTAACTTGGGGGAAATACAGTCTTCTTTAATTAAATCATCTTGCAATTAGTCTTTGAGTGATGAGGTAAGGTGTTTTATCTCTGGGCAAATGGCACCAAACCACCAAGGAGACATATAGCTCGAGTATTCTAAATTTGGACATTATAATCCGATTTACTTAATTTACAGTTTGAGATTTTCTAGCAATAACCTGCTATTTTGAGTTATTTTTTGCTCGACAATTAATTGCTTCTGATGGTTCACATTCACAGTAGTATAGTCTTAAGAGCCGATCCACTTCTTAAACAAGTCAGTGGAGGTCTTTTCCCCCCCTTTTTTTTTTTATGCCTTTCTTATGGACTGTGGATCAGGTCCCTAGCTGAGTCTATTGTCCCTAGTACAAATACAGCAGCACTGTGTAAGAATATGGAAAACTGACTGAGGCATGAAAAGGATTTATTGCATCCCATGTCAACTTGTGTGAAGGGCACAGTGCACAACACTAAAAATAGTTTCCTGTTTAAGAAAGAGCTTGATCTCTCACATGCACTGCCCCGCTGTATCACACTGCATCTATTCTCCAGCTCTTTGCTATATTTATGATGAGGTTTATTTCAGGGTATGTAGAGTAGTGCTAAATATCACGCAGTAAGGGATCATTTTATGCTCTAAGATACAATAGCAGTCTGAAAAGTAGCAGCTAAGGGGGATTCGGTCTTAATGACATTCTGAACAGATTTTATTATGCAAATACAAGCGATGTATCACATGTCATCGCACCACTCCTATTTTCTCACCAAAGTAAGATTTTGAAGGTCTGCAAGCGTTTTGGCACATTGTTAACCAGATGCCATTGAATGGCTACCTGAATGAATTCAGCTGTTGCAAAAATTATCATAAATTACCATAAAAAATTAAAAAAGCAAATTGATAGGCTGCATTTTTTTCCACATAGGATGAAGTAAGAATTGCTTTTTAGAGCTTGTACCAGCACATGTCCACACAGAATTGTAGGGCTGATTGGGTAGGCTACAGTATTGCAGAGACCTGGGGGTTACGGTAGAGCAGTCGTTCTCAACCCGCGGGCTGCAGCCCAATCAGTATACTGCTGTGGCCCACGTGACATCCTGTTAAAACATTTTTTAATGGGTACACAGGAAGTAAGTTGGATACACAGGGGTGCAGACCCAGCTAGGGACCTGATCCATAGTCCATAAGAAACTCATAAACATTTTAATGGATACACAAGAGTGCAGCCCACATAACACATTGAGAGCTGCAGTTCTGGCCCGCAATGGCAAATAGGTTGAGAACCACTGCAGTAGACCGTAAGCTGAGTGTGAGTCCATAATGTGCCCTTGTTGCCAAAATAGGCCATCAATTTCTTTAAACCTCATTCGACTCAAGACGCCCTCCATAACTGCTGGTAATTGAGCGGCACCCCTTCAAAGAAATAATGTATTTCTTACAGTGCTTACCTCCTTGCAGAGAGTCCAGGCCCTTATCTGCTCGCACTTCCAGTGAGACCCTCCAAAGGGTCTTGTGGCACTCTGGGATGCCCCAGGACCCTGGTTGAGAGTCACTGGTAAACTGGGTAAGAGGAGGGTCACTTGCAAGTCAAGGGGAATGATTCTTCTGCTCTGTTCAGCACTGGCGAGGCCTCATCTGAAGTCCATTTCTGGGCCCCAAACTTCACGAAGAACGTGGACTGATTGGAGAAAGTCCACTGGAGAGCAACGATAATGATTAGAGGCCTGGAAAGCATGACGTAGGAGGAAAGCCTGAAAGAGGTAGGGTTATTTAGTCTGGAGAAGTGAAGGCTGTATTTGATCATTTGATTCCATGTATATCCAAGTGCCTGCATACTAAATGTTGGGTGACTGGATGGTCCTTAGTGCTGATGGGGATTTGCTCAGTCTTCAAATTCCCTGAAGGGTCATATAGAGAGGATGGAGATGGGCTTTTCTCTGTGGTTGAAAGGGACAGGACTAGAAGCAATGGCCTCAAGCTGCAGCAGAGGAAGTTTGGAGTTGGAGATGAGGAGGAACTTTCTGACTATGGGGGTGGCCAGGCACTGGAGCAGGCTGCCCAGAGAAATTGGGCGATCTCCATCCCTGGACATTTGCAAGGGCAGGTTGGACAGACACTTAGCTGGGATGGTTTAGCCAGGGGCAATCCTGCCTTGAGCATGATTCTGGACTAGAAGTGACCTTATGAGGTCCTTTCCAGCCCTACTTCCCTATGCTCCTATGAATCCTGGGCATGGATGTGTCTTCTGGACAGAGACTTCTGGTCTTATAGGACCCAGGCAGGTGTCAGCCACAGAAACCTGCTCTGATTGCAAGGTTGAACCCCTTCCTCCCATTACTACAGGTAGCTGCAGAGTACCTAGTTGTCCATCCTGCACCGTTCTCATGGGGGAGTCTCCACCCTGTTAAGGTGGCTCTGACTGTTTTCCAAGCTCCTACACATGGAAAGGTTGTAATTCCAGGTAAATTAGCCTCTAAGATGAGCAAACTAGGGAACTGGATGTAGCATCCTGCCCAAATAGGCACGGAGCTGTCCTTGGGGAGTGGAGCCCATGTTGACCAGACACAACCCTCCCTCTGACACACACATGTGCACACACCAAAGCATAGCTCTTCAGGCACTCCCAGGGGCTTGGCCATTGAAATAAGCCTTGGGGATTCAACAGCAGTCTGCCTGGAGGGGCACTCACAGGAACCTCATCTCAGCAACTCAATTTGATCAGAGAAAATACAGGTCCCCTGTTCGCTGCACCCAGAGGGAGTAGGACAACCTGCTTATGCAGACATATGCACTTTATGTGCCTGGAAGAGGTTTCAGCTCTCTTGCTGACAAGGGGCAAAAGTGAATCTCCAGAAGATCATGGGCCCTGCCCCGGCAGAGATTTCACTGAATTTGTTCAGTGAATGCCGGGACCCCCACGTGCTGTGAGATAACAGGCTGAGTTGCGGGCCACCCTTCGTTCTCCCATCACCTTTCTGCTTCCTAAAGGGTAGAGCAGAAGGAAGGTCCATGCTTTCCCCTCTGCACTGCTTCACATGGTTGGCAAGGGCGAGAGCCTAGAATCACTCCCAACGGCGTGTCCATGTGAATCCTACTCCAGCGTGGTCAGCCGGAGAGACGCTGGATCTTGTTCTGCTAAATTTAACAGCGTTGCATTGTTAGTTGCCACCAGGAGCATCCCTGGGACCCGAGCGAGAGCTGCAGGCTGTCTTTGACTCGTGAGAATGGGCTGTCGCCAAATTAAACCAAAAGAAAGATTGTCTATTATGAACCAGTGTTAAAAATGACAGCTCTTGCTGTGTTCCCACTGTACGAGCATGAGACTGCGCACGTCGTTAGAAGTCAGAGATCAAAGGAAATATATTCTGAGGTTTAGAGGGACAGGAAAGATGTCACCTATAATCTCTCTCTGAACTCTTTCCAAGAGAGGGAGGATGTGGTGAACTGGGCATTTCCTAACATAGATTTCCACAGACATCGTATTGCATGGGCTGAGGTTTTATTGATGATTCACTGTTTCCAAATTCTCCAAAGGACCAGTACACACCCTTAGCATTCCCCTATGTCTAGGGAGGGTTGGTGTTGGCTAATTAAGCCCTTCCAAGAGAAAAATAACATGTTTGAAGATGTTGCTTTCTATTGTGGTGGAGTCATGTATCCTCCCCCTCCCACTGCTGCGAAGTCCCCTGAATGAAAAATGGGCTTTCGGGGTATTCTGAACATGAGGAGTAGGTCGTGTGTGCTCTGACAATACTTCAAAGAGGGCACGTCTACATGAGACACTTACAGTGCAGTAGTCTAATAACACTGTGCAATAGCGTGCAGGGCAAAACCCATGCTAATACATTAGTGCATAGCCTTATTAGGTTACTGAGCAGTAATCATCACTAAAAACCATGCACCAGCACTACTGCACAGTACCACAAGTTACTGCCCATTTATTTAGCACTTAGTTATCCAAGTACTAAACTTAATGCGCAGTAACTACAGTGCATTAACGAACGTGTAGACACACCCAGAGTTACTTGGTAACAACATGCCCAACTCTTGTACTGACATCACTGAGATCACAACTCTTGTACTGACATCACTGATATTGGCTTTAGTTGGTGGTAAGTCAGGCTTCTAATGAGAACTAGCGATTCTGTTTGGAGCCTTGTGGAATAGTGATTAATCTGAGTGATTTAGCATTTCCCTCCTAGGCATAACCTAGATTTGTCACAAAAAAAGTGTCATAGTACTTCTATGTCCCACCTGGAGAAAGGAGTCTGTTCTCCACATTCAAGCACATCTCCCACTGGTGTCCCCATGGCTGCTGTGGTTATGGGATCCAGGAAAGAAACACTCACCCCCTACAGTCAGTCCACACTCAGGATTCACAGTCTCCCTTCCTTTGGACATCCCACGCGAGGTATGGAAAGCACCTGCGCTGAACTGAAGAGCCCTCACTAGAGGTGTCTGCAGGACAAGTGCAGATGCATCAGTCACACCTGCATGGAAGCGCATGCCATGCCCTCCTGATGAATATTGTCATAGCCACTTTTCAATGACATTTCAGCTCTAAAAATATCAATGAATGACAGAGAACTGTGAAGCTTTTATCAGGGTCATGACCAAAGCCAACAAAGGCAAAGAAATTCCAGGTCAGGGTAGATGGTCTTTCCTTGTCCAATTCCATTAGCCCTAACTACTGCAAGAATCCCAGTGCAGTGCATGACGACACCAAGATCCAAGAACCATTGCACAGACGAGTCATCTCTGTGCACAAGAGTTACCCTTTTGAAGTCCATAGGACTGTGCATGCGGGGGTTGTACCAGCAGGCCCAGCTCCTATAGATATCATATTTTCTTGCTTATAACTCTCACGTTTTCCCCCAAAACTAGCTGGGAAAAATTGAAGTAAGCGTTATATGCAAGGAAAAGTGCTCCCCACTAGTCTGGGGTTAGGGTGGAGCAGTAGCAGCATTAATTGCTGCAGTTCTAGGAGTCATGATTAATGCTGCCACCAGTCCCTCTCCCTCCCTCCCCCTCCTTTCCCCTCAGCCAAATATCCATGTCATGGGGAGCCTTCCTCCAAAACCATGTGCTCAGTTGGGCCAGTGTGTGTGGGCTTGGTCCTCTAGGTCCAGCACACAACCCTGAGCCCCAGAGACCCCAGGACTCTGGTACTTACCCACCCTCCTTTTTGCTTCTTGGGTCTTCCAAAAATAGGGTGCACGTTGTATGTGACACAATACAGTACGTTCGGCAATTCCTAGGCTATTGGTACCAGCCGCAAATGGAGCACTAACTTAAATTTAAATTTCTAGGCTTGTGTTTGATTGTGTAGCAACCTTAATGTTACTTAAATGTAGGTGTTTTGTGTGTGCGTGTGCGTGCGTGCGCGCGCGTGCGTGCGTGTGTTAACAGCAATTTGTGATAGATGCCTTTGGGGCCCACACATTCGATAACAAAAACGGAGTTTTTATGGGCGAAAACATAACTGCTTGCAATTTGGCTATTCATTGTATCTTTGGCATTTTATGTACTGCATTAGCTGAGGCAATTTCATGCATATGGATATAATGCATTAAGTAGAGGCATTTAAATATAGTGAAACTAATTTTATGATGATTAGTTGAAGGAAAACATTGCATTCGTATCATCTATATAGAAGCCAATTTGCATGAAAATGCCCAAAGTTGCTATGCCAACATTTTCTCTGTTGTCAGTCGGGGTCGTCTCTGTGTCAAGACTTTGTATTAAAAATCGGTCTCCAGTGCCCGTGTCTTTTAATTCATTGCAAGCTGTAGGCCATTTGCTCACAAAGCGCTTGCAGTAAAACAAATGAATAGCTAAAATACTCATTTGCATGATTCCCATTTGAAAACGATTCCCCTGAAATTAAAAAAGCGTGTTACTCGGTTGTGAAGATGGATGGGCAGATGAGCCATGCAATTAATATTTTTCGGCATTCTCTTTTAAAGCCCTCCTAAGACTAAAAGCAACACATGCTGCCTTCCAGACAAATTGGGTCCCGCAACAGTTCCAAGGCTGCTATGGCAGCAGCTTGCTTCCACTCTCTCCCCTTTATTGTCTCACTTACATTATGCAGTAATTAAAACTATTTACCATTCCTACTTATCTGCCATCTGCTGCCATTGAAGTTTCCTCTTCTTTATAAAGCCATCTTAAATAGCAACAAGAAAAGTACCAGATTCAAGAACAATTGTGTGGGGGGAGGAATTCCCTGTGCTTTTCTTAATAGGTAGTGGACCGGTGACAATGTTTAAAATCATAAATGATGGGGCATTTTTGCATAACCGATATCAATAAAATGATCGGCGCTGTCGCAGGGCCAGGATCTCTTTCCGTGTCTCGCGCGCGCGCACAGATGGATACGACAGATAGAGATGCACATACAAAGTAGGACAGATTCTATTGTCATTTATATTTCTGTAACTGAGAGCTGCGTTTGGGTTAATCATTAAGTTAGGGCTTGATTCAAAGCCTACTGAAGTCAATGAAAAGACTCCTGTGGACCATTTAAACATCCTTGCTAAAAGACTTCGTCTAGGTTGTAAGGCATTAAATTGTACTCGACACATTAATTGTAATCAAATGCAGAGATGGCAAAGGAATACCATGGGTTTCGATATGCCAGAAAGAAGGGGATAAAATGGTGTGCTTATGCATTAAGAATGCTCCCAACTAAGCTCAGAAAATTACCTTTTCCCACTTTCCCCTTATTAACTGGATATACTGACATAGGGCCTTTGGGTTTCACCTCTTCGTGCACCGAAAGCTAAGCTCTGATAGCTGCACCAAGAGGTCAGCATAGCATTCACTGAAGCATCGCATTTGGGGCTGAGTACATAAAATGTGCCAAATCGTGCAGGAAATCAGCCAGTCAGCAGGTAAACGAGACTATCGGTTCACTTCTTAGGTGACTAGCGTCATTCGTTCACTCGCCGTTCTAACCTTTTGCTAAGGAGGTGGGATAGGCTGGCGCTTGTGCTGGGATCGGTCTCCCCCTGATTTTGCTCTCTCTGGCCAACCCTAACTCCGCTCTGTGCAGTCTCCTGCGAGTCCAGGGGCCAGCGCAAATGCAAAGTATGCAGGTTTGGGGGTACGGCCTTTCCCAATGCTCGTCTCACCCAGGGACTCCTGCTCTGGTGGGTCAAACAGCGTGGACAGAAAGGGCCAGAAGTCCGAAAGGCTTGCACATGTTCCTGTTACAAGCACTGTGCTGGTGCCTCTGGTTTTGCTGAGGGTTTAAATCATCCTGTTCCTGGAGAGAGACCCAGAGATGGAGCCTGGAGACTAGTCAGGAGATGGCAATGGGGAAAGTGATGACAGCCAGGTGAACCGAGCCTTTGGGAGGCTCTAGAGAACTAACCCAGAAAAGCAGATTTAAGGACAAGGCATGCACCAGCAGAGCTGTTACGCAGTCAAATGGGCCAATAAAATAGCTCCCAGTGTGCTGTCGGCAATAAAAAGTGAAGAAGCCACAGTTACTGTCGCCCTCATCACATAACTCAGGCTGCATATTATTTACAGTGACTCTAAAATTTTAAAAATCCAGTTAGCTTAATTGCCTTGCCTACTGCATGAATAGCAACCGAAGAAGAAGATGTCAGCGGACGTCATGAGCTATTAAGACAACAGGCGCGTGCTATGCTTTATGGAGTACTCAGAAGAAATGTGCTCATTAGCAGTTTTGCCTGTCATAAGCCAGCTATCGATACATCAGAGAGCTTATAGCAGATACAAGACTGGAGGGCACTTTGATTATGCGATGGCAATATGCAGCAACGTCTAAGGATGATGTTGTGGAGCCACAGTGCTAAAAAGAACCCGCTCAACTAGGCCAACCCGTTGTATTTAAACCCTCCACTCCAGATTGCCGTCTGTTATAGTAGCGTGAATCCAGCCACACCATTGAAAAACCTGGCTTCGACTGAGCGCTAATTGAAAAAACGGATTTTTTAAAAATTAGGAAAATCTGTTACCTTGTATTGCCTTATTTCAAAGTACTGGATGTTTTGGAATCGTGACAAAATATTGTGAACACCAAAGGATTTTGACCAGCTCCAGATCTGGACAAAAATGGGTAACGCTTCTTTTGCGGGGAGTTCAAAATTAGTTTTTGATGAAAACATGTCATTCAAAAATTTTTTAAAAACCCCAAAACAACCCCACCCCGCCTCCCCTGCCTCACACAAGAAAAAGCAAATACGTTGCAGTGGGAAAAGGAAAGTTTCAAATAAGCAATAAGAGCGACCAGGCGCTGGCCCATGGATGGCTTAGTTCTCCCATCCTCAAAACAGAACATTTTATGGAAGGTGAGAAGGTCCATCCAGCTTTGCGTGGGCTCTTCCCCAGGACCTACGTGCAGACCTTCATGCTTTGAGTGTGCGATTGCCATTTCCCGATCACTGGAAGTCTTTTCTTCACATGCATAGGATGTAAGTCGGGTTTGTTGCACCAAGTTATGGGCCCTTATGTTGCTGAAACCTGAGGGTGACGAGCAACACCTCTGAGGTGCTCAGTCGCTTCCAGCTTGCAGCACCCTCACTTGCCGAAGAGTACTTCGACCTGTGGAAAGGATGGAAGAGCTAATACAGAATTTAGCTTTTCCCAGACGAGGCCTGCTCGAAATCCCGTGGCATCAATGGGAAAGATTCCAGCACCCGCAGCAAAAATCAAGTCCCCGCTCAGGCGGTGAGTGCCACCTCCCAGTGTTGAGTATCCTCAGCTCCGAGGGACACTCAGCACCTTGTTGCATTTGGCCCCGTGCGAGATGCAGCTTCTCTTTGCTGCGGGAGAGACTTCAAATCGCCCTTTCATCCGAAGTTGTAATTCACTGAGTTTCTTTAGATCTGCACTGTACAGAATTACCATCCCTTTTAGTAAATGATCTTGCACTGCAACCCTGAAAAAAATTAACATAGAGATCCCATTTAGGGCATGAAAAAAAAATTATATGTAAAAGGAAATATTTTAGGTAGGAGCTGAATAGCAAATGATTTTTGGTCTCTGTGGGGAGTAATGAGCCACAACAAGCACACAATTCTATATGCATGTAATATTATCCCATGCTTCAAAAAGCTTTTAAATCACATAAATGCAGTTATGGACCATTGTACAAAATAAACATTCCACTTGTGTTTAGACTGCTTTTAGTTCTTTGATCTAAAGTGATGCTCGTGGATTTTATTGCTTCGTAAATTAAAGCAGCTTTGATTTGATTGAACTAAATTAATAAGACTTCTGCCTTGTTGCAAAATAACTATTACAGTATATTTTGGTTGCACTGCACATAAGAAAATTGCAGTCTTTAACAATTCCATTGAAGCTTCATGGAGGATTTCAATACCTATTTTAATTAAAACAAAAGCCTATGTAGCAGTAATGCGTTCCTTAAAGAGAGAAAATGCAAAATGTCCTTTTAAATCTATTTTAATATGTCTTAAGGACTAGAAGATAGATGATATAAGAGCCAAGCTCTGACAAGGTATTTTGAGATTCTCTATGCCTTTTGAATGCTCTTATTGCACATCAAAGACATTCACCTTTTAAATAATAATCCTCTGATGGAAATGGGAGTAATTTTTCAGGTACTTTCTTAAGCGCTAGCACCAATGCCGTAGCTGCCAACCAAAGGCTGGGGCCTGGCCTGTCCGTGTGGGTTTACACAGAACAGCTCAGATGCCGACAGTGTAACGGTGAGCCGGTAGAGCAAGACAAGCATGTTCATTGTCATGTGCTCCAGTCTGTTTGAGGCCAGCTTTGGTGCCACTTTTTCGGACTCCGAGCTGAGTGTGCTTTGGCCTGGTGTGCCCTGGTCCATGCAGCTGGACCCGCATGACGCTCCAGAGAGCAGGGAGTGATGTTTGCCGTGTCCACCTTGCCTCTCCGGCCAGGGGAAAAGTCCAGGTGACTCCCACAGGAGCGTTGCGCCACCCCTAAAGCAGGCTGTGCGCGGAGGAAATGGTGAAGGCAGCAGCGTGGCCTCTTGTCTGGGATGGTTTAGTTAGGATGCTCCTGCCCTGAGCACAGGGCTGGACTAGATGACCTTGCAAGGTCCCTTCCAGCCCGGCTTTCCTATGATCCTATGACATGTTTTACCGTACATGTTGGTGACACGATTCTGAATGAACAAGAGCTGACGTGTAGGCCCCTCTGTGCACGCGTGTGTCTGCGGGCAGAAAGGCAACCGGCGTGTCCTGCACGACAGCCCTAATGGCAGTGCAACGTAGACCGCACACCTGAGAAAGGGTGTGGGGGTGCCAGCCACTTTGCACCTCTAAAACTAAACCCTTGGAGTAATTTGGGTGGAGCAGGGAGGGGCCTCTAGGATATGGCAACCTGGTTCCTACTGCCCAGGGGATGCAGAGCTGGGTGCTGTGCTGTGGACCACCCACCGACCTGCCCCTGCACCAGCTCTGTCCCTGGTCTGGCCGCCTGTGCCAAGGCTTGCCGGAGAGCGCCCAGAAAGCAGCTTTATAGCAATTTCCCTGGTGCCTGCATTGAAAGAATCCTTCTGCCAAATCTGGAGCTTTTCAAATCCCTTTAAGCACTCCATCTGTTTTATCCTCAATCCTAAAAAGGCCAGAGAAAGGCTAAGACCTCACTCCGTGAAAATGCTAGAGCTGTTTTAATAGACAGAGCAATATGCAGCCTTTTACAGGGAATGGTTTTGCGAATGAGTTTTCCCTAAAATAAAACGTTCTGTGATGACAGCCATGTAATAATTCCATTTCACACCATTATCGGTGGTATTGCTACAAAGGATGCTGTAATCACTTTAAAAATCACTACCCAATATTTTTTCCCTAAACGATATATTTTTTTAATATACAAAAATGTTAAACCAATTGTTTTGGTAAATGAAAAAAGATCTGGAAAGTGGGTGGAAAATGGTTCCAGCCTACAAAATGGAAACTCCTGCAAAAAAATGATCCACATATTTGCTTTTTTCAAGGAGCACTAGTGCAAATTGTATAGAAGGGTAAATAGAAAAACCAATATGTTGCTGGCATGTTCAGGAAGCAGAACCGGGATTGGAAACAAATTGGCTTTAGCATTGTTCTTATGCTTTGATTTTTCAGGATCTGACATTATTTGAAAAGTAATGTGAACATTGCAAACATCTGGAATAGCTCAACCGTGTCTAGTGAGGGCTGGTGTCTTGGCTATCTCAAGGTAGAGTTCATTCACACTTTCTTCTTCTCTAAGAAAGCCACTGTGCAAGCTGCAGCCACGCTGTCTGCTAGGTGCGGTCTTTTGTTCTCATACAAATAAGCTTCCAGGACTTCAGAACTGGGCATCAGTTTTAACTCAACTTATTTTCATGAAGCAATCTTTGAATGAAAGTAGTCCTAAATCTGTGACAATCAAAACAATCAAGTGTCAAAAATCAAACCCTCTTAGTTTTGATCATAAGTGGTAAGATCCCAAGGAAGGACTAATTAGAAGAGAAACCAGCACAGACTTTGTACAGCTCTTCTTAAGCAGAGCGCCGCAGCAATGTACCGACACCAAGACATGTTTCACGAGGTCAGCCCAGAGCTTTGAAGTAAGAAGCTATGACATCAGGATGATCCAGGAGTCCTGACATCATATTGTATTTCAAATTGTCCTCGATTGAGAGGGACCGCCCATGATGATACTTTATACTACGCTGTCAGAAACACCCTGACCTGCTGTAGGCTGAATTCTTTGCAGCAGAAGAGTTGTCTTATTATTTTTCTGGAGTCAAAAAACGAGTGAAAGCTATGAGACAGCATTTTCTGAGAGCCTTGAGTTTAGCAAGGGGTGCCTTGAGTCTAAAAAAAGGTTTACAGGAAAACACTGGCTTCTGTGACACCCAAATCTTCCCCGACAGACAAGTGTGAGAAAGGATCTGCACACGGTTCTCGAGTCAGAATGAGCACTCACCTCAGCAGAGACTCAGGAAGGCAAATTGTAACGTTAATTAAGTTAATTTAATGATCTTCATGGTTATTCATGATCTAAGTAATGAGCATAGTGAGTAGTGCCAAAGAGCTGCTGAGTGGAGCCCGGACGGCGAGCTGCTTGTTTCTTTGTTTTAACATGAAGAATTTGATCAACGAGTCCTTGGCATCATTTGGACAGTGCGAGGGGCTGTCTACAGCCCTGTTACACATTCTGCGCTGGCAAAAGAGCCCTCGGTCTCCAGCTAGATGGCAATGCCACTCTTCAGTGTCTCTCAGCTGTAATCAAGTCTCTGGGGCCCATTTTGTCCAGGATTTTCAAAAGTCCTGACTTTGGACAGTCTCAGTTGTGGCAGTGCTGGCCTTAGTGTTGTTGGAGCCTGGGCAAGAGAGTCATTCGGGACCCCTTAGGGGCTTCATTTTCATGACCTATGAGCAAGTCGGACATTTTTTATTTCAGTCTCACTTTGCTCTAACCATGAAACTGCAATGAAAGTATCTTAATACAATATTGATAATACAAATAGTGTTGTTGCAAAATTTTGGGGCCCCCTAAAATGTGGGGCCCCGGGCAGTCTCCCGGTTTGCTCTCCCCTAAGGCCGCTACTGGTTGTGGCTACCTACCTGGCCACCTCTTAAAGAAGCCTGGTTTTCAGTGCATGGGCACTCAGTACTTTGCATAGCAGGTCCTTTCAGGTAGGTTATGCTGGGCACCCAAAATAACCAGCCCCTTTAAAAACATTGACCTTTGTAACCACTGTGCAATATAGGCCACTGTCTGTATCACATGAGATATAACACTTGGGCCCCAATGGCTTGTCATGAAAGGTCCCATAACATTTTCACAGGACTGGGATTAGAGAGTTTTTCTCATGTAACAATCCCCTTGGATAGAGGTCTGAATACAGATTAATTCTCCCCTTCAGAGATGTGTTTCTTTTGTGCTCCTCACTGGAAAATTTTCGGATGACCTGATTTACTCTCCTTCTGTGGGTGTCCACCGACTTACATAGATCATAGGGCTTATCCAAGATAGAGGGAGACAGCTTCTAGGAGTCGCCTGTTAAATTACTGGAACTTCGTTACTGGGGTAGTAGGCTGTCCCTTGTGTCCCAGCTCCTTTCCACACTGGGTAGTTACTCAATCTCTTTAGCTTCTAAAATCCACAAGCCATTGCCTGGACGGCAGTACTGCACTTTTCCAAACTGGGTAGGATGTTGCTGTGCGTTGTTAATCAGCATTTACCACAGAGACAGGTCCACTGTTCTCGTGAACATATCCTTAGCGATGATGAAATTCATATGTGCAAAGGGACTGGCAAGGCTCGTACATCACCTAGCTTCTAAGGCTAAATTCAGACAGTCAAAAAGTAGGAGGTTGAATCAATTCAGGCGTCACAGGTTAATCTGAGCTACAGAGGTTGAACCGATAAACAAGTGAACAGTCATTCACTTTCAATCCCGGAAATGCAGCCACATGCCTGCAATGGCTCAGGCCAGAAACTTGGGGGCGCTAGAGTATGCCTTGCTGTTCCACTGTAGCAGACATTTCCCCTCCCCAGTGCTGCAATCTGGTGGGGGGGAGGGCGGAGAGTAGCCCAGCTGGGCTCATTCCCACCCCCCGCGCTGTGATCGGATGTGGGGTAGAGAGTCAGCCCAGCTGGGCTCACTCCCACCCCCTGTGCCTGATCGCAGTCCAGGGGGTGGGAATGAGCCCAGCTGGGCTACTCTCCACCCTGTACCTGATCTCAGCATGGTGGGGATGGGAGTGTGTCCAGCTGAGCTGACTCTCTGCTCCGCCCCACCTGATCTAGTGCTAGGGATGGGGAGTCAACTCAGCTGGGCTGACTCTCCGCCCCCTGTGTGATCTAGCACTGGGCTGACCCCTCACCCCCAACAAAATGTTGAAACAGCATCGAAACAGCCTTTCAGTTTCGATGGAACGGAACGGAACAGAACTGCTGTTTTGAATCTAAATGAAATTCAAACCGGAACGCTGCTCCTTCGAACTGTCGAAACTGAAGGTGAAATGGAATGGTGCCGTTTCACACCACCCTAGTGCAAAGCATCCTGGGGTGCTGGAGGATTGTGAGTTAACTTGAATCTGGAGGGGATTTGAGACAGAAGTTCAATAAACTGATTTAACTTATATCAGTTCAGTTTAATACTACATTTTTCCAGGTTTATCTTAAACTGGTTTGAGCCATTTGAAAGCAGTTTACATGCACTGAACTTCTGTTGTGTTACAGATTTGAACCAGTTTGCCATCACTTACACTGGTTTATGTGTAATTTCTGTCCCTAGCCTAAGTGATGCGTGTTCTTTTGTGTGAGCTCTCTCTACAAGAGTAAACTTTATCCAGTTTATAAAACCCTTTTGATCCTTTGGTTGAAAGTCACTGGAGTCAGTATATTATCTCCCTTGTGCAGGTGGGTCTTACAGATTTGTTCCAAATAAAGAAATCACTGATGCAGATCCCTGGCATTTATTTCATGTAATATGTTCGTTTTACACTTAGTGCATCAGCCCTTGAACGGAAGTGGTCACAAACAGCACACGACTGACATACCCTTTCTAGAATTCTTACCAAAATGTTAATGTCCAGTTATCTAGGGAGCAACTGTGCCTCAAAAATTCTTTCTAGTTTGAGAGAAAGTTGGAAAGCAAACTCCTTTGCTGTTTGCCATAAATCTAATAATCAAAATCACAAGGCACAGCATACAGTGCTCATGCTCTGACGTATGGTGACATCCACTGTTGCATTGTATTAGTCTGTGCAGTTGCTTCCTCTGAAGATGCTGGCTGAATGGAGCAGATGCTGGTGTTTCAGTTGGGGATGTCTTAGCTGAAGTCTAAATCACTTCTTCCCAACTGTAGACTTAAACTATTTTGCATGTAAACTAGGCAAAGCGAGCACCGCTGTAACTCGACAACTGTAGGAGATAAAGTACTGGGGACCTAAAAGTCTATGAGGCATACATCTCGATCTTACAATGGAAAGGAAAGCCAATAAAAGTAGCACACTTTGTGCCATTCTCTCAGTTACATATTTTCAACTCAGAATCATTACAGCAGCCATTATGGGAGACAGTGTGCAAATTGCTATGGAAATGGCTGTGGTTAAAAGGATGCTTGGGTCAAGTCAATGCATGAGGCGCCTGAAGAAAATGAGACGTGCAAAGAGTTGGATGGATAAAATCCAGGCTGTAAACTCTGGGGCTCAGAGTCTGGTGAGGCAGTCGGTGCAGATGGGTACCGGGTGCAAAATGCTGCCCTCCGGCTTGGGTAGGATGATTTTATACCTGAATTGCCCTGGGGGAAAGGGAGATGCCAAAAAACCACGGCAGAGGAAGCCTGGATCTGTAGCACTGATGCTACTAGTGCGGTCACCCGGCTCAGGTCTGCGAATGAGCTTCATTGCTCGTCTGCAACGTCCCAGCTCTTCCTACAGCTCCTCATTTCCCAGCAGGATTCTGGTGGGGGCCTTGACTAACTTATGGCTGTTTTTAACCAAATCCCAACCCCATGCTTCACGAATACAGCAACAGGACCACAGCCCACTGGACTATGTAGCTCCTTCTGCATGGCAAACCCTCCCAGGCCTAAGGTGTTCTCAGAGAAACTTCATCTTGATGCTTTCTGGGCAAGTCCTATGGGAACTGCTAATTGCATCGCCCTTCCTGGGAAGGGAGAACATGAGCTGCTGGATCAGAGAAGGCAGATTTGCTTCAGTCCGCTCTTTTACCCCAGTAAGATTCATTTTCAGTGTAGCTGCAGGTGAAAAGAGTGCTTTGTTAGCAAAGCCAGCTTCAAGGTAAGCAAAGCCCATCTTGCAGGGCATATCTGCACGTGTGCCCATATCACTGGCATTTCTTGGGCTCTGATTTTGCAAAACTCTGACAAAATGTTGTGGCCTGGCCTGGGGGCTGGTGCACACCAGGACGACCGCCTACAAGTGCTACCAACGAGTGCTAGATTAGTTGTTCTTATACCAACGAGTGCTAGATCGGTTCTTCGTATAGCTCAAGCAGTAAGGCTCCGGGCCAAGGTCTGGACAGTCCCACGTTTAAATTCATGCAAGGAATTGCAAGGTTACATCCGCTCTCCATTCTGAGTTCCTCCTATGCCCAAGAGCCCCGTAGGGTGCAAGCCTTGACCCTTCCTTTCATTCAGATACACTCCTGGCCTCTCTCCTGTCTCGGTTTTGTGCTGTGCTCTCAATACTCGTAGTGCTGCTTTACCCAGCACAGTTGAATGTGGTTTCCTTGAAAAGCTACCTCCATTTGAGTGTTGGTCCACCACTGCTCACCTGCTTAAAAGGCTTCTCTGCTTGCTGGCAAGCAAAACCAGCTTGCCTGCAGTGGACAAATGGCACACGACTTCCAACGTGGCAGGTTAGCATGGCAGGAAGCAAGAGGATGAGCTGGTGGGGAACATCGGCCTTTGCATGGGATGGCTCCACAGGGTGGTCTCCTTTGTACTCTCAGCGAAGGACTGGGGTTCCCAGCTTGGGGTACTTAGAAAAGAAGGGAAATAATTCAAAGCAAACTAGGGCCCTTCCATTTTCTTTGAACATCTCCTAGTATGGGGTACAGGTGGCAAGTCGGGTCTTGAGCACTGGCACTGTCAGCACAGTCTGCTCTGCAATGGTGCATTCTCCCAATTTCCAAATGTCTCTAGCTACTTTGCTAACTAGAAATACTTCTTTTAGCCTCGATTTTTGAGGCACCCTTGGGCAGCTAAGAATAGCAAGGAATGCAAGAGTCATGGAGCCAGGAGAGCAAGCAAGAGGGAGCCTGGAAAAGTAGCGCTGCAAGATGCAGGCTGTCCTAGGAGGAAGCCGTGGGTCCAGTCTCCAGCCCCAAGGCTGTATATGTGCTTGATCTACTGACAGCATCCTGGGCTGAATTAGTAGGGGTGGCCAGCAGATCAAGGGAGTGATTCTTCCCCTCTATTCGGCACTGGGGAGGCCACATCTGGAGTCCTGTGTCCAGTTTTGAGCCCCCCACTATAGAAAGGATGTGGACAAATTGGAGAGAGTCCAGTGGAGGGCAGTGAAAATGGTTGTGGGGTTGGGGGACAGGACTGGTGAGGAGAGGCTGAAGGAAATGGGCTGATTTAGTCTGCAGAAGAGAAGACCGAGGGGGGATTGAATGGCAGCCTTCACCTCCCTGCAGGGGGGCTGCAAAGGGGATGGAGCTGGACTGGTCTCAGTGGGGGCAGACGACAGGACAAGGAGCAATGGGCTCAAGCTGCAGCAAGGGAGGTTGAAGTTGGATATTAGGAAAAAAATTCTCATGAGGAGGGTAGTAAGAAACTGGAGGTGGGTGAGAAACTGGCTGCAGGATAGGACCCAGGGAGTCATAGTGAATGGATCTGGGTCATCCTGGTGAGAAGTGGGCAGTGATGTCCCGCAGGGGTCGGTGCTCGGTCCAGGACTTTTCAACTTTTTTATTAATGATTTGGATATGGGGTGAAGAGCTCACTGGGCAAGTTCGCGGACAACACCAAGTTATGGGGGAGCGTGGCCACGCTTGAAGATAGGCTACAGATACAAGCAGACAGGCTGGTGAGGTGGGCAGATCAGAACCTGATGAAGTTCAGCGTTGAGAAATGTGAAGTGCTGCACCTCGGGACGAGCAACCCCAATACACCTACTGGCTTGGTGGCACCAAACTGACTAGCGCCATGAATGAAAGGGACTGGGGGGTGATAATAGACCACAGTATGAATATGAGCCAGCACTGCAATGTCGTAGCCAGTAAGGCAAATAATACTCTGGCATGCATCAATCGATGCATCTCCAGCAAAGCCAAGGAGGCGATTCTTCCGCTCTACTCAGCATTGGTGAGACTGCAGCTGCAGTACTGCACCCAGTCCTGGGCACCAAACTTTAACAAGGACGTGAACAAGCTTGAGAGACTCCAAAGAAGAACCACCCGTATGGTCAGAGTCTTACACAGCGAGCCATACGAGGAAAAGCCGAGGGATCTGGGACTCTTCAGCCTGCGGGAAAGAAGGCTGAGCGGGGACCTGGTAGCAGGTTACCGCTACACTGGGGGAGCGCATCAAGGGCTCGGTGAAGAACTGCTCACCAGGGCACCCAAGGGGGAAACCAGGAGTAATGGCCACAAACTCCTGTTAGATCGTTTCAGGCTCAACATTAGGAAAAACTTCTTTACAGTTAAGTGACCAGGCTGGAATAAGCTCCCTCCAGAGGCTGGTGCAATCACCCACCCTGGAAGTCTTCAAGACGGTCACCTTGCTGAGGTCACCTGGCTCCAGTTATCTTTCCTGCTTGGTGCAGGCCGCTGGACCTGATGGTCTTCCGAGGTCCCTTCCGGCCTTACAGCCTATGAAGCACTGAAACTGTTACCCAGAGAGGTGGAGGAATCTCCATCCTTGGAGGTTTTAAGACCCCGATAGACAAGGCCTTGGGATGATCTAGGTCAGCCTGGTCCTGCTTTGTGGACTAAATGACCTCGGGAGGTCCGGTCCAGCCCTCGTGCTCTACGATGAATGCAAAACGAAGGGCCAGGACCCAGGTCTCCCCTGCCCCAGGGGAGTGACCTCCTCACTGGGCTCCAGACTCTGGAGGTGCATGCGAGTCGCTGAGAGCAGACTGAGCTCTTCTTGTTGCAGTGCTCCAGGAAGCCAGGAGATGACATACACGGACTCTTGCATTGCAGTTTAAATCTTTATTTACCTTTAAATGCTGAGGCTTGCACGTATCACCTGGCACCAGGGGACCAGGCACTCTGAAGCGCCCCTCCTAGCAGCTCTCCTAAGGCCACACGGCTTTCCCTCCTGCATGCTTGATGCTGGAGTAAAATAGGATACTTTCCTATTAACAGCCAAAGGCATCAGGAACTCCTCTTGCAGAAACCTGAGCCTGCCTGCGAGAGAAGGGCGCTTTGCTGTTTTCCGGGGTCCGTTGTACTGCGACTCCCGTCAGGCCCCTGCAAGACGCTCTTCCACCCGCTACCAGGAACGTGCTGGCCAAGCCGTGCGTCCACAGGACGGGTGGTGCGATGGCTCCTGGATGGTGACAGCGTGCATGGTACTTGCTAGCCTGGCAGCTGGCAGAGCCAGCCCCGGACCTGCGCCGTGCAACGGGCTGGAGAAGCGTCTGCATGTCAGCACTAGGCCCTGCGCGCAAGGCACGTCTTCTCTGAAACGTCCGCGAGCAGGGCCCTCGGCCCGGCACGCCTGCGGGATACATGCCTCTGCCTTTCCTTGAAGCTGCCGTGCAGCAACGCGTGCAAAAAAACCCTCCCTCCTCCTGCTTCAGTGAGCCCGAATCCTCTTTTTCCCCCACTCTTTGTTCCCCCTTTCATAAATAATTTTAATATAGCCCAGAACAGCTCCAAACAGGAAACTCTGCCGTTTGAGCTTGGTCTGGAGTCAATTTGCCTAATCCCTGCGGTGGAGTTGCTAAGTTACCCCATCCCAAGGCCCCGCACTGCTGTTTTCATGTGGAAAAAAAACCCCTTTCTGTTCTTCACTAAAGCACTTGAGTTTGAAAAAGCCCCGGTCCCTTCTGGAGCGAAAGGTCCAGCGTGCGGAGAATTTACAGTGCAGTCATTTAAAAATCACATTTACCGCACTTGAAACCCAGCCAGTGAAAAGAAAAGTCTTAGCAGGCTTCGCCGAGGTCGGAGGGGTCAGACATGAGATGAAATGAAAGACAAACAGTGGCCATTGAAAGCTCTCCCTGCAATCTTCTTCGGTGTAATGAGCTCTGGCTGCGCGCTTGGACAGAGGCCAAACATTCATTTACCACAAATCTTCTGTAAATGATTACATTACCTTACATTAGTTTCTGTGGCACCCCCGACCGCTCCTTCCAAAGCAAGTTAAGCATGAGGAAAGCTGCCCCTTTCCTGTAATTATTCTCCTTCACGCAGCCCGGGGTTGGGCTCGCAGTGAAGCGCCGCGGTGCTCGCAGCCCTGGCCTTGTCCCCCGGCCGGAGCAGGAGGGGAGAGGAAGAAAGGCTCGAGCTTGCGGGGGCAGCGCGCGGGATCCGGTTCCCTGGCTGCAGCCCGCTCGCCGAACGGGTTACAGAGCACTGGCAAGTGCGGCCTCCGCTACCTTCATAGCGCTACCTTCATAGGAGGACTAAGAGGGCAAGTGTAGACGGAGCAACCCTCATTCCTGCAAACTCCCGCCCGTGTCGCAAATCAGGCCCGCGGCCCGCTCTCGGTCCTGCTCCTCATCTCTCTGCCGCTCGCTTTTTCTCCTGGAGTAGCTGAGGGTCTTAGGGGACTTGGGCAGCCGTGTGCTGACCCGAATTGTCAGCACCCCAAAGGTCAGAGGGGGCACCCGCACCATTGCTCCAGCTCGGCCTGTTTCAAAGAGAGGAGAGACTCACAAAGCCGGGGGTTGGCTTCGCCCCCAGGTTCAAGGTCTGGAGGGTCTGGATCAGTCCCATGTCGAGAACTGCTTTGTGTCCATTGTTCCTCCTGCAACAGCGAGGCAGCAGTATAGCGCATGACTTATTTTAGTTTTTATTCGTACGCACACACACACATACACACAAACCCTTTATTCAAACTGCCGTGGACCGCCTGGGCTATTTCCTTTAAGCTCAACCATCCACACGCAGGTGTTGAAAGAGTAACGGAGATGGACGGACTGATATAAATTGCCAAGCTGCCGGCGCAAACTAGATTTCATACGGCCGAGTGACAACCGCAGGGCAATTTCTCCACTCCCCGAAGCTCCTCGGATGACGAATTCCTGCGGTTTGCTCGACAGGGCTGCTTTATTTCTTTTCCAGTCCTACATGAGCAGCACATGTTGCAGCAGCAAAGGCAAAGCGAACCTTATCCCGGCTTCTTCGTGTCCCTGGGGGACAGGAACCAGTGGTCAGTCTATTTCCAACAGGTGGATCTAGACACGAGAGGTCAGCGCCGAGAGCCATGTGCTGCATCCTTTCCAGCTGAAAAGCCTGCAAAGCCGATGGCGGACGAGTGGTTTCTATCAAGAATCGGAGCAAGGTCACGCTTTCTTCTGGGAAGCAGCTCCCACGTTTCTGACTACCACATGCTTTCCACCCCTCTGGATCCTGACGGCCTTCGCCAGCGCCGGTCCCTGCTTCCCCCCCGCCAGCGTGATCTGTCCTTTGCCCAACTTCCTAATCTGCCCCCGCAGCTCCATCTCCTCATGTCCCGCTACAACGCGCTCGTCCTCCGCTCTTCTTCGCCTCGAGCCGTCTCATCAGTGCATTGCTCTCTCCCCGTCCCCGTGTTTCGGGACTGCCCTGGTCCAGACTCTGCACCCCTAACGCCTTCCCGGCGCTTGTGAAGTTAGCTGGCCAAGGAAAGGTCGAGAGAGCGCGGTATGCTGAGTCTGGAGGAAAGGCGACCAAGGCCAGGCGTGACCACAGCTAGCAAATGTTTGAAAGGCTGCCGTGAAGAAGAGGGAGAGCAATGAGGCGGTGGATTTAAACTGCAAAGCAGAGTTAGATTAGATCTCAGGGGGGAAAAAAGCTGTCAAAACCGTAGGACGACGCAATAAGGGAAATTGGAGACTCTCCTTGGTGGCATGCATCCGGGATGCTGGAGGACTAGCACTCGTACTCGGGGCTCATGACCCGTGAGGTTCCTGCCAAGCCACTTCCATGATGTAAGGCAGGGGTGGGCCACCTGGGCCAGATCCAGCCCATGCAGAGGCCCAGTCCAGGCAGCGCTGGGGATCGGCAGCGGGGAGCTGTGCCAAGCCACCCACCCTCCCCTCCCCTGCCCTCAAGAGGCCATGCCGCAGAGCCCATTGCTGTGCCACCTCTGCACTGCCCCCACCCCAGCGGGGCTGGGGCTCTGCAATGGGGGTGACTGCAGACCTGTGTAGGAAACAGGAGACCCCAGAAGTGACCCTATCGTGACTTCAGTACCCAACCAGTTTAGGCTTTTTTACACCTGTTTAAACATACCAGTATTTTTAAAAAATTAACAAAGAAAATTGTTTCTCCCTGCCCCAAAAGTAAAATTGCACTGAAAGTGGCTTAAAACATGGGGGGGGGGAGAGGGGTGCTGGGCTGGGCGGGGGAGGGGTTGCTTATGTGCATCGAAGACCCTGATCCCACTTCAACACTGGGAGCAGCAACGGGAGAAGAGGGCGCACAGCGCTGTCCCGTGCGTGTCGCCGACCCCGGCCTCTCCTCCAGCATCAGCCACCTCGGGGTGTCACGAACGGTTGTCTCCTGCCTTGCCAGCTCGTGCCCCAAAATCGAGCTTTGAAAGCTTCCAAGATGGGTGTAGAAAGCGATTTCGGGGATGGAAACCCTCGGTGGCAGGTGTGAATGGGCCTCGCAGCACTGTAAATGCTCCTGCTCTGCGCAGGGCATGGCATCGCTCTGGGAAAGCCCTGTTTCATCCTTGCAGCGTTGGCTGAAGGCGGTGTTTTGCCCTCGTGAAATGGAGCCAGGCGCTGACGGGATAGCTGAGAAATACGAGCTCCCTCCTGTTTGCCGCGGCAGGTTGTGATAATACCCGTGACAGACAGACAGACAGACGTTCATCATGCTGAACAGGTGGCAGTGCGGCTTCTCCTCCTGTTTCACTTGCTCTGTAACGCATCGCGGGACAAGTTTCGACTGAGGTAACAAGTTAATTCTCACAAAGCAAATGGAAGTGTGATGCCCATTAGTGCTACTGCTTAGTCCACAGATTTTTCCTGTTGGCTTTGTACACATTTTTAATAGCCCCGCCGTAATGAAAATGAGAAATGCTGCCTGCGCCCTGCCATCAATTTAAGTGAGGCTACTGGTGATGGAAACAGAGAGCAGGAAGACATGGGGTTGTGCGACTTATGCCCTGCATGCCGCGCTTATTAAAAAGAACTGCATTGTTGCTCTATTATGGCTGAGCATAAAATTATGAGACTATAGGAAATCCCAAATTATTCCTGTAATTTTAGTCTCTTGCAAACATGCAGCATTTTGCATTACTGTGTCTAGTGGAAAGGCGGCAATTTAACTGAGAACGAGAAGCTTCATCTAGAATCTTTCAACTAATAAGTTAAAATTAAAAGAAAAATGCACGTCTTATAGAGAATGGGTCAAAAGTATAAAAAGGATGGTGCTAGCTATTCTGTATGTATGTGTATATACTATCTGTGTATATATACTATATATGTATATACATATATGTACACATGCTATACTATATATGTATGTGTATATGTACATATATGTACACATGCATATATACTATATATGTATGTGTATATATATGTACATATATGTACACACATACGTGTGTGTGTGTGTGTGTGTGTGTGTGTGTGTGCGTGTGTGTGTATTTTAGTCCAGAGGAAAGGAGACTAAGGGCAGGCATGACAACAGCTATGAAATGTTTGAAAAGCAGCCATAAAGAAGAAGGAGAGCAATGAGGTGATGGATTTAAATTGCAGCAAAGCAGAGTTAGATTAGATCTCAGAAAAAGGTATATATTTAAAGATATATATCTTTATATAGATATAAACATATAAAGATATATAGATATAATAACTTCTAGGAAACCCTGATGGTTTCAGCATTATTAAAGGTTATGTTACTTTATCTTAAACTTAGTAGAGAGAAAATAAAAGATCTCATAGGTGGTAGTGTTTGTGCTGGCATGAGTTTGGGGTGATTGTATTCCTCGTGAGTTCACCAACCAAGTGGTGATAAATCCTTCCCAGCTGAAAATAGTTTTCAAGCACAAAAAGGATGATTGTAACGTGGATAATGATTGAGTATTCTCTGTCCATAGGGCGCAAGATGAGAAATAAGGGTCTTCAGTTGCAACAAGGGAGATTTAAGTTGGATTATGGGAAGAACTTTCCATCCGTGAGCTGGCTGAGCACTGGAACAGGCTATGCAATCTCGTTCATGGGACTTTTTAAAGTACCGAGTAGACCAACATTTGGCTGGGTGGTGTAGGCAGGGATGATCCCACCCTGAGGTCCCTTCCTGCCCTATGATTACAGAAATGGGGGTGATCTGTAAAATGCAGACACCGGTTCTCTCCAAAGTTCAGGGGATTCCCGTGGGGCAGGTCAACAGAACAAGGAGCAATGGGCTCACATTGCAGCAAGGCAAGTTGAGGTTGGATATTAGGGAAAACTTTCTCATGAGGAGGGTAGTAAAGCATGGGAACAAGTTACCCAGAGAGGTGGTGCAGTCTCCATCCTTGGAGGTTTTTAAGGCCCAACTAGACAAAGCCTTGGCTGGGATGATGTAGCTGGAGCTGGTCCTGCTTGGAGCAGGGAGTTGCACTACATATTACCTCCTGAGCTCCCTTCCAGCCCTCATTGTCTGTGACTCTATGAATCTTTGTCAGGTCAGGATGACAGCGGCCCATGCAAAGTAGGAGGAATGGCCCTTAAAAAAGAAGCATTTATTTCTTGCTGCACAATCCTTACCCTACTTACATAGGCTAGGTGCAAGAAAATATCACAGTTTATCCTGAAAATGTGGATGGGGCCCTGGACAAGCTTCCTATCGGGCAGGAACACATCGACAAGTCCGGGGAACTGCTCACCTGTGCAAAGGGATGCACGGATGAGCACGCTGCAGGGCTGCCGCTTGCTGCAATGCATGTACAGTCTCATTGCAGGTGGTTACGGAAATCGAATCATGGCTCCTTATTAAATGACTGTAAATATCATTTCCAGGCACGTGACTCCTTTGTATCTCAAAGGCTGGGAGGCAGGGTAGCCCTCTGGGTCTACTGTAAATTAAAGCAATCAGATTAACAGTGGGACATAAAACGTGGGTAGAAGAAACCCAGTTTTAAGCCCTCACAAAGGGGCCACAGTTTGAAAGGAGGTTTCTGTTACCAGGAAGTTTGCCTTTTGTTTGATCTATTTTGCACATCCCTATTAAATAACTAATTATTTAACATCTTTTAAAGCTTTGTTATATATTACAGCAGGCAGGACACAAATGGCTGCTTTTAATAATATAAAAGCCCATTAGCTTCATTTACTGTTAATGTTAAAATAAACATGAGGCAATTTAGATATACTATTCCAATTTCACGGAAACTTTGATGTTTTTCTTCTCCACTCACATAATTAAGGGAAAAAACTACTAATGATATTAAGTTTGTACAGTGTTAATGACAGAAACAAGCCTCAGTAGAAATTGCAGCCATTAATATAGAAAAATAAAATATTTAACACGGGAGATAAATGAAAGCAATTTTAATAAAGTAAAATGAAGAAAATTAATTTTACAAACTTTCACCGTCCTTAACATGCTACTGTTCTGTGACACTTTTTTCTGGTCAGGATTATTTATAGATAGTCCGGAGATCTATTACCATTATTATTTTAAAAATCCACCTCTTTTCTTTTCCTTTTGCCTCTTGATTTCTCCAAAGACTACATCTGCACTGATTTAATCTAGCGGGGTGGCGGGGGGAGGTCAGGGTATCCCGATGCGACTCGTTCTGGTGTGCGGTGGCAGCACGCCAGGTGACATAAGTGGGTACAGCTGTTCTGCTGAGCTGAACAGGTAAGTCTAACGTGCCGTGTTGGAGCTGCAGCAGTTCATGACAGACGGCTCCTGGCCGCCGCACGTATGTCTTCGGCTGGCTCGGAGCCGGGTGGTTTTTGAGGGCTCACCATTGCAGAGGCCGTGACGACGTGGACGTGGGCGTGGGTCTGTGCCTGGAGTTTTCTAAGCACGAGTACGGCTGACGCTTGGACTCCGGGTAACTCGCTGGAAAGCCCAGTCTCACCCGAACGGTCAGGATGCTCTGACCCGTGCCTCAGCTGGCTGGGTGCCAAGTGTTTATAGCAAAATCCGTAATGAAATACGTGTGGTTTGGTTTGCAGTTCTAAAACGTGGAAAGTCGGTCTAGGGATAGGTGCGTTGCAACGGGCTGTCAGACAAGTGTCGTCCTGAGCAATGGTTTCACGTGAAAATTGTGACGGCTGAAGTTAGCCCCGAAGCGGAACAACTCCGGGTTTGGGAAGGCTGCTCTGTGGGGACTCGGCGTTATTCCGGTCTCTGGGCTGAAATCCTTGCCTCTTCCTCTGAGCAGCTAGACCCGAGCACCTGTCCTGGGGCTTCCCGCAGCGGTCCAGCAGGGACGGTGGGGTTGACTCCCAAGGCGGCTCGAGTCGAGTGAAGCATGCACTCCTCCCCTTAGACATCCTAGCCTTCCTTCACAGAAGAAGAGTCACCATCTCTTATTTGCACGGTGCCGTGTTTTTAACCCTGTTCTTTTTAGCGACACTTCAGCTAGGCAGTGTGCACTAACTTACGCTGCTCGGAAACCAAGGAAGCTTTGCCAGGAGATGGATTACTCTACGTATGCCCTGTTCGTATGCTCTCCCTCTAAATCATCTCCTACTGCCATGGCAGAGACGGGATACGGAGCTAGGTGGACCCTCGGTCAGACCCAGGGTGGCTCTCCGTATGTTCGTCATCCTTAAAAGCCATCGTGCTGCCTGACGGCGGTGGCTCATGTCCTGCACCGGTGCGTTTTGGTTGAGGATTCAGATTTACAATTTTGGTAGGATCCAGGTTTAGTGTCGGAGAGAATCAGAGCTGGACTGGAGGTTCAGATATGACACCACGGGCGTGGTGAGGATCTCACCAGATCAGTGGGTCTCATATGAGCTCTACTGCCTGCAGGCAAAATCTGGTGAGAAATGGCTGAGATTTCAGCAAAACTGGGTGCTAGTCCAGGAACGGAGCCCAAATGCAAGTGAGACCGGGACCTTTGTCATGCAAAGCATCTTGGATTTGAAGTCTGGGGTTTTTGTCTTGTCCTGATAGGATCGGTCTATGCGGTGGTCTTCACTTTGCCTTCACGCACTGTCTTCAGCTGGAGACACGCTGGCTGCCTCGCGCTGGGGTTTGATGCATGTGGGCAGTAGGGCCACAATTCCCGGTGCTCTCTCAGGTGGCGTAGACATGTCCAAAGGGGACTGCCTCTACTGCCAGTCCATGAGATCGACTCCATTTTGTGTTACAGGGGTGTAGGTTGTAGCCGTGTTGGTCTAAGGACATAGGCAGACAAGGTTCTCTGGGTAAATCTGGTATTTTTTATGGGATCAACTCAAATAGTTGGAAAAAGTCTTCTTTGCAAGCTGGATGAAGGGTATTCTTCTTTACAAGCCTGACGAAGGGCACGAGAGAAACAGTGCGGCTCTGTCCCTGGACTCTTAACGAGCCAGCCTTTGCCCCGCGAGGCTGTCTCTTGACTTGGTTATAAACCCCAAAGTTCATAAAACACTGCCCTGCTCTGAGCAACTTTCCCCATTTCCCAAGTTTGGAGGAGGGCTGTGTGACATCTACTTAATATTTCATCCCGTTTGTCTTCTGTCTCTTCCACGCCATCAGCTCCATAGTGCTAACATGTGGCAAGCTTTTAAAGAAGCCCATTTTTAGAAACAGCGCAGTGATTTATTTTAT
Organism: Crocodylus siamensis; assembly: GCF_052110815.1. Taxonomy (NCBI): domain Eukaryota; kingdom Metazoa; phylum Chordata; order Crocodylia; family Crocodylidae; genus Crocodylus; species Crocodylus siamensis. Next base: position 4,155,059 of record NC_143409.1, on the reverse strand, counting down.
TCTGATTCATTTATTTACAGGAAATGATTAATTAAATAAATTATTTTCATTGCTATTAATTGTTTTGAAGGCAACCCAAAGAGATAATCATAGCACGCTGACAATCACTTGCAATCAATTATCCACACACCACTGCTGTCAATGAATCACAGCCCCTACCTGGTGGGAGAGTCACTGCTGGTGCCACTGAGGCATTTAAGCAATAATGTATAACAGGGTAGATATTATACTGCATTTTCAGACAGGCTGAGAGATTGATATGCAAGCCAAAGGGAGAGGCATTAAACAATTTAACTGTCTGGAAATCCAACATAATGAACATCCAAAGGTACCTTATTACTAGTTCAGTGTAGCTTGCCTTTATTTATTTGTTAATGTTTAAATTTTGTTTAAATTAGTTCGTATGCAGGAAGCACTTGGGCTGCCATTGAGGGCTGTATCCTGGTATCGTTCTCCCCAAAGCCTTCACCTCCAGGGGTTTCGATGCTCAGTGGACGCGGTGACTGGCCCAAAGGGATTTGTAGGGAAGGCATAAGACCTTTCTGGGACTGGTGCCAGGCCCGGAGCTCATAGGGTGGTGACATCCTGGGACAGAAAACACACTAGATATATTTACCCTTATAGGCTAGAACCAAAATAAGATATATAGAAAGAGCAGAAGCTTTCATGAGCCCCAGTTCACTTCATCAGGTCCTGGGACAGGCCAGAGAAGGAAGGGGATGGGTGTAGGACAGGAGGGCCCTGGATCAGGCCATGCTGTCACCTGCAGTGAAAGGGAGGGCAGTAGGCTTCTGAGGTCAAACCCTTCCTGGGGGTCACAGGCCGCCCGACCCCTATTCCCTCCCGGCTCCTGAGCTCCGGCCACACGAAAAATAAAACATGCCAGAGGTGGTCTAACTTACCATGATAAACCGAAATCTACCATGATAAAAAAGGCATCGACGTGTATTTTCACACGCAACTCGCCTAATGAAACGGCAATTTTTGCCCCCGTTTCATGACGTGTATCAAAGCAACGCGTACTGTGTACAAGCGCCCCGGTTCTCCAGCCCCTCATGACTTACACCGCCAGTTTAGCAGCAGACTGCAGAGGTGTCAGGAGGCGCAGGTCAGCGGGACATCAAGGCTCTCCTCACCACATCACACGAATTAGACCTCCCTGGCAGGAGCAGGTAGGGAACGTCCATGCGGGATGATTTTGCATGTTAGTTCCTGGCTGCTCAACCTGTTGCTGCATAAACTGCAGAGGACATTGTGTCTGAGCGCACGTGTTTGCTTCGGCCTGGTGCATGTCCTCGCCCTTGGTCTTACAACCAGATTGCATTAAAGCAGGATCTCTGCTCAGTGAGTGTCCCTGCTCCTGGGATCGTTTCCCTCTCGAAGGCCTCCCCTTGTTCTTGTGATACCACCCTTCACTGCTACAGCCATACTGATGTGTGCACGAAGGATTAGCGCGCCGCAGAGGGCAGGGAAGGTAGACTCCTGTTTTCCTGCTAACGTTGCTTATGCGCTACCCAGGAGAAAGGCTGGATGCTGTTTGCTGATTTGTCACTGCTGCCTTCTGACCTTGAGCAAAGCGCTTCCAGCCTGGCCAGTATAACATGGGCACGAGGCACTCGTAGCACTTCACGGTGCTGTGGACTAGACTACCCCCCTCCAGGAAGTCATCCTGAGGGATGTTCTCAGGCCACGGGGGTCTAATTAATCCCTAAATAGCCACTTCTTTACCATCCACCTGTGCAGGAACCATTATCTTTATGGCTCATTTCATCGCGTCTCAGTGCAAGTGGCTTTACCAGACATAACTAACAGGTAGGAAGCAATACTCGACATGAGTAGATGGGTGAGGGCATTAAGGCATGTACAGATAGGCACCGGCTCTCACTGCCCGAGAAATCAGTCGGGGCAGAATTTACCCGCCGAGATGTTCAGCTGAGATGCTCAAACTCACCCCATCGGCTCCTCGGTTTCCAACTCTCCCCAGGGCACTACACATAAAACAATAGCATGTTCCGTCTCCGTAGCACTGCACAAGCATTAACTAATTAATCCTCACAGCATCCCCCGCTAGATATGGTGTACTGTATACACGCTTCAGCAAAGCTTCCTCGGGAAGGAAAGGCTGAGCAGCCGCACTGGAGTTATGGTCGGACTGGATCACGGCCGAGGGTTTCCAGCCTTGCAGCTCGGTGTCCAGACCACACTTCCCTTTATCGAGGGCTACATTTAATTCCCGTTGCCATTACTCCTCCATAGTAGCCTTGGACGTGCCGGCTCTTGGACACCGTGTTCAGAGCTGACGGAGCTTCAAGTTCTCAGACAACGTTCAATTGAACGTATTCAGTGCTAAGAATTACGGTTTTCTTTAGAACCTAAATTGTATAATTATATTATAGCATCTAAGATTGGAAAAGCTCCCTCACTTGTAGGGGGAAAAATAAGACATTTTAATAACATGTCATAAGTTTTACAGTTATTGGATTTTTAAATTGTTTACAAAAGCAATATTGTTAAATTGCATAGGTTTTTTCCCCCCCTAAGTCTTTTTGATAAAAAGAATAAACTAACAATAATGTTCCCAGGAGGTAAAACAAAATTGCATTTCTCTTTTGTTATTTGTTTAATTATCCATTCAGCCAGTCGGTATATAAAACTCATTTTCAGCAGATTTGTTCGGAAAGTCTGCAGCACCAGCTGGAACTGCAAACGGCATTCAACTTTTAGTTAACATTAATAAGCCAAAGGAAATCCTGGGGTTTCAGGGCATGAATGCAACCTTTTCTGCCATTTCAGTAGGTTTACCAGCAGTGCTCTCAGGGCACTTAGGCCCCAAATTTCAATTCGGTAGAAGAAGTAATGCTGGGTCATAGCGTGCCGCTGATCTGAGCAAGGAACTGGAGCGGGATTTATTCTAAAAATCAACAGCCCACAATGCTCCAAGAACAACACGGTTTTCCAGAACCCAATAACAATTAAGGCCGGGCAAGTCTTACGGAGTTGGAGGGGCCTCTCAGGCCATTTCTTTTTGACTTCATAAAATTCACATGATCTTTTTTCTAACCTTTTCTTCAGTCCTCTCATTGAAATGAGAGCTAAGCCCAAGCTGCAAGATTTTGACTTGCGTCTAGATTTCGGATACCACAAACTGTGATGCTTCCATCTGGGGGTTGTGATTTGGCTGAGTAAAATGAATGGACCCGCTGGCAAAACTGCTCATTGTTTACACACATCCTCGTTTTAAGCTTCGTTATCCGGAGCTTTTATTTACAGTAAGACTCACCCCCCTTCAAAGTTTATGGGTGGTCAGTTCTGTTGTTTTCATTGACTCGTCTTGATTTTGAACCTTTGTTTTGCCCAAAGGTGCTTCGCCATCCTTAAAATGCATGCTTGTCAGAAGGGAAGCCTTGTGTTTTATACCCGAGGTGGATGAGGAACATGCCAGCGCACGGGCTCCCCACATCCTGTATATATGCTATAATGATGCTTCCTTAGGGTTTTTCTCTCCCAAGAAGTTTACAGTCATGATAATTTTTCCCAATGATAATGCTATTGGGCTCGTCCAATGAGACCAAGCAGGTCCGATGATCCTTAATATAATTACAGAACTATCAAAAGAGTGGCTGTCTGCCTGGGATTCCCGGTGCCTCCATTATGGTGCCAGGATATATGCTCCTCCAGGACCCCTGCCAGGATATATATGGCATACATATACCCCTCCACGATCCCTGCCAGGATATATATGACATATATTTGCCCTTCCAGGATCCCTGCCAGGATATATATGACATATATAACCCTCCATGATCCCTGCCAGGATATATGCTCCTCCAGGACCCCTGCCAGGATATATATGGCATACATATACCCCTCCACGATCCCTGCCAGGATATATATGACATATATTTGCCCTTCCAGGATCCCTGCCAGGATATATATGACATATATAACCCTCCATGATCCCTGCCAGGATATATGCTCCTCCAGGACCCCTGCCAGGATATATATGGCATACATATACCCCTCCACGATCCCTGCCAGGATATATATGACTTATACATAACCCCCCAGGATCCCTGCCAGGATATATATGACATATATAACCCTCCATGATCCCTGCCAGGATATATACCTCTACAGGATGCCTGCCAGGATATATATGACATATACATACCCCTCCAGGATCCCTGCCAGGATATATATGACTTATACATAACCCCCCAGGATCCCTGCCAGGATATATATGGGTCAGGGCAGAACCATAAACACAACATAAGGCAGTGGGTACATGCCCTATTTAGTTGGTCTAATAAAAGGTATCACATCTACCCAAAGACACTTGCCTGCCTGAAACCTGAGGGGTTGTTTAGGGAGGAGGGTGTCTCAACATGAGATGAAAATATGAATTAATCCACCTAAATTGAACCGCAAGGACTGATGTAGCCATGGAAAGACTCCATTAGACATGGTAGCGCTGCACCTATGGGTGAAATCCTGTGGACTGATGCCCAGACTACGTGGCTCCATCACTTGCTTTACAGTATTGAGGTTTTACCCATGCCAATATTACGGGAGAGAGAGATTTAAGCATTGTTTAGTTGGGGCCTGATTGGTGCCTGGCCCTTCTGCTTTCAGTGGGCAGAAAGACTAATTTCCCCGTTATGCAAATAATGAGGAAATTAATTTACAGCTATTATATTTCAGCTACATTACATATATTACAACTTACATATTTCAATAATTATGTTAGATTTTCCATTCCGGGGCTGCCTTTACATTCAGGGTATGTCAGTGCTACTTAAACTAGTTCACAAAGTTTATTGGCTTTTAAATGCTTAGACAAAACTCTGAGGGGTGTTTATCAAGAACAAATGAATTCCTTCAATATGTCTTTAAGTCATAAAGATGTTTGACTTCTAATTTGCTTTTTTTTTTTTCTTGGAATCAATCGCAGTGGAAGAGCTTAGGGATAAAAATCGATAAGAGAAAACAAATACAGGCCAGAAATCATAAGATATATCAGGTAGAGATTAATCATTCAGTACGTGCTAATAGATGGCAAGGTAATAATTCAGAATTGATCAAATGCTGGCTGATGTGAAGCAATTCAGTGACTCCAAACATCCTGGAAGATCTCACCAAGGGATGCTTGGATTGGTAATATTGGTTACAGTTTCAAACCCACTTACACACAGCTATTGACAGGGATATTAATAGTGTATGAAAAAAATCCACATCCCTGGCAGAGCTCAGTGCAGACCCCAGGTCGGACAACTCCTGCTCGCACCAGTCCCCTCCACCCAGCCATCGCTACCCCCCAGGACAGCTGCAAGAACCAGGAGGACCGCGAACCTGAGACTGCCCCGTGCCAAGCCTCGGGATGCTGTCTATGACAGCTCTAATGAAATCACGGCGGTCAGGCTTCGTTCAGTAAGATATCGAAGTGTTTCGCATCCCACTAACTTTGCTCAAAACCGAGGAGGCTCGTCCCCTCGCAGGGCTGGGTCCCCTGCGATGAATAGGGATGCACAACAAAATCACTCCAGGAAGCCAAAAGCCCTCTTAGCTCAGAGCAGAGAGCTTGTCCTCGCGTGGTCCCTTCTGGCAGGTTTACGCTGCGGATGTACGAGCCCGCAGCACCGCGTTACACCTCCAGCCCGGAGCAGCACAGCCACATGCCTGCAGCACTGCAAGCAGGCTAATTAGCCCGACTCAGTATTGCTAATTAGCCCCCTCAATGGATCTACACTGCTTCTGACTTGAGGAGCTTGTGTGGAGCCGCGTGGCATGTTTGAGGGGGCTCCTTGCTCTCCGCTAGCTCCCAGGAGAGAGCTAATAATCACCGCTCGTGCCGTCATTTTGTCCTCTCCTCACCTATCCTTCCCCAGAATGCACAGACTTGACCCTGACTGCTCTACACCATGTAAAGCAGGGCCTTTACCAGGAGGCATGCAGCTCCTCCGGGCCCCTTGCACCACGGGGAGTTTTTCCTTTGGGAGCAAATTCTGTGCTGTTGCCTACCTCAGATAACTCGGATAACACGGGGCTGGACCCGCTGATCTTCTGATGTCCCTTCCGGCCTTCTGAATCTATGAAACTCCACTGCAGGATGGGAATTTTTCCTCCTCTGGCTCTGATGAGAGGTTTACCCATCCCATTACAACCAAGACTGTAGTGGTCTCTTCTTATCCAAGGGTGCAGCAAACTTTTGTGGGGAGGATGTTCTGGCCTCACGCAAGTCACGGTCAGTTTTGCTCTTCTCCCAGTGGAGTGAGGACTGAGCACTCACGTCTTTCTCTGCATCATGGCATCACCAGCACCACTTCCGCAGCCCTCACCTGCGCTTCAGAGTCAACCTTGCTCCCTGAATCGGGGATCTGTCTGCCCGTTCGGTCCTGGGGCCTTGTCCATGATGTGTTGAGAAGGCTCACAGAGGGCAAAAAGTGGTTATTTCTACCCTAGACCCTTGCTGGAGCACTGGATGGGGCAGAGAGATCACTTTGTGGAAGAGGCTTGCATATGCCGTCCATACCTCGGACTTTTGTTCTTTTTTTTGCCCTTCAGCCAAAGACAGACAGAGGGGAAAAGAAAAAAGCCCAACCAAATTTCTCGGTAGCAGCTGTGTTTCCTTAACAAACAAATGTTCCCTTAAAACATCCAAGATGACGAGTTGACAGTAATGAACGAACATCTGCCCAATCAGCACACTTCTTGGCAGCTCCACCGCCTTCAAGTGAACGTTCCCTAATGTTCACCAGATACACGCAGCACCTGCTATGCACAACGCGGCTGGTACCACTATGCCGAAATGAAGAACAGATGTGAGGGCTGAGATAAACCCCTTCCCTAAACGATCTATCAGTTTAATAGCATTGATCAAACAAACAATGCGAGGCGCATCGCCGGGAATCCTTGCGGCGCCCTTCACCTTCTTCTGGCGTGGCCTTGGGCATTAACCCTCAAAGCACCATTGCAGTGCGAGAGGCACCATGAGCAGGAAGCATTTCTTGAGAGTTTAAATAATCTCTAACAGCTGTACAAGCACTCATAGCTCTCAGGATCAAGCAGCAAGAAGATCAACTCTGGGCTAGGAGTTGGAAGCAATAAGGGAGGAGAAAGATCTGGGTCGGTCAGTCAGTCAGCATGTGCGTAACCACCGAGCCATGCGATAGCATCCTCAGTGGCCCCGTAATGACAGTCCACCACTGACCTTAGTCACTGGGCGGTCATCAACAATATGGGGTGTGTTTTACCATAGCTACGGTCTGGGTTGCTGCAAAAACCCCAGCGGTGGAGGTTGGCCACGCACAGACCTGTCCAAAACCTATTCATCAAGGCCCACTGATGGCGTGGCAGGTCAAAGCCAGGTGGGCAGGCTGTAGGGGCTGTGATAAGGAACTTATCTGAGGGTGATGTCGACCTCTATTCCTCACACCACAGGGTCTCCGCCGTGCGGTCCTGGTGCGGCAGGTTGGACCACAGCGGGTGCCGTGATGGTAGATGTGCAGCAAGTGGATTTAAGAGATCATTGTACAGCAGCAGGCTTGGACTGGCGTAGATCTTCTCTGGTAGCTTGCTAGTTGCAAGACCCGGGTGTAGTTGTTCACAAGATGGCCATAGGCCACCGATTTAAATGCAGCTGTTGGAAAGGCAGATGCCATCCTAGGTTGTAGGAGGCGAAGTATTTGCAGGAGAGGTGAGAAAGTTGTAATGCCGTGGCTGTATTGAGATATCATCTGGAGCACCGGGTGCAACCAATTACCCATGTTCAAACCGGAGCAAGAGCAGATGAGAGCAATGAGGTTGATCAGAGGGGTATAAAATCGACCTTATGAGAGGAAACCAAAAGAGCTTGGCCTGGTTTAGCCTGGCAAAACCAGGACTGGAAGGGGACATGATTGCTCTTGTGAGCAGCAGACCCAGCTTGATGGTCTTGGAAGCCCCTCCCAGTCCTAGGTTTTAATGGTGCTGTTTAGGGAATGGGTGGTAAACCTGCAGCATGCGTGCCACGAACTGGGGATGAGGACAGGCAGTACAGCGGCAGACAGGGCAGAAAGCAGAGCAGCAGATCGGGCAGGGAGCAGGAAGGAAAGCAGCAGATCAGACAGGACGCACAGGGCAGGGAGCAGAAAGCAGAGCAACCGATTGGGCAGAGGAGGGGGATCAGAGTGGCACTCGGGGGGTAAGAGCTAATTCGTGGCATGCCTGGCCTGCCAAAAAAGCACAGCCCCACTGGTTTAGAGTGATGGCAGCTCAAAGAAAGGCCCCCGAAGCTCTTCCACGATCCCACCAGAGGTCAAGGATGATTCACCCTCAGTGTGCAACGGCCCTGGGGGCAGGGAACGGCTGAGTTCCTCGGTCACATCCGAGGCAGTCCGGCTCCCTCCTTTCCTGGTAATTGCAGACTCAAAGAGCGTCATTCCATGTCTCTAATCCCAACAGCATTTACATTTTTTTAATCCCGCAGAGACTTGTAAACAATTAAGCAGTGATGGCTCAGACTTGACTGGCCTTGATTGAACTCCGTTAGACTTTTTCGCTCGTGTTTACTTACACACTGGTTTCGCGTAGCTCCAGGATGCCGAGTCCCCCCTCCGGCAGCGAAGTACGTCTTGGAGCATATGCTGCCACCATGTAAATGGCATAGTGCCTGAAGGCAGCCCTTCCTCCGGCAAAACTCCTACCCACTTGCCTAGAAGTCTTGCCCCAGTAAGGACCCCAGGATTGTGGCCTGATAGCAGTGCTGGTCTCCTCTTTACTAGCTTTTCCCTAGTTAATTGCTGCAACCTGATTTTTAAGTCTCATTGGAACCAGATGTTTCGGTGAGGTATCAGTGAGTGTTCCCAAGCCCAGGGCAGGAATGAGTGATGGGACAGGGAGGGTGACAACAGTAAGGTCTTAGTGGCTCCAAAAGTTTGGGAGGGACAATGTGGGGATGGGGACAGACAGACTTTAATCCCCTATGGAAGCAGAGCCATGGTCCTTTCCTCTCCTGACCCAGTCCTGATGCAGATACAGAGTGGCTGTCGGGATCATCCTTTTCAATCTGACCCCAGTGCAACCCCAACCCATTTGATAGCTCCAGGGCACATCAGACTTTCCACTGAGCCCCTTTTCGTGCTGTCTGAGTCAGGTAGAGGCTCATACTGAAAGGCCTTGTGTTGAAATAGAGCCAGCCCATCAAGGCAACTAGGACCTAAGTGCTGCTTATTTTCTGTTGAGTTAGTTCAGTTCTAGGCCTCAATTAAAAGGCCACACCGGTTCCAGCCCTGACAGATGCTGACACTTTTCCTTAGCTGCTATTCATGTTCCAGCATCCTATATTCCCTGACTAGGGCACTAGAAATGTTTCCCTATCACCTGGGCGGGAGCCCTCAGCTCCTGTCTCTTCTCCTCTTAGATAGGGGCGCTTCTGAAAGAGTGGCAGGGATAGCAGCCAGTTGCATCGTTGCAGCCGGCTGTGTTGGGATTTGCTGTTCACGGGCAACCAGAGGACCTGGAAAGGCAGGAAACCCAAGTTATCTATGCCTACGGCAGGCACGGGTCTGACTTCTCTACATCCCTGGGAACTAGAAACTTCTCTCCCCCTAAGAAAAAGCATTTACCCCCACGGGCCCTGTCCTTGCCACAACTTGCTTGTCCTAACACCAAAAGCCAAATTTGGTAAAGATCCTCACCCCTGCCCTGCCTCCCGTCGATGGCGCTGAGGCCCAAGGATGGCTTCTTGTCGCCAGGCGCCTCTTTGGGAATGAGGAACTTGAGCTTCAGTTCAAAAGCTCTGCCAAACAGCCCCCTGTGTGGTTTCACTTCATTAAGTGAGACATAATTATGTTTCCCACGTTCTCCCTTGTCTGTTTAGATAGCAAGTTCTCTGAGCCGGCCCGGTCCCTGGATGCCTGCTTGTACGGTGCTTGGCGTGGTGGGGCGACTGTGTGCTCCCCTAACCCACATCGTCTCCTGCACCGGGAATCGAGGCGTGTTGGGTGGTCAGCCCCTGGTTTCTTTGCATCCTAGAAGTTGAGCTGAGCGGTGAAGCAGCTCGAGGTCAGAGGTGCGTTGCTTGTGCTCTGACCGGTAAGGCTGTAGTGGGATGGCTGGTTCCTGGAAAGGAAAGGGGCTCTGGTTGCTAGAGCACCACTGGAAGCTTGGGAGATATTGGTTCAGCAGCAGCTTCATGGTTTGCCGCGGCCTTCCTGGGTGATCTTGGTCTAGCCTTGTTGGCCCAGAGGCATAAAAGGACGCGGGCACCTCTGATGTGTCTAAAGAGCTGAGTCCTGCAGCTCTTGACTGGGTCACGGTTTTGGCTTGGAAAGGGGATGGGGTTCGGGCTCCTGGGCTATAAACATCAGGGAGCAGTCGCTCAACAGGAGCAGAGAGAATTGAAGATGTTTGGGCCAGAGAGGAAGCCGGAGGGAGGATGACCGCAGCCCGGGGATCAGGGCAGTGGCCCTCGGGAGGGAGAGAGCATCGATTCTGCTCCCTGCTCCAGGGGCTCTTGAGGCCTTGACATTCAACAGGCCTTGGATAACAGAGCTTGCAAAGAAGAATTTTCTTCCAACTAATAAAAGATATCCGATTTACCCAAAGAACCTTGTCTGCCTTGGATAACATGGGGTGCTGTGTTATGTAGAAGGGGTGCAAAGCCCTCGCCTCCCTTTCTCCCCCCCCCAGCTGTGTCCTGCCAGAAGGGGAAATGAACACCCCCTTGCCGAAAGCTGAAGATTTGGGTGTAGCTACACTGCTATTTAAGTAACCCCAATGGAGCACCCTCAACCAGGCTGGCCCCCGCGTCCGTGTGTGACCTTGTGGCCTGCACCAAAGCCACATGCATTGGATATCTTGCCCCTTGTAGCCATCAGCCTGCAGACCCCTCGCCGGCCCTGCTGCACCTGCTTCCAGTGACGGGCAGTGGCGGCACGAGGGGGGCGCAGAAGGGGCAGAAGTCAGGAGCAGGGATTTCACAGATTTTAGGGCCAGAAGGGACCTATTAGATCATCAAGTCCAACCCTGGGAGTTGCAGGATTCCTGCTGGCCGATGCCATGTGCTCACGGCCAGCCGTGCCTGGGTGAGCGCCAAACACGCAAGCCTCAACCCACGTTCAGCAGAGCCTCTGGGGTTGGCCTGGGCTGCTGCCAGGGGCTTCCAGTGTGGATGGTTGGTGGCTGTGGGCTTGAAGGCAGCTTAAAGGACACTAACTAGCAACGCCACCAAGGACTTTGGTACCTTAGTCCAGAAGATGAGCTCTGAACCCCAGTCTGATAGCGATGGCTCCTGCAGTCCAGGGTTAGGTACTTGATCCTTCCCCTTTCTAGGGTTTTCAGACCTTATCCGGAGCCATAGCAATGTTCAACATCACGGCTCCTAAGACCCTTTGTGACTTCACCCTTTCGTCTCCCCCGTCTTAGCTCCCTGCAAAGCCATAGGGAGGCGAGCTGTATTAAAGACTATGAAGGACTCAGACGGGGTGAGGAGGCATCTCTCTCATCCTCATTTTTGGTGCTTATGTGGTCCTCAGCCCTATCTGAGCCCATCGTAGCCTTTAATACAGCTCTCCTCACAAGTCAATGAAAAGCCGTATGGGTGATCACCCCAGTCTGCAGAGGGCGGAGGGGCTCCCCCGAGGTGCCGAGTGCCTAGCCCCAGTCAGTTCAGCAGAGGTGGAAGATGCCCAGGCGCTGGAGGGCAGGGCCCTGGGATGCAGGTACCTCACATGAATCAGAGATCACAAAACCTCAACTTCTGTTACCTCTCATGGGATACAAAGTGACATAGAAGATGAGTAGTGAAGTGATCAAATTGGACTGGTTTTGCCAAAATTGAATTTCAGCAAATCATGATGTTCTGGGGCTGGACAGTCTGTTTCTGGGTTTGGGGTTTTTTTTTTAAAAATAGGTGGCAGAATTTAGCTTTATGGTGACAAAGGGCATGGAAGGAAGGAAGGAGTTTCCATTGTTCGCGCTTCGTGTATTCAGAATTTGGCATTTAGAATAGGCAGGTGAGTGTTAGGGAGAAGAGCAGATGACAGAAGGATGGAGACGCTCCTCTGCAGGCACCAAACACCACATGTTTGATGAGAGAGACTAATCAAGCAGTGTTTAAATGTCCCCATCTTTCTGGGAAATGGATGCTGGGAACAGTAAGGCTAAGTACAGACCATCAAAAAGTCTGAGGTTGAATCGATTCAGTCTTTGCAGGTTAGTCTGAGCTGCGTAGAAATGAACAGGCATTCACTTTTGATTCCAGAAATGCCGCCACATGCCTGCCAGAAGCCAGGGGGCGCTAGAGCATGCCTCCCTGCTCGGCTGCAGCAGACAGCTTGGGCCAGGGCTAGCCTGCCCCCCGCTGCAAGGTGAGGCAGGGGGGTTGAAGAAGAGATGCAAAGCATCTTGGGATACTGGGGGACTGTGAGTTAACTTGAAACTGGAGGGGACAGAAGTTCAATAAACTGATTTAACCTAAATCAGTTCAGTCTGATACTACAACCATCCAGGTTTATGTGAAACCAGTTTCGGCCATTTTGAAAATGGTTTATTTGTGCTGAACTTCTGTTGTGTTACAGATTTGAACTGGTTTCCAATCACTTATACCAGTTTATATGTAATGTCCCTAGCCTAAGCATCTGCACTATGTTAGAGATAGTGAAGCAGAGTAACAGTGTTGAGACAAGACATCAGTAAAGAAAGAAGCTTTCCTGGGTGAGGAGTGATGTGAAGACCCGGCTGCCACAGGTTACAGCGCAGGGTAAGTAAACTGAAGCCTTGCTAGTTGTAAGGAACGTGCTATGGAAACTCTTAGAAGGAGCGCTCGGATAGAAAGAGCTGATGTAGAAACCTGTTAGGTGCTGGAGAAGAGCACATGTGGTGCACTAAGGGGTAGCAAGGCAATCATAAAAACATATGGACACCTTCCTGCATATAAAGGCGTCTGTTGGCTCGGTGCATGGGCTCCTGCAAGCACTGTCATTCCAGATAATAAATGTGCTGCTTAAACAGCCCAGAGTACAGCAGCTTTCTCTTACTTGCTGGTCTCTGCATACCTGCTGTCATCCTCTTCTTAACCAGCCATTTCTTGAAAACCAAGAGGTGCTGGCTGAGGCAGAGACATCCCAGGTGCTGCTTATTATGTCTGATCTTTCAGGAGCTCCCTCTGAACCATTTTTCCAAGCTACACACATGAGAAAGACACATGGAGGGGGAGGAATACGTGCAGATGGGAAGGGCCAGTTTAAGGGAGAATTGCTCTTTATAGATCTGCCTGCAAAGGTGCACGTGCATTTGAATGGGAGCAGACCGGTGTGTTATTAGGACGTTTCCAGCCAGGGGGTTGCAGCCTCCCCCTTGCCTAGCTAGCCAGCACTTTTTAAGAGATGCCCACTCTAGTATGATTTACTGTGGAAAGAGATGTAATCACTACAGAGATGTCCATGCCCTCCAGTGGTACCATGGACTGTCATGAGGCCCTAGGGCCTGGATCCATTGCCAGGATCCAATGTAGCGTTATCCTGGGAAAAATCAGGATACAACTACATCAGTGTAGGTCTTATGTGTCCACTTCTATCATGGGGTAGCCATTTGCTCAAGCTGTTATAGGCTCCCCTACCACCTGGTGACCAAGCACTGTAATAGCACCTACAGCCCCAGCTAATCCAGGAGAGCTGGTCATCTGCTTAGGACCCCTCCATAACCTACATCAGAGCATAAAACCAATGTATGGTAAATTATACCAGCATTACTGTGTTGTGTGTCCAGGCTCTGAAGCACCTAAATCACTTAGGCACCTTTGAAAATTTTTCCCCAAATGTCAGCGTAATCTAATACACTTGGGCAGATCTGAGATGCCATCGAGTCAAAGGTGTCAGAACGCACACGCGTACCTGCACACCCAGACACGCACCCACACAGAAAAAGAGCACGGCTCCACAAACACAGCAGGCTGATTGGCCCATAGCATTGCTTGCTATGGGATATCAGAATTAAGATTTTGCCCTTTTTTCCCCCCTTGGCATAACAGCGTGCCAGGAACGACACTGTACTGCACAAGGGACTCTCCAGTTGGGCTGCTGAGCTTTCTCCTAGATGACTTTGTTTGAGCGATTCTCGCCAATCCACTCACTGCCTGGTGAGACCCAACTCTGATACACACGCCTGGAGTCCCCTGAAGCGCCGCGAGTGACAGGCACGACTATCATACGCTATCGGCAGGACTGTTCTCAGGAAACTTCCTCCTCTGCTGCACCCAGAAACCAGCTACAGCCATAAGCAAAGGCAGGGAGACGTAGTTAAGCAAAGCCAGGCCAGATGCAGCCATGAATTTTACTGCAGGTCTTCAGATATTGGGTTTTGGTTCAGCCCATTATGAATATAGAGTCCAGCAATAAGGCTTGGATCCAAACTGCTTCAAAGAGCTTCCTACGTTCAGCTTGGGCCTGTTTGCAAGCCCTGAGCTACCTGTGAGGCCCTTCAGTGTTGTTTATTAGCAAGGACATTTTGCTTCCTGCAGGTGCGGGTTTATTCAGGCTGATGCGGAGAGCAAAGTGCGATGTTGCCTGGAGCACCTTACCTGCTCACTTTGGTTGCCTGCTGTCCTAATCCCTAGTCCTCATTCTCGGTCCTGGGGTTCTCCTGCGTCCTGGCTACAAAGGAGTCAGGTACCGTTCTGTTGCGGAGCAGACCAGGAAAGCAAAGGGAAACCTGAGGCTGGGGGCTGTATTTGATGACCCACACGAGGAATGGAGCAGACTTGGGTCAGCAGTAGCACAGCTCAGAAGCACCTGGGGGTTACAGCAGGTCACAGTCTCCACATCAGTGTGCCAGGGGTTTACCTGAGCTTCGTTTGGGTTATGACCTCGAAAAACCTTTAATGAGCCTCTGCTAAATGGGAATGGTCCTCCCCCCCGAAATGGTCCAATAGATCATAGCATGTAAGAGCCACGGGATTCTTATCAAGGCTGGCGCAGACTAGACCCCATTTCATTATTTCTCGTTCAAAAACGTCCACCAAGGGGCATGACCTAAAGCCACGGCTCCTGTTCTGCGTCTGTGCAGGCTCCCCAGGTCCTCCAAGACCACCCAACGCTGCGCAGGACATGCCTGACCCGCAGTGAACTTTGGATTTCTGGCACAACAGTGACGTATCACCTTCCTCTTCTTAAACGCTCTTCCCGCGAGTTGGATCATTTGAGGTTTGTTTTTTGGAACGGCCGTGCGTTCCCATCTGCTTGGACGATAGCCAGCCAACTCGGAAGCAACACGCGGGTCTGACATCCTGCCCTGAGTCCCTACCTTCCTACTTTCTGATGAAGGTTGAGTTAATCATGCCGCCCGTGCCCAGGCCCACAAGAGGGAGCTCAAGTACCAGAAAAGATGCAAGCAGACGGGGTTCTTTGGGTAGACATGATACCTTTTATTAGACCAACTAAATAGTTGGAAAAACCATTCTTTGCAAGCTTGCCGTTTCTTCGGGCAACCAGCGACCCCCCCAGAAAAGACACATTCGCTCAGGCAGTGCCGCTAGATGTTTGACTCCTAACCGTGTCTCTTTCCTGCTATGGCTGGGGCATGGGGCCTGTGGGGTAGTTCAGTGGTTGGATATTTATCTTCATTCTCAGCCAATTTTTAGTTCTCTGGTTTCCGGGGCCTGTTTTAACCAAGAAGCTCCATCCACCAGGCTCTGCATCATGCTTCAACCCTCATCTGCCTTTCCTGTTCATGATTCCTCATGACCTGTTGAACCAACCGCATGTCCATTAACCCCATCTTGGGATCTAGCTCCGAGCATGTATTTAAAACCCACTCTGGAGTGAAGTGGCCTGTTCTGCCAAAGGCCATGGCAGGTATTTTCTTGGTTAACATGTAGAGATTAATGTTAATGTATGATAATGGTAATGTTAATGTATTCAACACACACCCAAATACTGGACCTCCCAGGGGGCTTTCTGATATAGGGACATGGAAAAGTGAAGTCAAATTAACTAGAGATGTGAAGTTTACAGCAAATCGCCCCCCTCACTGGCTGTCCTTATTCCAACATTAAGGGCTTTATTCGCCATAGCTTCATATTCAATCTGAAAAGAAGTAAGGATATGTGATTCCTAATTAAAACCACCTGCCCATGAGTTTATACGGATTTCACTTCTGCACATTCCCTTCACCACTACTTAGTTTGCTTGAGCTTTCCTGAGCTTCCCCATGTCAATGAGCAAAGGCAGATTTAGAGACTTGGGCTCTGCGTTTCCTCTACTTTATACCCATTTTATCCCAGTATAACTTCCCCCAGATTCAGCGAGCTGGCTTCAGATTTACCACTATGTAAAAGCTTCTGTTTGGGCCTTCCAGAGTTCCTCCACTAAAGTCTTGGGCAGCACAGATGTAAGTGAATAAAGCTGATGATGTGTAAACCCAACGTGTGTAAACCCAACATCCGTAGGCATTTCTTAGCCCAGCTGCATCTACAAATGGGCTCGATAAAGCAGAAAAGGCAGGTCCTTCTCTAGGAATATTAGCAGTGTCAAATGCTTGGGAAAGCCAGTCTTGTCTGCAGCTTTCTCAGTCATGCATTATAGGACTTTTCTGTCTTCAAGTCAAGTCAAGTCAGTGCCGAGGCCGCTGCAACCACTGGGGCACGTTTGCTGTTAGGCGCCTGGATGGTCACCCCTGCATCCTGACCTTCCCTTGCCAGAAATCAGCCAAGAAATGCAGTGGGCTTCTCTCCCATGTGTATAAATTGGAAGCAAAACTATTGGAGGAAATGGAGCACTCCTAGGGGAAGTTTGGTCTCGGTTCAGAATCAAACCCTTGAATGAGACAGGTTAAGAGGTGAAAGAGGATCTAGCCAGAACAACTTGATTTAATTTAAGCAGACAAGGTTCTTTGGGTAATCAAGGCTCCTTGATTTAATTCAGGCACGCTGCAAGGGTTGATTTGAAATGGAATAAAATGACTGGAAAATGGAATCGGATGCATAAGCAGCTCCTCCTCAAATCTGCAACTGTGGAGGTGGGGCCAGTTTGGCTGCTAACCTTATCCGTGCAGGGGACGGTTCTTCAAGCTGCAGGCGGATGTGTCAGACGTGCTCCCAGCACTGCAGGTAGCATCTGAACAACCCCAGTTGGCCCCTGAACACGTTGAGCACCTGCCTGCTCTTCCCCCCGGCCCTTGGCACGTCACAAACTGAGCTCCCTGTTGCCAGCCTAGGAAGGAAGCCGAGTTCGTCAGTGAAATAATCATATACCGTCCTTCGCTGCAGTTTCCTGAACTGTGGAGCACTCGCCTTCCTCTCCCTCTCAGTCCTCTGCATTTGATGGGCTGCGTCTCCTGGGTCCCCAGCTGGAAATGCTGGCTGAAGTTAATTTGCATTTTCTTACTGCCTTACCAAGCCAGGCCTTTCCAGCTAGCAGAGGACACAATAACGCCTGTATTGTTTCCTGAATCCCCTATAATCCTTGACCATTTTTTCCTGCTCAAAGCAGGATTGTTTCAGTCAGTGCAGAACCCCAGCACGCGCGACGGCTAATGGAGCTTGAACTGGGAGACCTGAGACGAGTGGCACCGGCACAGTCACGGAAAGATGTTCCCCGAGTGACGTCTCCGAGTGATGAAGCCTGCAGGTATGAGCCCTGGTGCTGCAGACAGGCCTCGAGCGGCCCCGGCCGTAATGGCACGTCCTGCCCCAGCATGCTGAATTCTTTACGTAAGTGCTGGCGCTGTACTTGCAGCGGCATATGGGCCTTCACCAGGAGAAAGATGACTAACCATTTCACGATGCCTTCTCGGATTTGCTGTTCATCACGCTGAATGATTTGCTGGGGGTCAGGCAAGGGCCGGTGCTTCCTCCTCATTCCAGTCACTGCTTCAGAGCTTGGTTTTGATTTCACAGAGCCACTCCCCAGCTGCAGCGGGTTTGATCGTTTCCCAGGACGGGAGGGATAGGGAGGTGACCACAAAGCGAGGAACCCAGCCCCAGCTGGGAAGAAGATGGGACAGGAGGAGTGCCGGGGGCATGTTTTTGATTTTACAGGACAGCAAATCAGCAGTGTGTCCCATTTGAGCCAGCACACCCAAATCTAATCTCAGCCAAGAGCTTTCTCCTCTGGAGTCAGTGGGTCGGATCCCGCGCGCAGCCTCGCTGACGGCACAGAGTTAAAATGGGAGCAACATCTGTCTCCCAGTCCTTCCTTTCCCACCCCGCTGCCCTGCCTCCCTGGGGTGGCTGGGTGGGGCCTAGGCTTCAGTTTATCCCTAATTAGTAATTAAAGAGCTGAGGAAGCCAAGAGGTAAACATTCACTAACCATCTTGTTTTCCAGAGGAATAAACAAGGCGGTGGGAAAGGAAAGCTGAAGAGAGGAAAGGGGGATGAGGAGAGTAAATGGGGGATGGGTTTCTTAAGGCTGGGCAAGGCAAGCCTCTTTTGGGCTCCAAGACCAGAGTTCGAATTACGCTCCGGGGGTCTGCGGCGGTGGCAGCCAGACGAGGGAAGGAGCTGAGCTGCTTAGAAAGGCGCTGAACCCCCCCAAAGCCCCTCCCGTAGTTCGAACCCTGTCCAAGACCAGCCCCCTTTCCTGTGGTCCGTCAGGGGCACAAGCCCTGACCAGCAACGTGACGCCCTGCACCTAGATTTGCACAAGGGCTGCTCACAACACCCTCTGGGATCTGCTGATTCCCTGATCTGGAAGCAGCAGAGACCATGCATCGAATCCAATGTTCTTCACAAATGTCCACACCCAAGTGTGGTGCGTGGCCTCCAGGGACCGGCCAGCCAATCTAACGTTGCTCAGCGAGGCGTCTTGGGCAGTGCTAGTGCACGCAGTGACTGTTTCTGTGCACTTGTACAGTGTCCCAGAGGTGCAGAGACCCCTCGGACCTGGGGTTCACTCCTGCGACTCTGGAGCTGCTCTGCTGGCACGTGACAGCTGCAATTCCAGATGTCTAGCTCAGACCAGATCAGGTGTGGCAGGATGCACATCTGGAGATGCCGAAGGAAATGGGACGTCTCTGGGACGATGAGATGTGGGATCTGCCTGGCCAGGCGTCTGGTTTAGAAACTTCTTATGATTATGCACCAGGGATGACAGTCACCCTGGGGGTCCTCCCTTGGGCAAAGCCACCAGTGACTTCTCCAGGAATTATGTGTGAGTCAGGGCGGCAGGGCTGAGCGCTTCCAGCAGTTTGCATACAGGGCCCTTACCAGAGAGGCGATGTCTGGGTTTCGAGGTTACTGGGGGTTGAGCAGAGGTTTCAGGCATGGGTTTGCTGTTGGCTCTGATTCACGAGTGTTACTGGTAGAGGCTATCGCAAAGGGATCCCAATAGGAAAAGTGAGCGATTAAAATTGCTTCATGGGTATGTACAATTGGCTTTATTATACGCTCCCTTATTCCCTTAAAAATTGGCTTTAACTCTGAAATAATGGGAGAAAGTAACTGCTGGTTAACACAGAAGGAAAAAGAAAATCTTGCAATGCCCATAAATGGCTCATTTTATTAGGCAAGGCTGAGGGAGCACATTGACCTGGTTAAGGGTGATTCATGTACTCTAGTGCATTAGGCATTCTTTATTAAAGGTGTCTTTCCTTCAAGCTGCTTCACTGTTGTGTGACTAACAGGGAACCTCTGATTTCTGTTATTAATATGCCATCAGGCCATATGTTCACAGACTCAGCCCATATGTATTTTTGAAAAGAACCACCTGTGACTAATTCTGCCTTTGTGCAGAAGCGAGCACAATACGCTGTGGGGCGGGGTATCTTGAAGGAAATGAGATGAGATTACAAGATGATTTAGGGGGAGCCTTGGCTGCTGCTTCAGACCTCCAGCTCCTTAGGCCTTATCCCCCAAGTTTTTGCGACATATATTGCAAAGGCCAGATAGTGCGAGAGAGAGTTGGTGCCGCGGGCTCTGGACTCCGTTTTTGCCATTCGGTTGAATCTCACTGAATTACACTGATCGCATGCGTGGCCCTTCCAGGCAGGCTCCGGCATTTCACTTGCTCCATGGGGCCAGCCTTCACCACTGAGAATGAAGCCGCTGAGACCGACCTGTTGCTGCAGCCCTGTGTGTGTCGGGGGCCTGTGTAGAGAAACCAGTTTCACTCTCAAATGCATGATTCAGCCCAGGCCGGCCTAGGAGCACTATATGGATCTGGAGTGAAGGGATTTCCTTACAACAGAGGTGGACCCAGTTTCTTGTACATAATCCAACATGATGTAAACCCCAATTATAAAGAATGCATCCCCCCAGGGCTCATCTAGGGTGGCCACTGATGCGTCCCCCGAATACAGGACACTCGCTTGGTGAGCTCGCGGCCAATCAGCAGTGAGAGGTGGAGCTGCCACTTCCTTGGCCAATCAGCAGCAAGGGGCAGGGCTGGGACTTCTGCTCCTCCTGGCTGTGCACTGCCCTACCTCTAGGTGCCGCCAAGAGAATGGTGAGGACAAATGATGGACAAGTTTTTCCACCAGTGAACTGGAAAACAGGACTTTTTGCAGTCCGGTCCTCATTTAGAAATGGACAGGGGGACAAAGAGCTTAAAAACAGGACGGTCTGATATAAAACAGGACCAGCGGCACCCTAGGCTCACTGGAGGAAGTGGGCACAAGGAAAGCTTTGTGGTCTCTTTGCACGTTCATCATACCTGACTTTCCTCTTCCCCCCTAGTGTGAACCTAGACAAACTCCAGTGAATTAAAAAGGCCACGTGGACATCGGGCTATGACTGCGAGGCTATTTCAGCAGTTTTGCCGTATTCCCAGATCTGCGCTAATACAGACGTTTGCCATGAGAAATGTGGGAGTTGCACCACTCCCCTTGATGGGGCCAGGACTTCATTCCCATCGTTCTCAGGAGAGCGAGTCCTTTCAACTCAATTTGCTTGAAAATGTGCCTGAAGATTGAGAAGTTTTTAGACTTTTCCATGGGCGAGTCTGGGGGGGCACCAGATCACCAAAGGAGGGATGGGGGTCCCACAGTGGCCGGTTGCTGAGCCAGCGGCTAAACTGGCGAAACTGGACGCGCACGTCCATCCGGTTTCGCCGCTGGCGCTTCCAGGGAGCGCACGGCTGATCTCAGGGAGTGCACGTGGACCTGCGCGCACCCCCTATGCATCACCAATAGGCTCTTCTAGTAGTCAAGACCTCTTTTGATAGAAAACCTGACTGGCCGCTATGCAGTAACTCAGAGCACAAGTTACTTCAACACACAAGGAGAAAATAGGCTGAAAAAGTGGCAGGGAGATCCGGGCAGTAGCATGTCTTTATATGACTTTTCCCCACTGAATGTGAGCAAGAAAGCAGGCTGATTTAAAATAAATAGTCCAGCTCAATTAGCTCCTGCCTGATTCTGATGTAACTGAGATCAGAATTTGGCCCTGGGTTAATGTTAGACAAAAATGAGCCAGAAGCAGCTATTATGCTCGGCCGTATCTCATCAATAATTCACATCCATAATAGAGACGGGCACGATGCTGGAGCCAGGACGGCGTATCACGTTGTGTCTCAGTTGACTGACAAATACTGACATCATAAGGACCGCTTCAGTCCCAGCAGACTTGCTTGGTTTCAGGGATGGCTCCCCCAGGTGACCTCAATAGCTGATTCTCTTTTTAAAAGGAGGAAATGAAACACAAAGATCAAATTAAAACAATATTTAGAGTCTGGCCCACAAGGGCCAGGAAATTTAAAGTTAAAGCTTTTCATCACACGCTGGTGTAAGCAGGCGTCAGTGGTCTTTGAAAAGAAGACGGCGAGATCAGACAAGCCGTGCGCTCGGAGGAACCCCGGCAGGGTCGCATCAGCGGCTCTTGTTGTTGTTAGGTCTGCGGTTAGTGAATACCTAAAGGGATCTGAACCCAGGCAAGTCCTTATTTCCCCCAGTATCATTCGAGTTAAAGGTAATATTGCATAGGAACATATTTATTTAAAAGAATAATAAGTCTGAGCTGGGTAAAAATGTCTTTCGTCTAAGATGAGCCGTTTGTGCTGGGGGCAGTACGGGACCGGGGGCTTGGACTATGGTCCACTGGCCTTCCCTGTGAAGGAGGCAAATCATTTCCCCTTTGCCTGTGTCTCCTCCAAATCTTTTCCCTTTGCTTTTTTCCCTTCTCAGCAGAATCTGCCTGCTGCTGTAATGGTATGTGTCTGTCCAGCGCCTTGCACGGTTGGGCCACTAAATATTGTATGAATGCAGATAATCAAATTAAAAAGGAAAAAAAAAGCCCCGGGAAGGTGCTGTTTTGGACCTCTGGATTTCACGGACAACAAGGATCTGGAAGGCAGGGAATAAAAAAGAGTGGCTCAAATCCGATGAATTTGTCCACTGCTGTCAGTATTTGCAGATACAGGAGAAAGTGTTTTCTGATGGTTTTATGAATCACTGTTTTCAGGGAGTGAAACAATGTGCTGGTGTGGCCGGGGGAACATATGGTTTCCTGGGAAGATGTTAAGGCAAAGTTCTTGGACAAGCTTGTTTCCAGTAAATATAGCCGCACCAGGCGTTTGCAATGCTAGCAATGCAGCAGGCACATTAAAAGGCAGGCACTTGTAAGGCTCGGTCCAAAATAAAGAGTCCTCTTAAGGGAAGGGCAAATAGGACAGAGCAGTTGTTTGTCTGCATCCTTTTCCTGACCCTCGCTGGCTTGGCCTCCACATGGCGAATAGCAGCTTCAGCACCTGGGATTTGAATGTCACTTCCAAGACATTCAACAGGGAAGTCTGTGCATGTGGAAAGCGAGTCCCTGGGAACCCTCCCCTCTGTCTGAGCAGCCTGGCTGGAGCTCACAGAGCCTTTTTTTCCCCTTCAGACGGAAAATATTTCTCAGCGGAGCCCCGGCATTGGGCTGATGGAACAATAATATTCCTTTTCAATACGTCAAGCAGCCAGGTAAACAGAGGTCTCCTTGGCAGGGCACAGGATGCTCCAGCCGTGATCCCCTGCCCGGGGGTTTCTAAGAGGAATTTGGAGCGGTTTGTCCTTGGAGCTTACCTCTCATACATACCAGAGGGAACAGGCAGCGTTGGTGGTGAACGGGCAAAGTCAATGCTCTGCTGGAAGCTGCCTCTTCCCTCACTGCAAGGCACACGGTAGCTTTTACAAGTACTGCCACCCAAAAGGGGTGAGGAGTCAGTAAAATCCTAATGTAGACAAGACCCCTGCGGGATGCAGGGCAAGGCCCGATGGCTTGTTGCTTCATGTGTAAAATGGGCAGCGAAATTGCCTCCCGCAGCGCAGGGTCCTCATTTGGCCTGGGCAAGGGCAGCAGGTTTGGGTACTCTGAGATACTTCGGAGGATGAAAGGTACAAAGTTTTAGCTACTTTGGGGGATTTTCAGCCACTTGAATAGGAATAAAGGTAATCGCTTCCTTGGGATGTCAGTCAGATGACCCAGGCACTGATTCAGTAAAGCGCTTAAGCATATACCTAAATTTGAGCCCGGTGGCTTTGAAATCCACTGAAATCAATGGAAGGACTCCCATTGCCGCTGGGCTTAAAAACTAAGCATGCTTTTACGGCTGTCACTGAATAGGATCTAAATTAGGTTCAACTAATAGGGGTTTCCCTCGGCTTCAGCTCCTGTCCTGGTCTGAACTGCAGCATTTCTGTCACCTCCACTTGTTCAGCACAGGCCTGATGCCGCTATGGCGCTTGTCTCCCTCGTGAGAAGACTATAGCAGCTGCAAACTTCACCGCAGTTTGTGTGTTTCCGTGTGTGTTGCAAGAGGGGAAAAAACCCCTCAAAAAACTCAAAAAGCAGAGCAATGGAAAGCATTCAAGTGGAGATGCACTTCAGCCCAGCGCCTTCCAAATCATGAATCAGGAGCTGAAAGAGGAAGGTCAGCTTCTGGCCTACTGGACTTCTGCTCGTGTCTTTTACTGGATTCGGCCTTTGCTGGTCTTAGCAAAGACATGATTCCCACATGTGCACATGCACAGGCATCCGTGCACACACACATATACGCACACTAAATTTTCTGAGGCCTCATCTCCAAGCAAAAATTGCACCATTTTGCCTCAAAGTAGCACACCCTGCCTCGTGGAAATGGTAGTGATTCAGTGTTATCATTATGAGATGGCGTTTACAAGTATAACGTATTCCAGTAGGCTGTACTGGTTTATAGTAACTTTCTGTATTAGGCACTGTATTGGGTTCAGCTGTTTTGGTAAAGAATTACAGCCCTCCCTGATTCAGGCCTGATGGATGCCTGGACTAGTTTGCTGGTATACGCTATGCCAGTGCATTTTACCCATACATCCACCTAATGTCGAAATAATCTACATTGACAAACAAGTTGGCAGTCTAGCTTATACCAGAATGACAAAAGCTGTGCTAACGAAAGTCCGTCTTTGCCCACGGTACGTGGAGGGCTTTGGCTAGTTTTAAAACATGACGGAAAAGGCACCCCAGAGCCACGTTAGTGTGGACCGGGCCCTTGTTTCCCAGCAGTAGCATTCAGGTGCGTAGGAAACGGTCATCACCGTATGGGCTTGTAAGGGAGGGGAAAGCCCTGAAAAGGAGATGATTTTAGACTGGTGCACAGCATAGTGCCTTAGAGTAATGTCTCTACTGAATCGTTACAGACCCGTGCTGGTTTCTACCCTGTTAGAGTCTATAGGACTTCTCACAGGGATGGGTGTGAGAGAGAGACAGACAAACACATGAAGCCTGTTGGCAGATCTGATCTAACCACCCTGGCTGGTTTCTGTTCAAGGACAATCCCATAGCAGGGGCGATCTGAAATGCCCAGCCTTGAGATATTTCTGGGTCCCCTTTCTGGGTGATCTCATGTCTTCACCAGGGAAACCTTAATTATAAATCCTTGCAGCGCCGGCTGGGACGTCGCTTAACCATCTTCGCGGCCACTCCTCGCCGCACAGCTGGGCTCCCGGCTTCCCCTTCCTATCTTGCTCTTTGTCAGACAGTGTTTACAGCGAGCTCCCAGCACTGGCAGCAGAGCGAAGGGAGGGACGGGGTTTTGGGTTTCAGGATCAGCACCAAAAATAAACTCTGTGCCACCCAGCCCTGGGAAGGTTGAGAAGAGCTCCCGGCCAGACACACAAATGGGCTCTTGTGTGGAAAATGAGAGATTGTGCCTGGTGCAGGCGTGGCAGGTTGCTACGGCAGGCTTTGTGCAGACCCCAGAGATTTCTTAGCTACCCGGCATTTACATCAGCGCAACGGAGAGCAGAGTCGGCCCTGCGGGCTGAGCGAGCGCAAAGTGCCATCAGGCAGGCAAGGTCCTTGGGGTAGATGTGATATCTTTTATTAGGCCAACTACATAGTTGGGAAAAAAGTGTTCTTTGCAAACTGTTGGGCACAAACGGCCTTCTGCAGGAATAGAGGCCCGGGACAGACATTACACATAAACTGGTTAGTGATCAGAAACTGGTTTAAACTTGTAACGGAACAGAAGTTCAGGGCACATCAGCTGGTTTAAGATAAACCTGCTTGAATGTAGGATCAGACTGAAGTGCTTTAGGTCAAACCGGTTTATGAAACTTCTGCCCAGACCAGGGAAGTCTGCTGGGAAGTCTTGCTCATGCACGCTGGTGAAATAGAAAGGTTTGATTCGAAGCAGCAGAGCACCGGGAAGTGTGTCCTGTGTCCGTGGTGGTAAAAGGGATGAGCTCCGTGGGTGGAAATGGGGAAGGAATCATACAAGTTTCCTCACACAGAGATTAACCCTTTGCTAAACTCAGCTGAAAGCTGCTCTGTCAAACTGCTGCTTAACTAAGAGACTTGTCAGTGTTTAATTTCCAAACCAACAACTCAGCTTGGATCTGATCGGGAGCGAATGGAAGTCAAGAGAAACACTGCCAAAGTTAATGGCTGATTGATGCAAAAAAGGGAAGAACGGTGCTGGAGAGTTTCCTCTTTACTCCTTCCCTTTAGCATGACTTAAAACATCGTGCCAGAACAGGCCCACATAAAAGGAAGCCAGTTTAATCTCACTTAAATCAATACAACTGATTAATTCTTTAAACTTTATGTGGTAATCAACTCTCAGTCTGTTGACCTGTTGCTGTACAAATAGCAACCAGAATTTTGCAGAAGTGAATGGGATACCTAAAGACTGAAACAGTGCTCTGTTTGTGCAAATTAAGATTTAAATCATCAGGTCCTAGAAACCGTGGATTATGACGTCTCGGATAGGACTGGCAGGCAGTCAAGCCTTTGCTGTTACTGAAGCACACCAGCCAGAAGCTCTAAGCCACATGGATCCAAAAGCTCCCCTTCTTGCAAAACTACCTTTTCTAAAACTAGTGAATCCGGCTTATACCACAGTACACTGACAGCATGTGCATGCCGCTGGTCCACAACCGCTCATATGTAGCCAGACGATTATTTTTTCCATCCGCGATTGAGTTACGCAGCTGGGACAAGCAGATGTGAATGCCGTGCGCAGAATCACTGCTGTTTCTCTACCAACATACTGCTCCCAAAGATGCTTTTGCCCTATTATCCATCAGTTTTTTTACTGCTTTGATTCTTTTCTGAGAAGCACTGTCCTTGCAAGCAACTCAAGAGTCCCGAGCTATTTGGAAAGGTGAGCTTGTAGCCAAGTGTTCGTTCTGTCCTGCCTATGGATTTTAACTCACAGCTCCCTCTCAAACAAGCCAAACGTGACATGCCTTGGGGTGTGATGCATCGCCATCCGCAGTCAGAGGTGCCTTTCCCCACCCCAGCCTTGTGCCGCCATCCTAAGAGGTCCCTACCCTCCAGAGGCCTCCTGCAGACTACAGACGTCTCATCCAGAGACATCTGTCAAACCCGCTCACTCCCAGACTCTTCTCCCATCTGCCTCCCTCCTCCTCCAGGCCTGCACCATGTGCACAGGTGCCCACAATTTACACTGAAACCTGCCCAGCCAAATTCCAAATCTGAGTTTGAAGAGAAGAATGAATGTTTGCATACGATGTCAGGACAAGATAAGTGTCTGTGCTATTAATGAACAGCTGTTCCTGGCAACCTGCCCCCACCAGTCTCGACAAGGGGAGAGCCAGGTAACCTGTTTTCAGCACACTCTGGAGTTCCTTAATGTTTCGGTATATTAAGAACACTAAAATAAAATAGGCATTTTCATTAGCCTCTAGGAAGAGCGCTTTGGTTTGGGTCCAAAACATGCAATTAAGTTGTTTAGACACACAATGCGCCGCGTTTCCGCAGAGAACACCTGGTGGAAGGAATTACAAACAATGCTGAATCCCTGCCAATCCAAAGAGATGCTGAAGTCAGAGATGATGCAGAATGAGGACTGGCGGGGCCAGGTTTTCAAAAGGGCCCGAGGGCAGACATTCAAGGACTTGGCAGCAACAAGTGGAGAGAGGTTTTTCAAGAGAGATCTGCACTCACCAAGCTGTTGAACATCTAGGCCGCAGCGTTTCGTGCAGAAACGCGTGCTTCGAAGGGGCCACAAATAGTTGCTGTATTGCATCAACGTGAGATCTCAAATCCTTCCCAAGCCCCTTGGATGCAACGTGGTACTTTAAAATACTCGTCTAGTACTGAGAAATTGAGAAATTGCCTTGCCCTGGATTGCCTTGCGTGTTGTGGTTTGTGTTCAATGGCGAACCTTACTTTAACAAGCCTTGTGTCATTCCCTACCACTTCCTTTTTTCTTCTTTCCTCATCTCATTTTTTATTCTTTCCATCCTACCTTTGTTTGCTTAAGGCCTCCCAATGCCTGAGCATTGTGGGTTGCTATGCATTGGTATCTGTATGGCAATAATGCAGAGGCCCACCATCAGTTCTGGCCCCATTGTGTAAGGTGCTGTACAAACAGATGGATGAAATGGCAGTCTCTGCAGGGGTAGTGGGAGCAGACATTTTAGAAAGGGCTTCCTTCAAGTCCTTGGCACCCATTCAAGCCTTCGGGCCACCATCAGTCTAGTTCCACTTCACTGGCAGTGCCTTCCGTCTCCGCCACGATGGAGGTATTGTGAGATAATCCGCTTGTGCAGATGGCCACAGATCTCATCAATGAGGGGCTGGGCTGCAGGTTTCATAGAGCTGCTGCAGTGGCAGCAATGAAAGCAAGTCAGGATGCCTTGTCCAGGCCTAGCCAGCTAGTGCAGGAAGCAGGAGGGTAAAGCACACACTGTTTAGACATTCCCTGTGTGGGACTTTAGCAAAGTCTCATTTCCAAAGTATGCATCTCTATCCATTGCCACAAGGCTCACAAGGACCCTGTCCTGTTCCCTGGACCCCAACGCCAAGGACAAAGGAGAACAGTGACAATTCTCACGTGCTCGGAGGGGAGGCTCCTTTACAATCTGCAGAATGGGCGTTGGAGGAGAGGGCTCCGCACAGCCTCCGAGTTTGGGAAAGGTTGGATCTGGATCTCAGCGTTGCAGCTGGCATATCTCACAATGGGCTGAACCAAACCCCAGACACGAACACTCATGAATTCTGAGAAAGTCTGGTTCTGAACCTTGTGGCTTGGACTCCTCTTTAATTATAGGTCACAAGGAGAGGTGGTTGGAAAATGTTATATATATTCTCTGCGAGAAATGGCTGTTCGGTTAAAAAATTTTCAGAGATTTATTTTGGGGGGACGGGTTGAAAAATCCCCTCCAAGTACTTGGTGGGCAGGGTTTTCTCCTCCTTCCTTGCCTTTTGTTCGGTATAGAAGGGAGAGCAATAGACAGAAAAATCCCAGACCTAGAATTTTTCTTTTTTTAAAGAAAGTGAAAAACTTCAAACGAGACCCAAAATTTAATTTTGGCCATTAAGGTGTTTTCGTCAATTACAGATTTTTATTTTTTTTAAAAAGTTGCACCAGTTCTGGTCATACATGTCAAGTGGCGACCACCAAAAGCCCTGTTAGCCAACATTCATCCCTCAGTGATATCTGGAGTTTTTTGCTAAGCTTAGGATAGGATTATAGCTGCGGCATCCCAGCTTGCACTGTGACTGTGGGCGAAGCCTGTTTTTGAACATGGATGGTCTTTGCAGGCAGATGTTACTGAGAAGCGAAGGGTGTGGAAGGAGATTTTTACAACACGTCAGTGGAAAAAAAGCCCAAGGCCAAATCTCTTAAGCAATGGTACTTCCTGCACTGCCAAACAACAATGAGAATAACCACCCCTGGGAATTGATGATGTTGAAGATCTCCTTGGCCGGAAGGAGCAAAGAGGCAAGAAGAATTGATGTTTCTAAGCAGCTTGACCTAAATCCCATTGAAGTCAGTACTTTATTATTAGACATATTTATTATTTGGATTATGGCTGTATCAAGTGACCCCAACCAGGATATGTCCCTATATACTTGGGACTGCACAAACATTGAATCAGAAACGGTTCCTATCCCCAGAGGGTTATAGCCGAAATAGAAGAGACAAATAAAGGGTAGGAGGGAAGGAGATGACATGCTCTACAAATATGATGACACGGCTGTGCTAATATAACTGTCTCCCTTGACTCTGTTTCTTATCCAGGGCCTGATCCAAAATCCAGGGAAGCCAGTGGAAATCGTTCCACGCTGGAATTCAGCAGAGCGCAAGCCAGCACATGTTTATTATGCTGTCCCTCCAGCCTGTCTGTCTTCTCCCCACACAGTACCTAAATATGCAAGAATCCTGCTTTCCAGCCACTGCCCACTCAGTAAAGATGCAGCCACAAGACAGGGGAGAGACAGGGAGATATGTTCACACCCTTGCACTGAGCTGGTGAGTCTAATTTTGGGTTTATCAGCCTTCGTGGTGTCTCTTAGAATATCGACAGTGAAAGAAACCACGGAGCTGCGCAGAGACCACGCGCTAGGATCGCGCAGCGCTCCGACTCCCATGGCCTTCAGCTTCACCAGCGCAGAGATTACTAAAGCAGCTGCAGACCTGAAACACAAGACTAGCCAAGGCTGACAGTTTTCCCTGTACTTAAAGTCCTTTGTTTGCTAAACTGTTTATTTCCATATTTATCAGCGGGTATATAATGGCTCCACAGCAGCCAGATCATCCGTGCAAAATGCAGGGCTTGAAAGCCCATGGATAAGGGTGGGAATATTTAAAAGAGTTTGCGAATGTGTGCAGCTACTTCCATGTGTGCAGGGAGAGGCCGGGGTGCAAACACGGGCAGTTACGTCTGCCTGAATTTGTACGGAGCATGAAGCAATTGCTTTGAGAGCAGTAGCTCTCCGGGCAATAGGTCTGATAGGTGTGGGCAGAGCATTCACCACCAGGACACCCTTTTCTCTCCTAGTTTGATCCTTGCCTGTATTTACAGCACATAACAGCCCTACCTTCACTTCATTGCTGTGATGCCTCAGCTAGCCTTCCCTTTCACTGCCTCTTGCAACTTGGAACAGTTTTTATTAAGGTTGTAAAATCAAGCACTCAGAAGGTAGGAAATGCCAGGATTCTGGCTGCCTGTGTTCAAATGTCCACTTCACTTCCTTGCATGTGCATATTTGAGAGAGTCTTTCATGACATGAACAGATACTAGTTTTTGTACAGGATGGCCGTGAAATTTGGTGCACACAATGGAGGGCACTTCTGTAACGAGCAGTCATTCAGTGCTTGGTTTTCACCTCCCTGTTCAGTGTGTGGCCTGGTTTGCTGTATGCTGTTCAAATCCTGCTCTGAAAAGAGAATATTCCTCTCCTCGTGGGCTTTTCTGTGGCATTTGTGTCTATGGCACCTGCGTGCTTCAGAACCACCACTGAATTTATTTCACACTTCCTGTGAGAGATAAGGGGGAAGAGGATATTCTCTTTACATGATGGGTGAGAGTTGAGGCACAGAGAGATTCAAACTTGAAATGTGCACTAATGTTGGCCTAGGACCTGAATTCTCCGAGTGCTATTTAGAATATATAACTTCATGGCTAAGTACAGACATTCAAAAGCCCGAGCCTGAACTGATTTCAGTTTTGCAAGTTAGTTTAACCTGCATAGATTGAACCGCTTTGCAAGTGAACAGACATTCACTTTTGATTCCAGAAATGCAGGCACATGCCGGCAGTGGCCCAAGCTAGACGCCAGGGGACACTAGAGCAGCCCCCCCTTCTCTTTGGCCATTTTGAAACGGTTTTATATGTACTGAACATCTGTTCTCTTACAGGTTTAAACCAATTTCTGATCACTTAAACCAGTACATGTGTAACTTCTGCCCCTAGCCCAGGGCTGGACACAGGCATGGGCGAACAAGACAGCTGCCCAGGGCCCAGACAGAAAGGGGGCCTGAAAATGGTAATTTTTTATTTATTATTATCATTATCTCTGGCAAAGTAGGGCCCAATACTAAAAGTTCACCTGGGGCCACCAGGCATCTAGGTACAATGCTGCCTTAGCCCTGCATCTCGAGCAGGTCCAGGGAGGTGATCCTGCCCCTCTATGCGGCACTGGTCAGGCCGCAGCTGGAGTACTGCGTCCAGGTCTGTGCGCCGCACTTCAGGAGGGACGTGGACAGCATGGAGAGGGTCCAGAGGAGGCCACTCGCATGATCCGGGGGCAGCAGGGCAGGCCCGACGAGGAGAGGCGACGGGACCTGAACCTGTTCAGCCTCCACAAGAGAAGGCTGAGGGGGATCTCGTGGCCTCAGCCTTCTACAAACTAGTTGGGGGGGATCAGCAGGCACTGGGGGAGTCCCTGTTCCCCCGAGCACCGCCAGGAGTGACCAGGAATAGCGGTCACAAGCTGGCAGAGGGGAGGTTTAGGCTAGACATCAGGAGGCGCGACTTCACGGTCAGGGCGGCTAGGGTCTGGAACCAGCTTCCAAGAGAAGTGGTGCTGGCCCCTACCCTGGTGTCTTCAAAAGGAGGCTAGATGAACAACTTGCCGGGGTCGTTTGACCCCAGTACTCTTTCCTGCCATAGCGGGGGGTCGGACTAGATGCTCTGCTCAGGTCCCTTCCGACCCTAGAAACTATGAAACTATGAAACTATATGTTCAAAGCCTACTTCCCTTTGACTTTACTTACCTCTGCGGTGCCCGGTTGTCCAGTCAGACTCAAAGGTCTTGAGTAAAGTGCTAAGAAAGTCAGTCTTGGGAAGTTTGGTTTAAGCAACTTGCCCAGCATTGCAGAGGAGCCCTGTGGCAGAGGCAGGTTAAAAATCCAGGTGCCAAGAACAGCATTCCCTCACCTCAGAGTTTCCTTTCTCTTCCTGTAATTTCCTGCCTTATTCACTACATATCTGCCAACTTCCGGAGGAAACAAGGCAGGGTTGTAAATACAATGATCTCCCTCTATGCATATACCCAGCGATCTCCTGATTCATACTCAGAGCTGATCCGCTGTGCCCTGAATGAGGCAAGGGTCCTGGGGAAATAGTTGATGGCCATGAAGCTACAGAGTGTATCACAATGTGTGCACCTGGCGGTACGTGTGCAAAACAAGGTTGCATGGGTAGCCCTCCAACCCACAAGCCCTGCAAGCTCACCATCCCAGTTTCCTTGCTGTACTCTCCACCCCAACTCCAGCTTCAAGTTTCCTTTGACTACATCTTCTCAGTAGCCATAACTCTTCCCCAACAAACTCCTTATCCCAGGCTGGTTTCCTGCCTTTCTTCCTTCTCTGTTCAGCTCAGGGTGCTGCGAGATTGAGAACAGAGGGGGGTCAGCCTCCCAGCTCTCCGTTACGGCGCCGGTCCCTGGGCCCACAGCCAGTCGGTGCAGACAGCAGCCACCTATAGCTGCAATGACAGAGCACAGCCTGCTCCCGAATGCACAGGGCCCAAGCAGGCTCAGTGCTCATGGAAACTTAAGGGAATTTCCAGACACCCTTGACTAAGCCTGTCCAAACTGCAGCTTCTCAAAGGCTTATAACGCGGCCAGACTTGGGTGGATTTTCACAGGAGTTTTCAGAGGTGCACACCTGTGACAGTCCGCAGCCAAATTTGAGGACTCGGTCTCTAAAGAAGGAAGTACCCACAGCTCTCCAACAAAAGGCCACTGCAATCTTTCAGCGTGGGCAAACCGAGGTATTTGGGGTTGCAATTTCCAAAATGCAGCCCAAAAACAAACCCCCGGCACGGTAACTTTCAACTCTGTCAAAGATACAAGCCACTGAAAACCAAGTCTGAGGATAGGATGTGTTGAGCAACCTTAATAAGAGGCAGAGCTCCTTGCACCCTGCAGTCTACCCGCACTTCACTCAGGAAGCTTGCAATGACTTTGTAGTGCTTTGCCACTAAAGCAAGTGACAGGGCAATCGTCCTTAAAGGTTGCAGATGTGGTACGTGTTTGTTTTATGTACCCACACATTCTTATTCTGGAAGATAAATACGGTGAGAAATCAGGATGTTTTTGTATATTATTAAGGACACAACCACAGGTGGGATGACTTTCCTCCTGCAGACTAATAGTGATCGTAGGGCGTTTAATGGACAGAAGGGTTCAGGAAGTCTTTGTAACTCTTTCCAGTCAAATCTGCCAGTGAGTTTCTGGGTATAGAGTCACTCCCAGGTATTGTTTTCTTGTACATAGGGATGACACAATGAAAAGTGGCTGGAAAAGGCAGAGGGTTGTTTTGCAGAAGCAGGAGTGGGTTGAGTCAGAGGTCTGTGTTCTGCACACAAAGAAAAGCCAGGGGTGTGTAAAAATTCGGGTTCTGCTCCATCTCAATCAAGGGCAAAGAAGAGAGGGGTTAGCAAAATCAAAGTGCAGGAGGTCGAGGACATGGGTTACACCTTCTCTGAACCATCAAAGGTCTGGATGGAGCTGTGGCAGGTGGAAGAATGGGGGAATTAAGATAAAAAGTTCTGAATTTGGTCCATCTTTGACCTGAAGCTTCTTTTTTTTTTTTTTTTGGACCCAGTCTTGAAATCACATGAGATCTGCCTGCCTAAAGGATGGTAAAAGTCACACTCTGCCTTTTACTGTCTGTGGGCACCTGCTGTCTATAGACACCCATAACCAAATTCACCTGGCTTCCCCAAGCAATGGCTGAGCCCCAAAATTCAGAGATGGCTGCCACCCTCCCCAGTGGTATCGGAGCTTGGATTTTGCACACTTTACCCACCCAAAGAGGTCCAGTTTCACAAGGTAGGCTTAAAATAATAGCTATGTTTCTTCTCAGTGGTATGTATTAATCACATAAGTCCCTGCTACTGTAGGTTTTACAGCACATAATTTTATGTCAAATGTACATCTCTCTCAAATTTAGCTCACTTTTTTTAGGTCAACTAGGAACCTAAGTGGAGCACGGTCTGTGCTGTTTCATCATGTGCAGCCTCAAGCATATTACTGGTAATAATATAAACAATCATAACCCAAACCCTCTTTCATGTGCTTGCATTGGTTTTGATTTAATCAGAAAATGGATGACATTGAAGACAGGGAGATATTTTTCATTGCTGTGTTGCTAAGGAAATTTTAACAAGAGTGTGTATAGCTCAAACTTTTCCCCTAACAGGAAAAAAATATTCTCAGCAAAGGGGAGAGAGTAACAGACATCCCCCCCAAAAAGGAAAGCATTTAAACAGCATGATGGAAATCTTCTCCAGGAAGTCTGACACCTCAGTATTCTACCAACATTATAATGGATGGGTTTCCTCTTTTAAATGTCTTGGCATTAAAGTTTAATGAGCAATACTTACTCCCATTCTAAACTTGTTTTTCTCCTTGACAGATTGGATACTTAGTTTGGATTTGTTAACATGGCTAGCCATAAAAATGTCTGCTTCAAACAAACTGATAGATACCATCTTTAGGAAATTGGACTTTGATGCCGTATTTGATTTCCAAGGTGGAATAAGTTATCATTCAGAAGAAATTAACATGGAGTAATATGGGCAGCAGCATAATAAACCGATGCCCCTTTTTATTAGGTTTGAATTTCAATTTAGATGGAAGCATAAATAAACTCAAGCTCCAGCATTCCAGTCTGGTCACATCTTAACTTGCGTAGCCTGGGGAAGTCCTGGTCTCGGCCTTTGTCCTTGTTAGTTAGGAGATAGTTTGTTTGCAAAATTTCCTGGGCAGATTCAGAACTGTGTATCAGGAGTCAGGGCAGAAAGCAGGCTAAATTGCTCCCAGCTGGCTCTTGCTCACAGCACCAAGGGAGCCTGGGTAGAAGCTTCTTTGTCTTCCTTTGGCCTTCTGGTGTGTTGTTCCTGGTTTTCTGCACCCTGTCTGTTTGTTCCTAGTGTCCTAGATCCTGCTAGTTTTGGATGCCCTGGGTTATGTTTGTTGTCTTCCTGATGTCCTGGCTTCATCCCAGTTCCTGCCTACTGAATCCTTGTTCCAGACTCCAACCTGGACACCTTGTACTCTGGACTGCCTTGCTGGTTCCCCGACCCCTCATGCCCCCCATGCTCCCTGCGGCAGGCCAGTAGGGGGTGCTTCTGTGCTGAGCCACCCACCTCACTGTGCCGGACCCCCTGCCAGGCTCTGAGTGCCTTCCTGGGGGTGGCTCACGTCTGGCCGACCCCCTTCCTGGAGCACACCCACTAGCCTGGGGGTAACGTTGCCGCCACCCAGGGTCTGGAGTGATCCTGGTTCTGTGTCCCCTGGGAAACACAGACCTAGTAGCCCTTGAGGGTAATTGACCCACTTCAAGAACTTGGGGTGCTTCCCTCAGTCTGAAGCACAAACAGTGGTCTCCCTTAGTCAGCTGAACCAAGGGGACCCCAAGGCATAATCTAGACCCACTCCCAATAAGTCTGCCATGCTAAGTACAAAGGAGAACTTTATTGGTTACAAGGAGTAGGTTTGGAATAGGGGGCAGGATAGAGCAATATCAGAGAAATCCCATAGAGCAAACTGGCATGGCTGGGTACCCTTTGATCATGCATCTGAGTTACTGCAAGCTATATATCTAGTTAGATCTCAGGTAGCTTACTTACACATATCATTCAGAGACAGGTGGAGATTCCCTCTGGAGACAGGCAGTTCCTAGATCATGAGTTTCAAGAGAGAGCACAAATTTCAGACGGTTCAGCTCTTCTCTCCCTGAGTTTTCATCATGGCTACTACTCCTCTTGGGAGTCCTCAACTTATATAGCCCTTATGATCTCATTTACCTGGTCCAATGGAGGCCAGCACCTATTGGCTGCAAGCCAACCAATTTGAAATGCATCACTGGTTGCCGGGTAGACTAGCAGGGTCTCTAGCCCCCTCCCAGTCAGGTTGGCATTGCTTGGAACAACAGGGTCCCTGGGGTCAAAGGTATGTGATGCCATTCACTTAGGCAGAGGGAGCAGGTTTCCCCTCTTCCTCAGGAATGTATGCAGCTCAGGTTACCTAAAGAGCTGGGATGTCTGCCCTCTGCAAGGCCCATGTTAACCAAATTGTCACAGAGCAGAGTTTTTGGGGAGAAACAGAGGTGGCATTCTGCCACATTCCCAACTCTAGGACAGCTCCTAGCTTATGGCTTAGAGATTGCCCACATCCTGGTCCCACACAGCTACAGCTGCATGTCCTGAACCCCCTGGCTGGTGACTCTAGTCTAGGTGCCTGCTTTCTATTGCTGAGCCCCCTGGGTCACGGTTCTCCTCAGGGTGTGTGCTTATGTCTCTGACCCTTAGGCTAGGGACAGAAGTTACACATAAACCAGTCTAAGTAATCAGAACCTGGTTTAAACCTGTAACAGAACAGAAGTTCAGTGCATGTAAACTGGTTTCAAAATGGCTGAAACAGTTTAAAGATAAACCTGGTTGAATGTAGTATCAGATTGAACTGATTTAGGTCAAACCAGTTTATGGAACCTCTGTCCGAGACCGCTTCCTGGTTCAAGTTAAATCACAGTTCCCCAGCTTCCCAGCATGCTTTGTAGCCTTGGGCTGGGCTGTGCTGTCTGCTCAAGCAAAGCAGCATTGACCCTGCCCCTCTGCTCCCTTGCCGGAGCAGCGAGGGCTGGCGGACAAGGGGGTGGGAAATCCAGCTGATGCAGTCCAGTCTGCCTGGTGGGGGCAGAGCAGCCCTTGCCAGACTTTTCCCCGCTGGAGTGGAGGAGGCATGAGAGGCATGGGCCAAAAAGCTTAGGGGGAGGGAGAGAGATTACACTCCCCTCTCAGTCATAGGCACAGGGACCCCAGCTTGGGGGGAAAGTTGGGCAGACCCTGGCTGGCATTCCCTGTGCCAGTAGGAGAGAGGGGAGACAGGGGAATTTAATCCCCCTCCCTGCCCCTCCTTCACCTGAGGCACTGCCCAGGCTGTTTCCCCCTTGCCCCTCCAGACACACCTGGGCTGGGGTCCCTGCAATCCTCCCCAGTCATACTGAGGCCTGCCCCCCCCCAGCTCAGCTTTCCTTGGCCACTGA
This sequence comes from Crocodylus siamensis, assembly GCF_052110815.1. Lineage (NCBI taxonomy): Eukaryota > Metazoa > Chordata > Crocodylia > Crocodylidae > Crocodylus > Crocodylus siamensis. Next base: position 4,117,883 of record NC_143409.1, on the reverse strand, counting down.
AGAAGGGAAGGGAGGGCTTGGTTTAGTGCCCGCCCCCCCGCCGGCTTCTGCCTCAGCCACTGCAGGCGTGTGCTTGCATTTCCGAATGAAAAGTGAATCTCTATTCACTTGCAAATCAGTTCAGTCTACACAGGTTAGACTAACCTGCAAAGATTGAATCAGTTCAGGCTTTTTGAATGTCTGTACTTATCCTTAAAGACCTTGGCCTCCTGACCTGCCTGCTTCTGCCTCCCCTGACTAACCTTCCCTGTTCCTGATCCTCTGGGTTGTGACCCTCTGGGGTCAAGTGCCAACTACCCATGTCTCCAGCGTTTGAATTACGGGGAAGCTCAAGGGGGCTGAGCCCCCCCATAAGAGATGAACGCTCCCCAATAAGAGACGAGACCCCCACCCACGGCCTGCCCCACGCCTCAGGCGGCAGTGGTAGCAGCAGCTTCTTCCGACGGCCACCACCGCAGACTCCCACAAAAGCTGGAAAGTAATTTGAACCCTGTCCCCATTGTACCCCTTGCACTTTGAAGCACTTCTTCCCATCTAATCCTCTGGTTTAAACCACGGGTGGAAATATAGAGGCACTTGAAACTATGGTTTTTGTTAGGGCTCACCACTCTACATAGAGGATGCCCATTGTCAGTCTGCGTCCTCATCCGTATACTTACCTTAGCAAATCTCTTTGCCGGTGTTGCTAAGTCTAGTGATTGTCTCTAATAATAGTAAACAGTGTTCTTAAAGTCCCGGATTCATGTGAATCTGAGTTTACATGGGTTGTTTTTTTTAATGTTTCCTTTCTTTAATGTTATGGAGGCAAATTTGAGAACCTGAACCCTAATAGTTACACCTTTATTATACACATATAAAAGTTTACATTTTTGTTTTAAATTTGATGAATTTAAGACATTGGGGGACATGACTTAAGATTTTCATGTTGAGGGTTGGTAATACTGTCTTAGCATTGTCTCTGTAATCCTTTCAGCCTTTGTGCTTGAAGAAAAAACACTTGATCAAAGCCTTCTGTTTTTGACTAACTGATCCTGTTAGGGCTATAGCACCTAATAAATAACTGTGAGGTTACTAGTTACAGGTAGAGAGACAAAACAAGAGACTCAATAAATCGTGGAAAATGCTTATGGAAAATCATACTGAACAAGAGCATTCAACATTTCTTCTGAGTTGTTTTCTTAAGATGATCACTGATCATAACTTGTGCTACAAGCGATCCTGATAAGCCTCTTCCTGGGACGGGTTAGGGCAGCAGACAAGCCTTTGAAATTTTAAAGCACTAAGTTCCACTGCAAGAGAAAAAAAATAAACCACAAGTAGACTGTAGAAACCCATACAACATCATAGCAAACATTTCCTAATTTACTGCAATGCCAGAAGATGATTCACCTCTGTTCCTGTTGCATAATCCACCCCACAGTTTAGAGGAGAGTAAAACTAGAAAAACCAAAGGTCTAGCTGGGCTTTCGGTGACATTTATATTTAGGTAAATATATACAAAATTAGGTTGAACTTTCAGATGGAAAGTGTGAGTTCTCCAGTGACAAAGGAGACGGGTAGACTAGGGCTGTTTTAAAGATGATAAACTATTGCATAGAGCCACACCAGGACACATTCTGATCTCATTTGTACTGGTGTAAATCTAGAGTTATATGACTGACATCAGTGGACTATCTCTGGATTTACATGGGTCAAATTGTGCTTGTACTCTATTAATCCTTGCCTGCGTGTCTCGGGTTAGCTGGATTTCAGTGGGTATAGTATGCACAGAAGGCAGGATAGAGTTGCACCTTGTAGACTAAATCAGAGGTACATAGCATAAGCTTTCATGCCCTCAAACGCTCACGTCCTCAGACATTGTGAAAAGACCTGAACATGGCACACTGCTCTGTGCATCTGACAAAGTGAGCCTGGGCTCATAAAAGCTTATGCTATATACTTTGGATTTAGTTAGTCTATAAGGTACAAATCTACCTTGCCTTCTGCAACACAGCAGCGAGCTACCTTTCTCTCTAGTATACACCACCACGTCGTCTCCTCAGAGAAGGAATATGATGTGGAAAAGAGACTGGGGAGCTAGCAATAGCTATACCCCTCCTGCCTCTGTGTTAACTGGCTAGACAGATGTCAGGGAAGTCAAGAAGAGGGACAGTTACTGCACCAAAAAAAGAGCAAATGGATCTGGGAACAGATGTAACTTTAAACTGTTTTAAAAGGGGAGTGAGCGCTCACCCCTTGGAATCACACTTCAACTGATCCAGTTTAATTATTACATTTGTCCAGTCCTATGCCAATGTAAGTGAGCTAAACCACTGCAACATTAAACCAGAACTAAACATATTCAGTATTGGCATAACTGTTACAGCTGTCCACATCTACTACCTCAAGGCCCGGAGAGACACTCTCGTTCTCCTACGCACCATCCCCACCCAGGACTGTGTTTAGAAGTCACAGGGTGGTGCAGTATTAATTAAAATTCAGATTTGTAATTTATACAGATCCATAGTTGGTGAGAACAGCTAGATATAACTCACAGTTATATCAATATATTAAGACCCTATCAAAGCGTCCGTGCACTACTAGATGATGTCACCTTTGTATTCATATTGGGAGAAACAGACAATTTCCCATGTTGATTAGATGAGCAGAGTTTTAGAGGAAATGGCATGAGTCCACAAATTATCTAGATCCGATTCTGCTCTCTGTTATCTTGAGGTAAATCAAGGTAGCCCCACTGACTTCTTCTAAGTCACTCTGTAATCGGTTCCCTTGCATTAGGAGACAGTAAGTTTCCTTTGCTCAGAGTGAAATAATCAGGACAAGACCTCTGAGGGTGCCTTTTTTGAAAGTCTCCATTCCTGTAGTACTTTCGGTGCTGCCACATCACTTGTCACCTCACTTCAGCTGATGTGTTACCTGCTCCAGATGAGTTTTGCTCGGCAATTCATTAGGCAGATAACACAGCTGGTAAGTGCTCATCTTGAACAAATGCTCTTTTCAGTTGTGAAAGGTGCTACTCAGCAAAAGCTCAGCTCCACAGGTGCTTAGTCCTGTTTCACTAGGCAGAATTGTCTCCTTCCTGCAAATACAGAAATGCTGGCATTGGTCTCTGCCCTGTATTCTGCCCATCTTCCTTGGCTTGGGCAGGCTCCTGGCATCCCATAGCCCTATGTAGGGGTGCTAATGCTCGCACCCCAGAGACCTCCATGAAACGTGCCACTGGGGAGACATACTAATAAGCCCAGGAAAGCAGTCATTTTCTCTGGGCAGACAGCAGCGCTTGCTGTCAAAAGCTAAGGGAGGCCCAAAGCCAAATAGGTATTAAAGTCTGGAAGCAAAAAGAATGATTGAGGGCAACATCAGTCGAAGGGAAAAGACTGGGAAGCCTGTGTGAAGGTTCGTGAAATGAAGGTTTTTGCCTTTTGCCAGTGGAGACCACAAACCCAACAGGCAGCTGTCCGTGGGCGAGAAAAGGATGCCTGACTCACCATCTCTGAACACTTCCGAAAGCCATTCTGGGTTGGGAACTGGGAGGAGAAGCAGGGCTTTCCCCCTTTAATTGGGATGAAGTTGATTCTGGGTTAAGCAACAAGGAACAAATGCCCATTAACCTAGACTTCCTCATCCCCTGGTGCTTGCTGTGCTCTACAGAAAGCAGCGAAGTAGCCAAGGACAAATGTTTCTGCCATCTGGCTGAGCTTGGTATAGTGAATAGCTCTGGCACAACAGCTAAATCTGTCAGGCTGTAGATAAACACAGCCTGAAATCTGTTATAGTAAGGGGATAGGTGTGATAATAGGGAGGTAGATAGGATAGATATGGCAATGATAGACCGTGATAGACAAGATGATGGTATATAAGCAGATGGATCTGGTAGGAAATTGGATCTAGATTGATAGACAATGCTGATAAATCACATTGAGAGCCTCTGTTAGAGGATGCCATAGAAGAAAAAAACATAGATCTGTGTGACTTGTCATGTGTAATGCCGTTGTTCGTTTTTCTATACCCTGCTTATAGAAAAAAATTAAACTGAGAAGTAGTATAGTTTCTTTTTGGACCAAGGAGCAGGATGACACCACAAATCATTTCAAGATACAAGCTTAGAGTTCAAAACAAAAAGGAAACTATTTTTTTTTTAACTGCAGATCTGAAGCTTAATGTTCACACATTTTTCGGTGGGGGGAAGCACACATTAAAAACTGCTCCAGGGCTGAGGTTTTACACAGCGGGTTTCAGGCTAAAGTAAATTTTTATAGCTGACTTATGCTGAATAGAAGGGTTTCTATTAGAAAACCCGGCACCACTTTAACTATAGCAGCTCTGGCTGGTGCTGCTGTAATTACTATGTTAACATCGGCTCCAGAAATGGGAAACAGCCTGTTGTTTGTTCTTCGTTCTGATGCAGGGAGGGTGTGTGTTTGCCTCCTGCGGAGAGCCTTTTCTTCCTCCGGTATCCTGTAATGTGGAATCCTTGGTATCCTGTGTTAAACAGAGGCTTATTTCAACTTCATAATGCCATCCACATGCTGTTAAGTGAGCAAACGAATCACAGTGATAACATGCACATTAAGGTCCTGATTCAACAAAGCACTTGAGGACATGTGTAACTTAAGCCTGTGCATAAGTCCATTCCAATTTTTGGGGTGAGGAGCCGTTGATAAATAAGGATGGATTTAAGTATCTGCTTCATTTCTTTGCTGAATAAGGGCCTCTGGCCTGACCCAAACCCTTTTGAAGTCAAGGCAAAAGCTCCCAGTGACTTCAGATCCACTCTTAAGACTCTCTTTCCGGAGTCTAATTATTATTATTTCATCCTAATTCATCAGTACCTCCTTATTCACACAGAATCATTCCTTCATCCTGCATTGAAGACAGCTTGTGGAGGGCAAAAGTTTGACCTTTAACTCTTAATTAAGGAGGCATTGTGAGTGTACACAACCAGAGAATATCAGACAGAAAATCTTGTGTCTTCTGTTGTATCTTTCAGCTGGTCTTGACACACAGGCCTCTGACTTACATTTTTCACTGAAAAAGGAATGGCATATTGTCATAACAACCTATTACCAGCACTGAACTTGTGTAGAGCTTTACCTCTTTGGAGGAGATAACATCTGCTTAGGGGTTGTTTTTGAGGAAAAACTGCATTTCTTGCAATAGCACACAGAATGGTCTTTGCTTAACTGAAGTGTCAGGTTGTCTTGACTATTACGGGAGAGGGGAAATGTCTTTGTTACGTGACGCCGTTCAGCTTTCATCCTCTTTACAAAAGCCCCCAGCTCACTCTAAACAAAATAAAGCAAGGGTATCATTTAAAAACAAAACCATTTTTAAATGCCTTTGATCTCCTTGATTTCCTGTGAAGTCCAGAATCAACCGTGTCTTTAGGACCTCGAATATGATAGGCAGTTTCTCCGCTGCCTTGCAGCTCATGTTGTCTTTGACACCTAAGCCAAGTGTATATGGAGGGGGTGCAGCATACCAGTGCACACACGTGTGAATCAGGAAAGGTTTCTGATTCAGAGGTGGTTTTATGCCTCTTTTGCATAGATGTGAAGAATAAGCCGACTTAAAAATACCAGAGAATGTTCCCAGTTGGTGCAGTTAAAATTTCTTTAAATGACAATCACTGTGCGAGCTGAGAAGAAAGAAAAAAAATGAAAAATAAAAAAAGAAACAACATGATAAAAAGTCTCAAAGATTTTGCAATTGGTTTTTTGGAGGGTTTTGTTTTGTTTTGGGTTTTTTTGGGGGGGGTTGGTAAAATATTTCCATCCTAAGTCCTGTCTCTCCAGCTTCCCCCTCCTGCTCCCTCTTTTCTTTCCCTTCACCCACCTACAGGCTAATGTCTTTGGCTACATACCCTGTATTCCAGTTCTCTTGTTGGTCTCTCTTTCTCCACTTTTCCTTCCCTCCAGCAAAAAAAATATCACTCCTTGAAGCTTCGAAGCATCACACGCTCATCCTATTCTTCACTATGGGCTCTTGCAGTCTCTCTATTGGTTTCTCCCTTCCTTCCTTCCTCCTCGCCCCCAAGGCTTTATACAGCCCCATTCCTGCCCACATCTCAGTCCTGGCCTCCTTGTCGCAGAGGACCTAAGCTCTTCCTGGTTGATCCCCATACCTGTTTCAGGGGGAGGCGGGGGATACGGGTATGGAGATGGGTGCGCAGTGCGAACTGTGTAACAGGTTTTTAATGGTTTAACCTTCGAAGCGTCCTTTGATCTGCCAAGTGAACCACAAGGGCCCCTTGACAGAGTGTTGGAGGTCAAGTTATAAATATATATTTATTTATATATATATAGAAATAAAATTTTTTGCCGGAAAAAACGGTTGATTCCCGTACATATTTCCTCTGTTGACTTTTCTTTTTGTCGTCTTCCTTTTTTTAATATCTTCTTCTACCCTGCCCCCTGAGATTAGAGCAGCTATTCTTTCTTTGTTGAGCATGCCTTCCCTGTCTTCTTTCAAAAAGAGCCTACTTCCAAATCTGTGATCATCTTTAATATCTTTCTTCATCCCTCATGCAACTTCCTGTAATTATTTGGGGTGGGAAAAAGATATATATATTATAGATTGTAAATTATTTAGGTCAGGGTCTATTTCTTACCAAAAGCTTGTAAAGCACGACATTACAAGCATCTATGGTGCTATGTAAGTAGCAACAGGAAATATAATCTCTTGTATTTGCAAAATGCTCTCCTGTTTTGCAAAAGGCAAGCATTTATGCACACAGAAAAAGTACACTTCCTGTCACTACTTATATCAGTGCCATACGTAGAGGCTATGGTGCTGTCCCAAGTTTAATGTTAATTACACTGAAGAAAAATGGGGCATTGTATCTTTAAGGCCTAACAACTCTATTACGTGTAACTTTTTAAAGTAAGCGGGATGTTTTCAGACAATGGAAAGCCGCATATTGTTACTCCCTGCACAAATCAGATAAATTGTTCTGCAGCTTAACTGACAGCAGAGACAAAAGACTTTGTCTCCCACATTGTGGCAGTAACATCTGGGAGCCTGTTTCCAAATCTCTCCCCCTGCATGAGGCCTCTCTTTGTTCAAATAGCAAGAGAGAGAGAAAGAGTGAGAGAGCGCGCAGAGTTTCACATGCCTCAAGTTGAGTTAAAATCTGCAGAGCCTTAGTTGCAACATGATGGCGAAGAGGGGGGAATAGCTTGCACGTGTTATGTGGAGATTTCCTAGCAAAATAATAGATTTTCTGGGGCTTTGAATGGCAGGGTAGAGCATTATTTTGCAAATTGCTTAGTTTCCATTCCTGCATCACTGGTATTCAGTGCAATGAAGGCTTTGTAGATGATATAGGGGAAAGCCCCAGGGTTTCAAAGCTAACTGCCAAGTAACCTGACAGATCACCTCCTCCTGAACCCAGCAAGAGGAAGGATGAAGAGGAGACAAATTTCAGCCAATTTACACTGTTATAAATCCATGGTGGGAGATACTGCCTGCACTGTAGCTGCTTTATGCTGGTCCTCTGCCACAGTTTCCATACGCGGAGTGGATATAGACCGTGGAGGATCACCCTCCCATGGGGGCACCCTCTGATGATGAAGATATGTCTGTCAAGCAGGATCTTCTCTGTCCATCCTTCGTGTAGTTGACGAAAGTGTCCTGACCAAGTGATCCCCAGCTGCTCTAATGGGTCCCTAAGGACTATTGCTCTAGTTTCCACACAGCTGTCAGCTTTCCAGTTTGTGTCAGGCTTTAGACCAGCAGCCAGATGGATGCAGGATGGAAGTCAATGATCTTTGAATCAAGCTCTCAAATGCTTGAGAGGTATCCGTATTAGACAAAGTGAGCTTTCCCAGATCTCATTAGCAGCATGACAGTCAGGGAGATGCCTAATGACATCATTTAACCAGGACTCGTGGAAATAAGTCCAGTGACTCATAGAAATTGCAGAAATCAGGGATAGAGAGGAGCTTTCCCTCCCCCTTCCTAACTCTTCTGCCCCCCTCCCCCTTACTATTTCCACTTTAATTTCCAGCACTGGAATCCTTACGTAAGGCATATTGGGGTCTCTTTAGGAAGTCAGGCTGATATGATTTTGTGCATCTATAACCTTTCATTTCAGTATATGACCAAAAGCAGTGGGGTATAGAAGAGGCAAATATGGGTATTTCTCATTTATAGCCTAAATTCTTGTATATGCATGCAGGATGTAGGTTTGCCATTTGGTTCAGACTCCAGAACTGGGACCAAAAGCTCTTAAACTATACTGTATCTACACCTACGCTCACTGTCCTGTTAATATATGGCAAAGAGTAAGATCTCCAGCTACAGTGACTGCACTGGGTATTATTATATGCCACACCACCTGTAATAAACAGTTCTTTAACATTACTTCAAGCATTTTGCTTACTTGGCTAAAGTTCACCAGGATAGGTCATATTTTGTCTTTTGGGCCTTAAGCCAAAAAAATTTGGTGTATATAGAATTAAAATTGATACTGTATAAATATGCTTTAAAGTGAAAGTATATAATGAAAGTGTATAATTAAACTAGGCAGCTCTGAATGCTTAGGGTATGTTTTTACCGCAGCAGCAGCGGGCCATGACTGGGATGGTACTGAGAACGGCAGTGATGATGAGGCTGCTCAAGAATCGTCTCAAGCAGATGGTCTCGAGTATCTTGAGAGTGGCCACAGAGGGTGCCTCACAACAGCCTCCCCAGCATATACTTCCAGGTTTGGAGGGTGGGTGGGTGGGAAAGGCATGCACGGTAGCATCTGAGCAAGGGCCACTGTCATTACAATGTAGATATGCCTGTCATAAATAATCAGATGGGAGCATCTCCCTTTTTAGGATGCCTTTGCACTTAAGATTCTCCATATACTTCACAAAGGTAAGAACATAATAACTGTATTCAGTTGACTACAGTGGGTTTAGGATCAGGCTGTTTAAAAGGAGGGCCTGATTCTCTTTTAGGCTACACTTCCTTTCCACTGCTCAGCAGCTGTAAAATACATTTTCACATTTCAAAGTGAAAAGTTTGAGACATCTCTAGTATCTCTGAGATAGGTGGAAAGAAAGAAACAGGATTGTTGATTCTGAATAAAAGTTACATGTCAAATCAACCAGGATTTTAGAAATAATGATGGTGATCACATGGAGATACAAATTCAGTTTAGCTTAAATCATCTTTCTGTTTCAGTTCTGCATGACTAAGTCAAATGACCGTTCAGTAAAGAAGGTTCTCTCTCTTCCCTCTTCCTTTATGCCTAGCACTAGCAGCATTTGTATCAGTGGCCAAAACAGATATTATAAAATATCCTCAAGGGACAGAATTGGCAAAATGAAATACCCATGGATGGGGGCAAATTCAAGGGGGTCGAACTGGTGTGCTTCATAGGGCTGGAAGGGAGAGGTCATCTAGTCCAACCCCCTGCCTAAGGCAGGATCATTCCTATCTAAACCATCCTATAAAATTGGTAATCTAAACTCTACGTAAGACTACCATCAACCCTGACACAACACAGACTTAACACCCGAACCTGCCACAGGTAAAGCAGGGGAACCATGGCCGCCAACATCCTGCTTCTATTAAAAGTTGTCAATATATGCTCGAGAGGTGCCGGGTAGAGGGCCATGCCCCCCACTACAAAGGAAGGCAACTCCCCCCCCTCCCCCCGCTCCATTCATACCAATCTAACCATGGGGTAAAATTCCTTCCTGACCCCAAATGTGATCCGTCTGACCCTGAGTGGAGGGGCAAGACCCTCTAGCTGGGAACATCCAGCTTTGGTCCCAACAGGAACACTGGCACCACACTTGGATTCCTGCCTGGCAATGGGCAGCAGCATTTCTAGTCAGGCAGTGCAGAGGGAGTCAATTGACTTCATGGCTTATTGTCATCTACCTGATCCCTTTGAAACTCTTCATTGAACAGGTGTTAACAACTCTCCTGCTTAATGGTCTTGATCGAGCTATCCTTTGTTCTGCTGTGCTAGTCTCTGTTAGCTGCTCCTGGTCATGAAGCTCCTATTTCACAGTCCTGCGGACTGTTTTTTAACTCATTCCAATGAAGTTATATTTGCTTTTGCTTCAGTTTTAAACTACATAATACAGCCCTAGCCCCCCTAGCATGGTAGTAAAGCTTCTAGTTTATTTTTAACTGGTGAAAAATACATGCTGCTTTATAAATAATGATGTATTTCACCAGCTACACCCCCTTTTTCAAAATTCTAGCTCCTCCCATGCCTATGGTTAAGCTCCAAGAAATGATTTTCAGAGGCAAAATGAGTAAAGTGCCCAACACCTACCAAAAACTTCTGGGCCTTCGAAAATCTCCATCACAGTTACCTCAGCTGTACTCAAGCACCAAAATCAGCGGCCTACTTTCCAGAAGCAAAGCAAAGTTAATATGAATGTAAGCTCATTCTAATGCATTCACAAACTCTTTAAAACCATCTACCTTTCTTCAGCTGTCTATAGGCTTCTATATTCCCCACAACTCCATTACTAGCAGCTCCCACGGGCATCAGAAAAGGACTATTCGGGCACTCGTGTGCTTTACTAGATGGGAACATTAATTGTCCAGGAATATCAATCATAGACCATTTGGAGGGCATTATTTTCAGGAGAAAAATATTACTGTTTTAAAATTCATCATTATGATAAGTTATAAGACCTGCAAGTGTTGACCTGAAGTGCCTTGGAATAAACATCTGGAAAATCTAGTGATCAGGCCCTCCTCCCTTAGCTTTGCAGAGGGTTTGAGATCCAAATATCATCCAACTTCTGCTGCTTAGCCCCTCTCTAAAAAAATAAATAAATATTTTTAAATGCCATAATGTCACAGTACAGGGGTGTCTGCGTATCCCTTGGATGACATTTTATACCAGTGGAATCTTGCATGTTGAACAGATAGTTCTTATTCTGCCCGTCCCACCCATATATTCATCCTTAGTCCTCTCTATTGCTGTGGTCCTTTTTGCAGTGTTGATGAGTAGTGAGTTTATTGTGACTGTTCGCATTGCTTGGTGTTTTACTCAAAGCCTCAGCTCTTGAAACCACACGGTTACCGTCTATCACAATCTCAGCTTTCAGTTCATTTCATCCCCCAAGTGTGCAGAGAAAGTCTGGCAAACATGAACTCTCAAGTCTCAAAAACCAGAAGGTAACTCAGCATTTGTTATGTCTATTATTATTTCTACGTTGTTATTTTTAAATGAATAATCGGATATTTCGCAATGCCTAGCATGAGTTTTGAATGCTTGGTAATCTGGCCTTTAGAGCGCATGGAAAATACAATGGCATTCTGCACAGAGAGAATTTGATTTTTCGAATCTTGGCTTCAGTTGGTCTGTCCTGATTGTTTACCCCACTTCTAAAAGACTCGGAGATGCTTTGGGAGTGTGTCGGTCTCATCATCAAAGAGGTCTCGCACAAAGGACTTTATCTGCACAGAACAAATAAATGAAGGACAAACATCCCTTCTCCCCTAAAGAGCAGCAGTGTTTCCTTTGCAATCCCTTTCCCTGTCTGCGTAATTTCTGTACTTTTATGTTGACTTAATTTCAAGAGGAGCAAAAACAGCTCTCCACAAAAATGGCTTTTGCAACAGTGGACATCCTAAAGGAGACTCAGTCGGGGAAAAAATTAAAGTAAATTATTTTCTCCCTCCCATCGTCCCAGAATGGCTTTGTGTTTGGGGTTCCTGTATTCAGTACATACAGCACGGGACTGTTCCCTCTGTCACTGCCAGCTTGCTGGGGTGAATTCCGAGCAGAAATGGAGGGCTGAGGCAGATCAGTGTTGCATCTTTTGATCTTTGAGAAGCTTTCTTCTGTTACACGTTAAGCTGTCAGCAGGCAAAACCAACATGGATTCTCTCCAGTGTTTGAAGAGTTGCTCCATGAAGAATGGCCAAGCACAGCTTCTCCCACACATCCTCCAGTTGTTTTTCTTATCTAAGCAAACTATGTATAAATATTAACATATTACTCATGGGCAAATCATTCCATGCCACTCCTCTTTCTTTTTTGCTGCTGCTGTGAAGAGGATCCTTGCTTGAAATTAGGACAGGGTTTAAGATCAAAAGGAATTAAATAAAAGCAGACTGGAAAACAATAGTGCTTGCTTAAATAAGCCTATACAATTAAAACATTTTCATGTGTGCTTTCATTTTGGAGTAGGCAGCAAACAGCAGCCTTAACTGAAGTCTAGGCCCATTGAAAAACTCCCATTGACTTCAGTGATGCAGGGCCAAGGCCTGATGCATTCCCTTATACATATGTATGGTGCACATGGGCCTGTGGTCTGCCCAATTTCAACACAGATTGTTTATCTAGCAAATGGAGGTCTGAATTGCATGGTTGGAATTGAGATCAGAAGGCTCACAAAGTCCAGGAGTGTTCGCTTCCAGGGCTTTAGTCTGGGCCCATCTCTGATTTCTAAGATCACAACACTTTGATGGCACCTTTTCTAATAATATCCCTGCTTTTTTCTCCCCCTACTAAAATATTCATCCTGAATCCCCCTTGTGTACAAAAGTAAATGTATTTCTCAAAGAAGTATATACTTGTATCAGGCTATCTGACACACCAACAGATGTTGAAAGGAAGCTTTGCAAAAGAAACCCAGGAACACAGAGCCCCATTCATTTAAAAAAGATATTTACTTGTTAAAGGTGTTTTCTGAAGATCTTTTTGAAAAGTTCCATTGAATATGAAATGCCTGGTTCAAAAAAGAAAACGAAGACTTAAACAGATGTATCCTGGCAGGACAGCAGGTATACAAACAGCAAGGGAGAAGGAAGGGTCAGTCATATATGGCCACGACAGAAGAAATCTCCCATTTAAAATAAAATACTTGCAGCTGGTATCCAGACCATCTGTGATACCTGTAAGCCCCTGCATTAGTGAGCCCCTGCATTTGAGGCAGGCTTTGGTATTAAGTTGTTTCTTTTCTAATGCAGCTTCTTTGCTAAATTATGCAACAAAAGATAATATCTAGCTATGTCTTGTGTTTTTATATGGCCCCACTCACCCTGGGAACCCGGACCCACAAGCAACCATTTCCACGTAATAGAGAATTTAGGCCTTACTAAAAATTAAAAACATGGACTCTCTCATCTGTAGTTGTACTCAAGGCTTTGAATGGGTAGATGTGTGCACGTCCAGAAAAGATCAGTGTGACCACATACAAACATTTGTGTTCGGTGTCTCGGCAGGTTTTCAAGGTGATTGTGGGAGGTACAAGGGCTGGCTATCTGTGTACCACTGCACTGAATACCCTCTCCACTTCCAATACCCTGAGGCCAAGCAGTCTCCATATCTGTAGTGCTTACTGTATGTCTACATTAGAGTTGTTTCTTTAAAGTTAACAGGTTGCTTATTAACTTGAGGTTTTTTATTTTTATTTGAAATTTAATGTCAGGCCAAATCAGTTCCTAATTCTATCAACTGAGCAGAGCTCAATCGTTCAAGTCTGCGTGGGATTACCACGCACACGTATCCTGTCTTCCAGACTCTTCAGCCTGGGGCTTCAGGTACTCTCAAATCCATGACAGGCACCCTATGTGCAAGCCCCAAGCCCAGAGGCCTTGGAGTTCAGATGCCCCCTAGGCTCGCTTGCCCTTAGCCAAAAGGCCGAAGGAACAAGCTAGAGGGAAAGCCCTCCCTCACCATAAATTGTATAGCTGAGATCCCTGCATTTGGAGGTATTTGTAGACTCTCTCAGGGGTCAGCCTGCCCACAGTGCGAGGAAGGAACCCTCTAACTACACCAAGACAGTCAAGGCCAAAAGAAGGCTATCTCCCCTGCCGGGCAAACAAAACCACCTGGGCTGAAAACCACCTCATGGTGGTATCTCCCCTGCCAGGTAAGTATTGTTAACATGTTTGTGAAGGTTAGTCCTGGCCCTCTCCAAAGGGGTGGCACCCTGCAGAGAGCTCTCCCATGTATTAATGTTGCTTAGAGGACACATTTGCAGCGTTCACAGCAACATGTTTTCTTGACCCTGCAAAACCTAAGGATGACTCTATAAAACCTTGAGTGCTATCACTTGCCACCTTATCTATGTGCATATGCCTACCTGCAAATACAAAAGAAACCAGGTTCGTGGAACATTATTACGTTGCCAAGTCAAGCACTCAAAAGTTAGGAGAAGCCACAATGGAGGCTGGCTGTGTGACCTGAGTCACTTCATGCATCGAGCCAGACTCAGTCACATGATCTCATCCTAATCTTTGCACAAGCCCCTGTCTCATTCAGTGTCTCGGCAGGCTCACTGAAGGGGGATGACATTTTATTTCCTTGTGATGCCCCATGTTGAATTTCCAGTGCCACTGTAAATGATTATTTCCTTATAGGCTTTCCTGTGGCATTGTAATATCTATTATTAGTGTCTATATATGTAGTATCTGAGTGTTTCCTAAGCATCAGATTTATCTCTGTGGTGAGGGGGTCCTATTATCCACATTTTATAAGGGAAGCACTGAGACCTAAAAGCACAGCGCTTTAAAGGTACATGGGCATCTATTTCCCACTGAACTCCATCTTCAGGGTGCTAAATACCTTGAAAAATGGAAAATGGGGTTGAATTTCCAGAGTGCTTAGCACCGTGTAGTCCCTTATATGTTCAACACACAGCTCACATAACTTCCGAAGCAGCTACGGGTATTTTGCACGTCTGCAAAACAAGCTCTACGCCTGACTATGATCTGAAGGTAGGCACCCAGACAATGAGGAATACACAATTAGTGTAACCAATATAAGTGATTTGCATCATATTATGCAGAAACGTTGCGGTATAGGCAAGATTAGAATCTGGGTCTCCAGGACAATATTCAACTGTTTTAATGATGAGATCATCATTTCACTTCCTGTAATCCTCCACTCTGTTTAACATAAACTTTCCGACTTCTGCTGCAAATGAGCCAGGGTCCCTAAAAGCAACCACGTTGACTGCATGGCTCTAATTCATCCACATACTAGGCAATCCTGTGCACTGAATGAGGCAGGGAACAATAGGCGATCATGTAATTCAAGATTGTATTGCAGTGAATACACAGAAGGGGACCAGCACACAAACCTCTTAAGCATGAGCTAGCAGAGAACTGACAGCAGTAGTAAGTTGTAGTCCCCTTATTGAAGGGGGATGAGATATATACACACCTCGCCCTTGGGTTTCACAGCTGTCTGCTGATAGGAAAGGAATCGTAACACTGAGGGATCCTGGGTTACGTTCTGGGGTCAGAATGAGCACAGACTCTGGCACATTTTCCCCAAAGCTTAGCCCTCTTTGCTGCATCCCTTCCACCCTCTCTCTGTTCCAGTCCAGTTTCTTTCCCACATCATCCTAGTCCCATTCTTGCATACCGAATCCCCATTTCTCCTACACAGGCTCTCATCGTACTCCTAGGTTATATGCCCACTAGGCTATCTGTCCAAGTCTGACTCCTCCTCCCCTTCCCACACCTAGTCCCAGTCCCCCTGTCCAGGCAGTCCCAGTTCTTTCCTCTTGGCTCATTGTCCACTCTGTCTCTCCCCTCCCTCTTCCTTACTGGTTCAGATTTCTGACCTCCCTCCCTTGGTTCCTCAGTCAAACTCAATCCTCCCCCTCTCTAGTCCCTTACCTCATTTCTCTCCGTCCCAACCTGTCCCAATGTCTTTCCCACCCAGTCCCAATTCTCCCTCCTTGCCCAAAACTGTCTTTGCTTTCCCTGTCCCACTTCAGCCTGCCTGGACACCAGCAGAGGTGTCTTTGATGGCATAGGAGAGGAAGCTACTTGCTCTGAGTCCTGGTGCCTGGACCTGGACCTGGACCATTGGCTTGGAGCACCATTCCAAGGAAAGTCTAGCTTCTCCTTTTGGGCCTGAGGGAGATTGTTTAACTTCTCTGTGATATGAAATCATGGAACAGGAGGAAATTGATATACTCCACCTTTAAATAGATGAGGCAATTATTCTGGAGTATTGATCATAATTGAATAAATACATGTCCATTTTAGCTTGAATTACTGGGGTAGAAGTCTGTAACGGTCTGTTAGGTCAATCGTGTATGTTGGCAGTTAGTATTGTCTCAACCCTTAGTATTGACATATTGACAGATAAATATTACACCTCTGCATCTAATGAAAGGGCACATAGTAAATTATTTTTCCTGTCAAATGTATCTGAAGTGCAGGCTGCAGTTTGAAAAAGAGTATGAAAAATTTTAATTTGCAAGGCCTCCTTTAAAAAAAGGCTGCACCTGTGTACTCTTGTAGCAAGTAGGTAGCTATGGCTCAATGCTGAAAAGCAATTATACATGTTTTTTGCTAAGCTGGGGCCTATTAAGGAATCTTTAATGATCCTAATGAGGGTTATGAATGCAGCCATTATTTAGTTACTGTACCTCCTCCAGTAAATACATTTGTGAAAAATGGCTCAGGTGAATATGTTGAGTAGAAAGTCCCCTCCCCCCCCCACACACATATATACTGCATTAAAGGAATGCCACTATCTTGAATAGTTTCAGAGCCTGTACCTTCTGCTTTTCCCTAGTCCCTTTTGTCAATTTTCTTTTTCCACTTGTTTTGCAATCATGTTTTGATGCATTTTAATTTTTTTCTCTTCAGTCTTCCTGTGCAAAAAAGCCATACACACAATAAACTATACAGTGGAGATAATTAAACTGTCCATACACCAAATGCTGTCACCTGCCCATAACAAAGCAAAGTGCATTTTTGGTCTCTGAACCTGTAGCTGCTGCTGAAGACTGAACTCTGTGGACTGATCTAAGATTTGGAAAAGAGGTAAAAGCAGTCTGCAGGGCTGTGGAATAGGAGGAAAGAGACCAGGAGTAGCTAACAGACAGCAAAATTGCTGAAGAAAGGATAGCTTGATAGCAATTAGTGATTAATGATTTCTTAATTAGACCATTAAGGGAAAGAGAGAGCCATTAACACCTGTGGAGTGAAGCATCATTACCAAGAACCGGATAGATTCTAATATACCATGAAGTCATTTGACTCCCTCAGCACTGCCTGAATAGAGATGCCACTACCGCTACCGGACAGTTGGTTGTGAACTCTCGGTGGAGCAGTGTCGCAGGGCACTAAGGTGTCTGCTCCTTTAAGGGCTGAAACTGCTAGGGAGAGAGCCCTAGCAGTCAGTCAGGAACCCCTCAGCTGCAAGTTACCATGGCAGCAGGAATAAGGGAATTAGCCCGCACCTGCCAGCAGTCAGCTGACTGGAAGAGGCAGGGCCTGGGTCATATATAAACCCCAGGGCTGGGACCACAGGGTCAGTTCTCTGCCAGTAGCTAAGGGGGAAGGAGCTCTCTTAGAAGAAGCTAAGTGAAGAGGTCTGATTGCCCATTTGGCTTTTGGTAAGATTAAGGGACTTCAGGAGCTCAACAGATACCCTGGCCTACAAGGCACATAGTGCTGTGGGGAAGGGTGATTCTTTTTGAGGGACAGAGCACACCCTGAACTGCTTGTATTATGTTATAGCCCAGGGGCTTGTATTTTGACTTCTGTTTGTAAACTGGTGGATTGAGCTGAGGCTTTGGGGAAGGAGGAGGCCTCATTGTGGGGCCCACTACAGTGTGGGGACCCCAGTGCAAGTGTGGGTGCAGTATTGAGGAAGCCCAGTGCCGAGGGGCATGGAGAGAGAGAGAGGGCTGCAGAGAACCCAGTGACAACCAGAGGCCAAGTGAAACTAAGGCCTCGGAGGGACACTGTGTGAATGCCATCTGCGAAGCTTGGGGCATGGTAAAGGGGCAGTTTTAGAGCCACGCATCTAGCCCATAAGGCTGAAGGTGCCCTGAGAGGCAGCCATTTTTGTGCAGGGCCCAAAAGGGGTCCAAGAACCCACGGGGTCTAGCAGGACCGTGCCCAACATAAACTTGAGGGCCACCTCCCTACTCATAATTAGTACCAACAAGACATGGTGGGAGAGAAAGAGGGTGCCCACTGGGCTGCACTGGCATGGTCAAGTGGCTCTAGGGGTCCCATGGCCATCCCTGGGCACCCTGTCCTGTGACAAGCAGGAATCAAAGTGGAGTGAAATTGTACCTCTATCCACCTGCCCCTGCTGGCCTCTGCCCCTCTCTCCTTGAGGAGGCTGGAGGGAAGAGAAGCAACGGCCATCTTCCAGTGTCTCTCTGCTTCTCCTCTAGGCAGAAAATCAACTTCACTGCTTAAGATATGTGACCCAATTTTGGAAGGTGAATTTTTGGGGAAAAGATGCATGTAGTATATATGAGTGAAGATGGCATCAATGTAATGTACTATTTTTTTTTTTCCAACAAAGCATCTTTTTACTGGTTATAATATCTATTACTCCTACGTTAAATAGAATAATTGTAGGATCCTGAAATAACCTGGGTATGCTTTAAGGTGCTGTGAGATGTATTGGAGCACAGTAACAGTTAACTCAAACTGACCCTGCTTTTCTAAGTTTGCGCCTGGCTGACCTCAGAAATTATTTTCCTGTAGGGTTGTTCTGCTTGTCTGAGATAGTAGTGTGTAGGTAAATACTGTTCTGTATGCAGTGCATATATACACATTTTTTTTAACCATGGAAAGCTCCCACCCCTTTCCCTGTGCATACATACTACGCTTGACATAGATTCAGAGTAAAAGGTCATGTTGTTTATTTACAAGTTAATATGAATGTAACCTAATTCTAATACATTCGCAAACTCTTTGAAACCATCTACCTTTCCTCAGCTGCCTGTAGGCCTCTATACTGACATCATTCCCCATAATCCCATTACTCGTAGTACCTTTCTAACCAAATTCACATTCCCTACAAGATATCTGTGCCTTGTCTATAGAGTGGGGCTTTCCTTATCTCATCAATGCAGGTTGTCCTTTAATCATAGATTGGTATATCCCTTACCTTCCCCCTTTTGTCATTAAATTGCCTGTGGCTACAAAGAAGTCCTAGAAAATATTAAAATACTTCTCTCTGAATATATATACAGCCAGTATTTTATCCCTTGGTCATACCTTAGCATCTCATCAAGCCAGTCATTCCACCAATCCTGACACCAAACGTGTCATTCCCAATATCTCCTAATGAATGCACCCTATGGGAACAACTTGAGCAATTAGGGACAAACTGTCACATTATGCAATATGTGTGATACAATACACACTGTGAATATCATGAAGGTGCCCACTTAGTTATGCTTCTGTTCTATTGCACAGTAAAGTTTCTTACTTGTCTAGAGGACAACTGAGGAGAACACCCACGATTATCACCTCACAGATCTCAGAAGGACTTTCACTCAATGAGGACACTCCTCCAGGGAGCTAGATCGCACTTTTGAAAGAGCCGCTCTGATTCCACATGAAGGATTGCTGCAATGCAAAAAGAAAATCCCCACAAATCTCATACCACTGGTTTTGACGTACCATCCTTCCCTGGAACCTATACAGAACATCCTCAAACAACTGCAACCCATACTTGAAGAAGACCCAGTTCTTAAAGAGGTCTTTCCAGAACCACCCATCCTAGCCTTTAAACAGGCACCAAATCCTGCCAACACCTCTCCCACAATATCTATGCCCCACAACAGAACAGTCACCTGTTCCTGGATCTTACACCTGGCCCTCTTACACCTGGAATGTGTAATATATATAAATGTAATATATCTCATCCAGTGCACTGAATGCCCTGATGGAAACTATGTAGGAGAAATCAAACAACTACCTACCAGAATGAATGCACACTGAAAATCTATCAAAGACAGGAACACCCAATTACCCAGTTCAGGAACACCCAATTCCGACCCTACAAACTATGAAACCTGTGGGTGCACATTTCTCACAAGACAACATTTCTCACAAGACAACCACTGTCTCTCCAGTCTCTCAGTTTTAATCCTCAAAGGGAATTTATAAAACATCTTTCATAAACGAGCCTATGAACTTCACTTCATAAATCTACTGGATACAAACAAATCATGTTGGATTCATGGCACATTATAACCTACCTGTCTTCTGGTGACCCCAGGTAACCTGTCTACATTTTACCAGCTAAATCTCTACCACCAAGTCAACATTCCCCCTTTTAGCCTCCCCACCTACCCATCTTGCACCTAGTCTCCTATGCTCTCTGATCCTCACTGCCTGGCATTTGCATTTTCACAGACCTGCATTTTGCATATTGGCTTCTATTCCACTCAGGAGAGCACACAAACACCCACGGGCTCTCCCTATGCCTGAAGAGGGGTGCTTGTGCCTGAAAACTTGTAAAGAACAATTTTTCCAACTATTTAGTTGGTGTAATGAAAGATATCACATTTACCCATTTATTAATGATTTGGATATGGGGTGAAGAGCTCACTGGGCAAGTTCACGGACAACACCAAGTTATGGGGGAGCGTGGCCATGCTTGAAGATAGGCTACAGATACAAGCAGACAGGCTGGTGAGGTGGGCAGATCAGAACCTGATGAAGTTCAGCGTTGAGAAATGTGAAGTGCTGCACCTCGGGACGAGCAACCCCAATACACCTACTGGCTTGGTGGCACCAAACTGACTAGCGCCATGAATGAAAGGGACTGGGGGGTGATAATAGACCACAGTATGAATATGAGCCAGCACTGCAATGTCGTAGCCAGTAAGGCAAATAATACTCTGGCATGCATCAATCGATGCATCTCCAGCAAAGCCAAGGAGGCGATTCTTCCGCTCTACTCAGCATTGGTGAGACCGCAGCTGCAGTACTGCACCCAGTCCTGGGCACCAAACTTTAACAAGGACGTGAACAAGCTTGAGAGACTCCAAAGAAGAACCACCCGTATGATCAGAGTCTTACACAGCGAGCCATACGAGGAAAAGCCGAGGGATCTGGGACTCTTCAGCCTGCGGGAAAGAAGGCTGAGCGGGGACCTGGTAGCAGGTTACCGCTACACTGGGGGAGCGCATCAAGGGCTCGGTGAAGAACTGCTCACCAGGGCACCCGAGGGGGAAACCAGGAGTAATGGCCACAAACTCCTGTTAGATCGTTTCAGGCTCAACATTAGGAAAAACTTCTTTACAGTTAAGTGACCAGGCTGGAATAAGCTCCCTCCAGAGGCTGGTGCAATCACCCACCCTGGAAGTCTTCAAGAGGGTCACCTTGCTGAGGTCACCTGACTCCAGTTATCTTTCCTGCCTGGTGCAGGCCGCTGGACCTGATGGTCTTCCGAGGTCCCTTCCGGCCTTACAGCCTATGAACCTACCCAAAGTACCTTGTTTACTTATATAGCTATACTTCTGAAATTAGACTTACTAATTCACTAGCTGGGTACAGAAGAAGTGGGGGTGGGGTATGAGATGTTTAACACTCCCTGATTGTGCCACAACCCCAAGCACACATTAGAGCAGTGTAAAGGCACTGTCTATGGCTCTGCAAAGGACCACTGCCGGTTAGGGGTAGCCAGGGTGCTGCTCGCTGTAGCCATTGCCTCCTTCAACCTGCCAGTTCTGACATCTCCCCTATGGAGACAGCTGGCTCTATGCTTGCTTTGGACTCTCCCGCTCCCTTTTTTACCATAAGCAATACAAAGAGAACAGTGTGGAGCAGAGAGTCTGTCCTTCAGTCTTGCAAGCAATTAAAAGCATGCCCAGCACTAGTGTATCTCTGTGTATGTTCACAGGCTTTTTAGAAGGAACTTGTTTTCACCTTGTGTTAACTATTAATTCTGTATTATCTCAACTGAAAGCCCAGTTTTATTGATTTAGAAGGTAAAGTTTAAATGTATTAATTTAATTAACATGCCACATAAACATTTTTTACTAGATCTGGCAACATATTCACGTAATTAAAAGTATGAGTAATGCACATGATCCATACAAGTATTTTGGTTTCTTAAGCAGGCTCCATACCTGTACCAAACAGTAGGAACAAAATCTTAGTGGATAAGATTGAGTCCCAGATGGTCCCAGACTCAACATGCAGAGGTCACATGCATAAGGATGGTCACATAGGTAAGGATACAAAAGATGACGTGTTTGAAAAGATGAAGGCAGTAGCTATATTGCTATAAAAACTTGTGTTTATTGCTTATTTAGCCTGAAGGTAGCCTCAAAGACATCAGACTTTTTATAAACCAGAAAAGGGATCCAGACCACGTAAAATTAGGACGGTTCCATCCTTTTCCTGTCTGTTAATATTTCCATTATGTGAGTATCCAGAACTCTGAAATAAAGACATACTGTCTGGGGGTTCAGAAAGACATGTTTTCACAGGACAGCTCCTTTGACAGGTAAACCGAGCACTCCCAGAAGTGGTTCTATAAAACTTAATGTCCGTAATCTTAAAAATGAATGCTGCATCTTGTTACCAAATTCGTTCCCCTTTTGAGCTGCACTGATCTCCATGCTGATGTAATCCGGGATGTGGCTCGCTGAGTTCAATGCACCCACTAGGGTAAATTGGACAGAATTAAATCCAGGGTGTCTAGGCATAAGAGAAGAAGTTAATTGTGAGCTAGAATTGCTGGACTTTATCTGCTGCTTTGCTACTGACTATTAATTTGGGAAGAGCACCTAACAGCCCTATGTTTAAATTGACCCATTTGTCCCTGTGAAATAATAATCATAATATCGCTACCTCATGTAAATGCAGTGAAGCTTGGCCCCTGAGTGTTGGCTGAACATTTTGAAAGCCTTGTCTGAAACGTACTAGATACATAAGTCCAAAGTACAAACTATCAGTTCAGGGTTGAGACTTCAGTATTACTTTTCACTTCTCTATCTGAGTTTCTGCCCCGTTCCAGCGCAGGGTAGAAACAGCCTCTGCAGAATCTACCTTTTGGTTTAAAATCCTGAGATTTAAAAATAAAATAAAAATAACTCACCAAGCTTATTTGTGTCTTCTGGGTTTTGAGCATTTAGGTTACATTTGGATTGGTATTAAAGTTCTTCGTCAAACTTGTTAAGAAACTTCCTTTTTAAATGAAAGCTGAGATTCTCACCTGAATCATTTGATTTCAGGTGCCTTGGCTTTTAAGAAACATGCCAAACATTGCAATCATTAGCAATAGTGACGGTTCTCTCTAATTTGGGGTGAACAGTCGTGCTGACCTAACTGTAGGCTGAACAGCCAGAGGAAATGTTTGCCTGATTTTCAGAGGCATTGAACAACCACTACTAGAAATGTCATCAGTGCGATCTGCAGAGCCGTAGCCTCTCTCTTCTCAAAGCGCCGCTATGTGGGCAGTCAAAAACTGTGTCTCTCTAAATTAGGGCTGCTTTCTAGGGCCTGGAAACCCTGGCTGAGTGGAGAATTTCAGACCCTGGAATCTGGGGCTCTCAGTAGCCCACCTAGTGACTTGCGGAGCAGCCAGGAAAACGCACACCGCTCGTTTGGGGTTTTTTAGGGTTAAGATACACTGTCATCTGGAGAGCCTTCTCTCTGCAGGTCCTGGCCCTGGCAGTTTCTGAGTCTCCACCAGGGAAGGATGAATCCTGCCTTATTTGCACATCAAAGAGCAACTCCCAAAGACACCCTCATGCACCCAGAGGAACAGATGCCCACCTTCAGCTTCCTCTGTGCAAAAGTGAAGTTTATTTTCTACCTACAGGGACTTTTTACCATCTTTAATTCTCCCTGAGCCCGAGGAAGGGCGTGCGTGCCCAAATGCTTGCAGAAAAAGATTTTTTTTGCAATTTTTTTAGTTGGTCTGATAAAAGGTGGTATCCTCTCCGAATTCCTGCTCAGAGGAACATCCTGCTGATTTACTCCTCTGTGAAATATGCAACACAGTCATCAGAAGCAAGTATGAATACATCCTGCTTACCAACAAACAACTTCGAGGGAAACAGACCTTTCCAACTTTTCTCTGAGCCTAATCTGCATATGAAACGAGCTTTTCCAGACAGATTTTACCACCTTCCACTCTCCTATAAAATGCAAACTCATTTCTCCCCAGGAGAACGTTTACAGTCTTATCTCCGATGCCCGATGAAGGGTGTTTGCCCCTGAACGCTTGCAATGAAAGGCGTTTCTTTCTGCAAAGTCTAGTTGGCTTGATAAAAGACACCACCTCGACCACAAGCCCTGATCTCTCAGCTAAGAGGTCTGAGTTTTGCACCCCCCCCCCCAAGCCTTTCTTGTACACCGCTCATTTTGTGGCAGGATTTCACGGCCCCCTTCTTGCTTTTAAAGCCGTTTTCGGCTCAGCTCTCCCTCACGCGGGAGAAAGAACCAGCCCCCGGGGCGCGCGTGTGTGAGCAGGGGATGCTTGCTCCGGGGCTTGGGGGAGCACGGGGAGGTGCCCATTTCTGTGTGTCCGGGCGAGGGAAGGGGAAGGGGGTGTTTGCTCCTGTCCTGGGGCAGTGTGTGGAGGGAAGAGGCACCCGTGTGTGAGTGTGAGGGGAAAGGAGAGGGCTGAGCCGGGGGCAGCGTGTGGAGAAGAGGCGCCCATTTCTGTGTGTGTGTGTGTGAGAGAGAGAGAGGAGAGAGCTGTTTGCTCCTGTCCTGGGGCAGCGTGCGGGGAGGAGCGGGTGTGTGAGGGGACCTCGGGGCCGTCTGCCAGCCCCGCGTGCGCGGGCAGGGGCCGTGCGGAGGCTGAGGGGCTGCCCCGGCGCGGGGAGGCGGAGGCGGCGGTTGGGCGGGTGTGGCGGCCCCTCTCCTCCCCTCCCCTCCCCTGCCCGCCTCCTTCCCGGGCGGGGCGGGCGCGGGCCATTTGCAGGAGCGGCGGGTGCGGCGGGCGGCGGCGCGGGCCGAGCCGAGCTGAGGCGAAGTTGGCGGCAGGGCCGGCAGCATGTCGTCCATCCTGCCCTTCACCCCCCCCATCGTGAAGCGGCTGCTGGGCTGGAAGAAGGGCGAGCAGAACGGGCAGGAGGAGAAGTGGTGCGAGAAGGCGGTGAAGAGCCTGGTGAAGAAGCTGAAGAAGACGGGGCAGCTGGACGAGCTGGAGAAGGCCATCACCACGCAAAGCATCAACACCAAGTGCATCACCATCCCCAGGTACGGCCGGGCCCGCCAGGCGCGGGGGGCGGCGTGTGCGCAGCGCCGCCTCCCCCGCCCGGACCTGCCGGCTCCGCGTCTGGCGGCCCGCGGAGTCCGTGCGGGCCCCCGCTTTGTCCCCTCGAGCCGGCGACGCCCGGCCCGGCCCGCGGCACTCCGCACGCTGCTGTGGCCACACGACGTTTGCTATATTTGCACACTGCATGGCCATATTACATTAGGCTGTATAACTTTTGCACACTATAGGGCTATGTTACTTTGCACACTAACGTGGCTATATTACATTTGGCTATATCCGTACGCTATGGGGCTATATTACATTAGGTTATAGTACTTTGCACGCTAATGTGACTATATTACAATTGGCTATACTTGCACACTATGGGGTTATATCACTTTTGCACACTACGTGGCTATATTACATTAGGTTATATTACTTTGCACACTAATGTGACTATATTACAATTGGCTATACTTGCACACTATGGGGTTATATTACTTTCGCACACTACATGGCTATATTACATGAGGTTATATTACTTTTGCACACTGTGGCTATATTACATTTGGCCATATTTGCACACTGACTATTACTTTGCACACTAACGTGGCTATATTACATGAGGTTATATTACTTTGCACACTAATGTGACTATATTACAATTGGCTATACTTGCACACTATGGGGTTATATTACTTTCACACACTACATGCCTATATTACATTAGGTTATATTACTTTGCACACTAATGTGACTATATTACAATTGGCTATACTTGCACACTGACTGTATTACTTTGCACACTAACGTGCCAAGTAATATAACCTCATGTAATATAGCCACATTTACTTGGTTATAGTCTCATTATTTTGTTCCAAAAAAGGACGCTGTTCATGCAGCTGAGTGGGATTAGTAGGTAGGTGAGGATTAGTAGGTAGGTGAGGGATCACACGGATCAAATAACTGACTTCATCCAGATTATATATGCAATCTTGTAGGGTTTTTCGGCATAGTTGTGCACACAAGGTCCGTTATAATGTGTGGGAGAGCACAAACATTTCTCAGATTTTGAGAAGTGGCCACAAGGAGGAACATTTTATAGCTGAAGTTTTTGGGTTTTTTTGATTTCTCTAAGCTCACTTACATGACTGTCATTCTTAGTATTGTTGATTATTTTGAGGAATAATATAACACTGCTTTGCTTTTTTTTTTTTATCCAAAGGCTAAAGTTCACGCAAAATATTTTAATGCTATATAATTATATGCTTCTGTGTGTGTATGTACGACAGACAAAAAAAAAAGCACACACACAAATGTGTGCTGTCGTGGTTGTCAGAATGATTTAATATGCAGTGGCTAGTACACACAAAGCAGCATCTGTTGCGTGAACCAGTGAAACAAATAGCTTTAAAATGTTGGGAAAGTTTGAAACTTTTGATTTTTTTTTATTTTTTTTTTATTTTTTTATTTTTAAAGGGCTGCTTCATCAACCATGAATTTTAACGACCATTTAATATCATCTCATTACTTTTTTCCAGTGAACAGTACTAAGTTAGCTTTTGGTCACTAAATCTAGATTGATCTCATTGGAGTTACTCTGTATTTTCAGGGTTGAATCTGAGCTTAGTATCTGCACAATTTGTGCCTGACATGCCTACTCTCTAGCCTGTATCTGAAACTCTTGATAAGCAGTGAAATCCACTCTATTTAAAGCTCTTTGTGGAAGTATTTTTTTTTGTTACTGTATTGCAAATTTGGGCTGGGGGGGAGGGATTTTGAAAAGTCCAACCACTGATGTGATTTGTGTTTTTGTATTTTGGGTTTCAATAAAGACTCACTGATGCTCTCCTGTGAAGAGTCAGAGAATGAAATGACCTAAAATGTGCTTCAGTAGCAACACAGGTGTTTTGAGAGGGGTAGAAAGCTGTTTTTGATATGTTGTAATTCAAAGGAAGCTTTTGGTGGGTGGGTGGGTGAGAGAATGCGCTTAAAAAAAAAAAAAAAAAAAAAAAGCAAATAACATCAAAAAAGCAGATGTCACAAGCGCTGAACACTGCCAGGACATTCGAGCTAATGTTTACTGTGTAGAAGTGAATGGCTATTTCTTTTTTTTTTTTTTTTCCTGTCCTGGAAATCTGTCTGCTAGACAGAGTCCCCTAGCAATTAAAATTTTTCATTCGTTCATGACGTGGACCCCAACCTCAGTCCTTAATCATTGATATCAACTGGAATTTTGCCTGATTAAACCTGACAGCATGGGTCCCTTCTAGCAGTAGTTATTTGTCACCTGACACTAGCTTCAACTACTGAAAATAGTATGCACTTTTACTATTATTTAATCCTTCTATTGCAATTGAACCTAATGCCCATACCCAAGCTAGTCTGATATAGGTTAGCTGCAAACATGGTAAAAGACAGTCCCTGTCCTGTAAAGATGAGTCTTATAGATGAAGTGATTTGCTCAAGGTTATACAGCAGGTTAGTGTCAGAGCCAGAACTGTAAGTCAAGGTCTCCCAGTCCCTTGTGGAGTTGGTGTCTTACCTGCTAGACCATGCTACTTGTCCTAATGTGTCAGTGGCTTAGC
The DNA here is from genome assembly GCF_052110815.1 of Crocodylus siamensis. NCBI lineage: Eukaryota > Metazoa > Chordata > Crocodylia > Crocodylidae > Crocodylus > Crocodylus siamensis. Next base: position 4,090,379 of record NC_143409.1, on the reverse strand, counting down.
ATTTTAATTATAAATCATTCTGAATGCATTACTAGATAAGAAAAATGCTTTGGGGAACAGAAGGGAAACAACTGCTAAAGGGGAGATGCAACTTGTATTTGCATGAATAGGCCAGATTACGTTGGAGCTGTGCCAGGGATGACTCTGGCCTAGTGGGAGTAGGGTTAGTCCAAAGTTTAGCTATCATAACCATAATACAAACCAAGGCTTTCGGAGTAAGAAAGCTTAGTGGTTTCAGATAAGCTGCCCTTGGAAGAAGGGAGCACATGGTAAATGTACTGGCAGCTCTGAATGCCCAGCCTAGCACTTCAGCTGTAGTGACCAGAGATGCATGAACTAGGAGAGCGAGAAGCAGATAAATGCCTTGATTGCAGTGTCTGGGATTTAGGACCAGATTCTTTTTTATTGTTTAATTTCAGTGTTTAATCTATTATGTATCTGCTAACAAGCTGTAAAGCTGTGAAGAGTTGATCTGCTTGTTTGCACCTGGCACATACTACTCTCCAAGCTCTGCTCAGGAGATGATGTGATGTGATGTGAGCTGGGTTTTGATGGCTCTTTGTGCCGGAAGAACCTGTGGCAGCAGTGAAGAACTGAAGAGACATTTGCAGGGTCTGTATGTTTGGTAGAGCCTTTCCTTTTCCAGTTCCCCTGCCCTCTCCAAAATCCCCAGCTACACAGGTAGAGTAGAGAACGCAGTCTGCAAAAGCTGCTGATCTTAGGTCTGTCTCAGAGGGCCTGCTTTTTGGGTCTAGTCCTCCAGTGTTGGGGTGGCAGGGGTTTCCACAGCATGAAAAATACTCTGCGCCAGCTATATTAAGTTTTAACATGGGTTCCCAGTATGGTTGGTGGAAAAACGCTATATATAACTTCTTGGCTGTTACTCCACATGGGAAACCCAGCCACAGAGGGCCTTAGCAGGGCTGAAGAGGCCAGGGAGTTGCCTCGAGTGTGACATACTGTGTCTGCATGGACAGGTAGAAATCTATGCATGAATAAGCAGGTATGATGACACAAAGCAAGCCTTTTCTCTCCATTCAGTTTAAATCAATTTAAATCCACACCAAGCTGCCACAACAGGCTACAGCATTGCTAGCTAACGTGGTCTCAGATGTGTTATCCTGTATCTTAATGAGTATTAAGTGGGTTTCATATTCCACATTATGCTGACATGATTGAAAAACATGCCCCTCTTTCTTACCCATCACAAACCACACATTTCATGACAGTGTCTCGTGATCATCTTGCAGGTGTCTGGTTTCAGCATGGGCTTTCATGTATTCTTTTGAACTCCTCGGAGGTGGATGCTAGTGTAATACCATTCCTTAACATGGGCAGGTGTTTAGGTTTATGACGCCTTAGCTTAGCTTCAAGAATAAATTTATATCTGCCCTTCCTATTTGCCACCAGTTGCCATCATCACATTTTCAAAAACCTTGATGGCTCTAGATCCCTCTGCACTAGACACTTGGGGATGAAATCTGATGGTAGGATGGTATACTTGCTAGCTTAGCTGTATTCCCTGCAGGGCAAAAATGTGTCCCCCTTGAACTTTGCTCCTGGCAGAAGATTGGGCTCAGAAAACTACTGGGGTGATGAGTGTGGAGTGGGGTTCACTTTTTGTGCACCTGCCAACCCTTCAGTAAATTGTCCTGGAAAATAAATGCTTTTTTTTTTAGGCTGAATGTGAGAAGTTAGCTTTTGAAATTATTAAAAGTACCTACAGTAGAAGTTTGGATGATGTGATAGGCATTGCTTACTTTTTGGAACAATGATTGTCAACCAGGGTGCTATGGCAGCCTGGGGTGCCTTGAGATCCTTTCAGGAGTGCCACACAATGTTAGCACTGTTAAGCATGCAAAAATGATTTGTGAAGTAAACTTAGAGATTTCAAACAACAATTCACAGTATTAGAAACAGTCTGACTTGTTGCAGTGTTTTCTGAGTTCTTTGAAACAGAAGAATTGCTCAATTATATTTTTGGACCGAAAATGAGTGTAAAGTAAGAGCCTGCATTTTGTGAGGGGTACCTTGAGTCTAACAAGGGGTGCCTTGAGTTTAAAAAGTTTGACTGTTCTAGAAGTTGCTTAGTAAAGATACATATCTGTATGGGAGGGGTTAGCAAATACCTTACTTCTATACTGCACATCTCAAAGCATAAGTTTTGTGGCTTTTTTCACAATTTGTCTGCGTGATTTCTTTCTTTTTTTGGTGGGGGGGGTCCTATTATGGTATTTCTGTTTAACATCTGTAGTGGTTTTTACAGTAGCCAAAATTATTTTATGTAAGGAATAAATTCCTTTATTTAAAAAAATAAAATACTTCTGAAGAAAAGATGAATGGTATTGCTTGTAGAATTTATCTGATATATGCACAGAGTGAAGTGACTGAATTGGAAAAATGGGGCATTTTTCTTTCTGAAGGGAAGTGGAACAACCAAAGTCTTTCACAGTACTTTTTCCTGTCTACAGGTAAAGTATTATTTAAACAGGGCTGTTACTTAATAGTGCAGATTTTCAAGATGCTTTAAAAGTAGAATCTAGGCAGGGTAGAGGTGCGCCTTGTAGAGTAACTGGATCAGAGATGCACAAGTTTTTGCGAGCAAGAGCTTGAGATCAACCATAGTTTGGTTTAAAAGCCAAAACTTGGCTTTAAAGCTATCCATATACACACAAGTTAGACCAGTTAAACTGTGGGTATTTCTGCAGTCAATATTGGCTAAGTACAGACCGTCAAAAGCCCGAGGCTGAATTGATTCAGTCTTCACAGGTTTGTCTAACTTGCACAGACTGAACAGATAAACTAGTGAACAGATGTTCACTTTTGATTCCAGAAATGCAGCCACATGCCTGCAGTGGCCCAGGCCAGATGCTGGGGGGCTCTAGATCAGGGGTGGGCAAAATGCGGGCTGCAGGCTGGATGTGGCTCGCCAGGCCATTCTATCTGGCCTGCGGGGCTCCTAAAAATTTAGAAAATTAATATTTATCTGCCCCTGGGTGCCTGTCATGCGGCCCTCATTGGCTTGCCAAAATTCAGTAAGCGGCCCTCTGTCCAAGATAATTGCCTGCCCCTGCTCTAGACCACGCCTTCCTGTTGGGCTGGAGCAGACAGCCTGGGCCAAGGATAGCCCACCCACCCCATGTGAAGGGTGGGGCTTGCAGGGGAGGCACAAAGCATCTTGGGAGGCTGGAGGACTCTGAGTTAACTTGAATCTGGAGAGGAACTGAGTTCAGTAATTTAACCAAAATCAGTTCAGTCTGATATTACATCCATGCAGGTTTGTTACACCACACTCTGCCATTTTTGAAGGTGATTTATGTGCATTGAACTTACGTTGTGTTATGGATTTGAACCAGTTTCCAATCACTTAAACTGGTTTATATGTAACTTCTGTCTCTCTAACCCTAGAGTCTACGTGACCAACCTAGCTTTAAGCAGCCAGACATGGATACTGTTAGTCATCAATGACCGTAGCAGCAGAAAACTCAATGCAAGCAAGCCACCTGCAAATTTACCCAGCTTCTGGGGCAGGCTTTTAACTCAACTCTGTGCTTCTGTGGCTAATGATACCTGAGCTAGCTAAAGCCAGCTGGATGTATCTGTGAGCTGCACTTACAGGTACTTATATCCTAAATCTATTTTTGGCAATATGTTTTTGTGAAATCAGTCCAACTTTTTTCATAAAGCAGTTAAAATATTCCAAAGAAATGGACTTAAGATGACTTTTCTATGTGGTTCTCAACCTTGTTAGGCTCAAGGCACCCATTAGAAAATGCCGATTTTTAGTTTTCAGTCTTTTTTGCACTAAAAAAACCCCAAAAAAACACTAGAGTAATTCTTCTGTTGCAAAGAACTCAGAAGACCTGACTGTCTCTAACACTATGGATTCCTGTTTGAAATCTCTGGGTTTGTCTTGTGAATCATGTTTGTACACCTAACAGCACTAATATTGTGTGGTACCTTTTGAGAAAACAAACAAACAAAAAAACTCAAGGTACTCCAAGCTGCTGTGGCATCCTGGTTGAGAATCACCGATCTATACTGTCTGCCTCAGCAGGCAACGTTTGCCAGTATGGTTTTGCTTTTTCCAAGAAGTCTGGGCCAGCCTGGGTTCTTATTAAAACTAATAGTAGAATTCCACTTGACTTCATAGAGAGCAGGATTAGTCCTTGTATTCAAGTGTAAATATTGGTGTATGTGTGATGCATTTCTTCTGTATTTGTTGGAATGTTTGCAAATGTTGGTATGTCTTTGCTATATTTTTTCCTCCCCTTTTTGCTCTTACAGAGCACATAAGAGCTTGATTGTATTCTGTTGGAGAGCAGTAAATGTTGAATTTTTGTAAGGTAAAGCTTAAAATGGTTACTTAATTTTTATAGTATTAGGGAAAAGACCCTGAATATTGTACTCATTTAAATATAATGAGAAATAAATGCAAAGAATTGATGAAATCGGGGAATGCACACTGTACAGGATTATCACATCAGGGATCCAATTAAAATGAGCTTTTCTAATAAATATTGGTTTAATAATGTAAATGTGTGATCACAATATTCTTGCAACCAAACTAAAATTAACAAGATTTAATGGACTGAGCGGCCATTAATTTTCACTTGTTAATTTATTAGGAGCTTCTAATGCTGTTTGATGCACAATAATGCCATTATTCTGCATGAGGTACTTTATGAAATAAATAGAGCCAAACAGTGCTTGAATTAAATTGAAATCAGATTTTTATTCCCAAATTATCTTTTTCAGATTTTTTCCTTGGCTTTTCTCTCTCAAGTTCAATTTAAATACCCAAGGTTGGAATGCAGCAGTCCCTCTTCGAAAGGCTCATGAATGGTCCTAATTAACTTTTGTCCTTGTCTGCTTTGATGTGCTGTTAAAACACTTTTTCCAGCCCAAAGCTGATTGTGTTGATTGGCAGTGAAGAGAGCAGACAGGGGTGCGGTGTGTTAGAGGGGGCGGTGGGAGGGTGCGGGGAGTGCAGTAAAGACAGTAAGGGCAGAAATTCCTGTCCAGACTTTCTGGTTCTTCTAGGCAGACTTCGTGAAAACTCAGTGAACATTTCCTAATTACCTTGTTACGTGAGACTGGACTGCAAACCTAACGCAGCAAGGAAATTGTTAACAAGTTGGACTCTTGAGCTTGTCACTGGTATTTCAGTCTCTCCTATTACTGAAGAGGAAATATTTTTATTTCTAAATGTATAGTTTGCTGCAGTAAATGCTAATTTAAAAAATGTCTTAAAGCAGTGGTTCTCAACCTTTTTTGTACCAGGACCCGTTGGTAAACATCAATGGCTAGTCCCAACCCAGTAAACAGGTTAAGTAGAAAATAGGCCCCAGCCCCATAGTGTGTGTGTGTGTGCATGCGCGCGTGCGCGTGGGGGGAGGAGAAGCCCATTGCAAGCTGGAGCTCTGCCAGCCTGCAAGGGAAAAGCCACAGTTTCCCACACTTTTCTCCTTTTAAAGGAGAATCCATTTTTAAAGTTTGTTCGCAACCCTTTCATATATTCTTGTGACCCACAGTTGGGTCATGACCCATGGGTTGGGAAATGCTGTCTTAAAGGGTTTTGGTCTAGATTCTCATTTGCAAGGTCTTTTTAAAACAACTAATATCCCTTACGGGGGCGGTGGAGATGTGTATGTGAAGAGTCCTTAATAAGGAAGGCTCTTATTTCTGCTGGCTTTTCTTGTTTTTATGTCCTGTTGAAATAAATACAGAGGTGGTGGCCCCTGACCTTTCCGGCATTAAGGGCCTGATTCTGCAATCACTTAAGTAACTTTATTCTTGCATATAGGTAGTACTATTGATTTTTGCCATATTTACAGTAATGGGAGCTGCAGTGTAAGTAGCTAAACTTTGCCCTAACAGTAACGTGAGGTGAAAAATCTTAGTATCTTATTTTACAAATGGATATAAGGTAGGAAGGTATGTAGGTAATCAGCCTGTTTTGGGTAGTGGAAGCAGTCTAGCTGGCTAATTTATCCTGCTCCTCTTCCCACGTTTAGCTCGTTGTAGCTGCAACTAGACTGCTTCTGTTACTAGGGGTAGGGTTTTTTTTAACATCTATGCAAGGTTTCTCTATCCTGCACTGTAGTGTAGACATACACTAGTGATTTGCCTGCGGTCACTAAGGAAGCCTGGCAGAGCAGGGAACTGAACCCAGGTCTCTACAACCCCAGGCCAGTGCCCAGACATCTTTGTTTCCTCTGTGGATGAAGAGTCTTTACATCAGTGATTCTTAACCAGGGTGCTGTGGCACCCCTTTAGATGCTTTTAAGGGTGACAGGGTGCCATGCAGTGTTTAGTACTATTAGGCATGCAAGCATGATTGACAAGATAAAAATGTAGATTTCCAGTGGGTATCCATAGCGTTAAAAACTTTCTGCCTTGTAGTGGTCTTTCTGAGTTCTTTGTAACAGGAGAATTGGTCTATTTTTCTGTAGTCAAAAAAACAAGTGAAAATGAAGAGCTGGCATTTTCTGAGGGATGCCTTGAGCCTATCAAGGGTGTTTTTAGTGTAGAAAGGTTGAGAACCACTGCTCTGCATAACCAAGTGCTATTCATGAGTAATAGTTGTAGAAACTAAGGAGGCCTTAATTGGATTGAGACCACGATGCAAAAATAACAGGCATTAGTGTCTTGGGGAAGGATGAAGGAAAAGATGCTAGGAAACACAAAGAGAAGTGCTCTTTCAGGAGTTGTCATTATTCCTATTCTGTTGCCATAACTCATTCAATAGTTAGTTATTCCATGAGAAACTCCACTGATTCTTTTAAAGTCATTATTATTAAGAGTTTATAATCTTAACATCTCTTCTTCATGGGACCCCTTTCCTTCCCCCCACCCCCAGGAGTGTCACATGAGAAGTCCAGGAAAACCTGCTGCAAAATAAATCTACCTAATTTTAGGAAATGTTTTGATAACTTATTTCTGATTAGAGGTATATTTTATAGTCCAGTTGCTATTTGCCACAAGGGTTATGTAGTTTAACACGCTCTTCATTTTGGGGATTGTCCTGTGTTCATCACCTTTAAGGACATATCTGCAAGCTGTTCACTACTGTGTACAGTATATATCAAAGTTTGTTCCTACATATATTCAGTTTTTACCAAACTTTGCTGCAAATTGTATCACAACCGTATTATAGCTAATATGAAATCCTGTCGATTGTCATTCTTGATACAATTTTAAACTGATTGACATTTAGCACTGATAATGAGAGAGGTGCAGGGAAGTTAAAGTAAGATTTTCCTGTGTTTTTGTACCAGGGTGAAGTTGCAGGTAGCAATAACTGGATGATAAAGCTGATACTGGTTCTGTTTCTTTATATGATGAAAGAGAGCAATTTTGTCTTGCTGTGTTGCTACTTTAACCATAGAACAGGAAATTTACTTAAACTAATAACCCGTACAGTCATAAAACAGTTGAAAAAAATCAGCCATTGGAGAATACATCTGTGGAAAATGAGACTTCCCAGTATGTTTTTGTACTGAATATACCACTGTTGTATTTATCTCCTTACCTGGTAGAGAACAATTTCTCCAGAACTTCCTTTTTGCTGTAACTGAATTTTAAACTTGTGTGTGTGTGTGTGTGTGTGTGTGTGTGTGTGTGTGTGTGTGTGGTGGAGGTGGTGGGGTACAAAGACTCCTCAAATTACAAGTATCTTAATTTTCTATACTTATCTGAGGCCAGACGTAGTGGTTTTCTGTACAGATATAGTGTCTGTGGTTTCTGCACATGTGGAGCATTTAAAAAAAAAAGACACCAAAAAACCAAAGCAAAACCTTTTTTTTTTCCCCCAAATTCACTGAGTAAATTATTGTTCCCTTTGAATCTCATGCATAGCCAACTTTCATCACACATGTGTAATAGTATCTAAAAATAATTATACCCATGCTTAACAAGTACTGTGTGTATTACAAAAGGCTGGTGAGCAGCTGCGATCTGATTCTCTCCCCTCTGTGTTTACATCAGTGTGATTTGCACTGATTTCTGTGGAGTTACTGAGAGTGAATGGAGACTTGGGCCAGAAAGGCTAAGTATGGAATTGAAAGTGGTAGACAAAGCAGTTTGAAAGCTGGAAACTGTGAGGGGGGAAAAATTCTTTCCATAGTTCCTAGGGCTTTCAGAGTCCCTGATATGGAGTCTCAACCTAAAGTTTGCTGGCTAAAGCCAGCATTGCCAGGCTTCCAGTTCCACAAGCCAGGAAGCTTTCAAGTCTGGACAGTCCATGTGGAAAGGGTACCCAGGAGCCCCAGACTCTCAAAGCCCAAGTGCCCCAGCAGTGGGCTAAGCGAGCTGGCGGGAAACCAGGCAATGTTCCATCAAAAGTTTGTTGAAAGTGATTTATTTCTGCAAAGCATTTTCTTTTGACAAATCCACATTTTCTGGTAAAAACTTGTTTTCGTTGGGAATTTTCCAACTAGTTCCAGTAGTGGATTGCATTCAAGCTGATCTGTGACCCCTCAACCAATGGTTACTTTAGCAGCATTGCAAGAGCTCCATCCCTTTTGCACAGCCCACAAAAGGCCATCCACAAATAAACCCTTGCACTCAGAGAAGCACAGAGCCCACTAATGACACCTTTTTCCTCTGGTCATATTCAAGAAGTATGCTGCATCCTAGCAAACTGCTTCCAATATTGCCACCCGGCGGGAGAACCAGAAAGCATCGTTGTACTGGTGAGAAGTCTGCTGATCCAGCTGTCCTTGCCTCTAGTAGTGAGAGATCATTAAAAGCCCCTGTAGCCGATGAATGTACTTCTAAAACTGGAATCCGAACCCCTTTGATTTAGTCATCAAATTCACAGTGTCCTGTCATGCATCTGCTCATGTGGATTTGCTATGAGTTGGATTCAAAGCTGGAAGGGTCCTGTTTTACTTGGTCCTGTTTTTGCTGTGGATAGACTCTCATACCCAGCCCAGTGGAAATTGCACAAGACTAGTTAGTAATCTCACAAAATGTCTGTCCCTTAGGACTGAAATTGGATAAGAATCACTTGAGATAACAGTACTGTTCAACTTTGAAGCTAAACTGCAGCCTCATACGCTGAACTCTCCCTTATTGGCTGGTCTAACATCATAATGCAGTTTTTCTGTCAGCTTCAGAACTGTAGCAACATTTTTTATAGCCAGTACATTCTTCCTAAGGTATAAAACTGATTCATGTTGTGCAAAGTTGAGAAAAGTTGATTTAAAACCATTATAGAAAAAGAAAAGCAGAATGGTGACACCTTAAATGAAACTAAGTAGAATATAGATAAAGAAAGTGAATGTTTTGGAAGTTAGTATGAATCAGAAATGTAGTCATTATGCTGTGGATTATCTGTGTCTCCAGCAAAACTGGGTTGGTAGTCTGTAAACTGTTTTCAACTTGATTGTAAATTAGATATCAAAAATAATTGTGTGTATTTAGACAGGGAATCACTAGCTGTCTTCCAAATCTGGTCTTGTTGATCTCATAACACTTAAGCTGAAAAGGTATATCCTTCGTTTCCTGAAATACTCTTGTTTGTTTGTTTCTTCATTTATTTTTATAGAAGTTCTACTAGGACAGGTGGTGGTTGGATGACCACCTAATTCATGTGCGCTTGTGGCTGGAGTGGAGCACTGACAGAAGACCTTGTTATTGATTTATTATTTATTTATTTATTTTATATGCACTGTTGGACATAACATTTAACCTGAGATTTAAAAAAATCCTGCGTTATTACTCTGTGCACAGATGTCCAATTAAGTAAACTTTTAGTTTCTTCAAGGTCATATTTTTTTCCTCTTTATCTGTCTTAAGTATAAAAATGCTTGAAAACTTAAGAGAGGAGGAGGATTCCTTTGAACTGGTACCTCTTGTGCACATGGAATACTTTTACTAGTTGATACACATCATGCCACAGTGGTCTGCTGCTGAATTGAAGCTTAGTTTCTCAGTACACATCAACAAACACTGTATGTGTTTGTTGCCTGATGGTTTCATTTAAGTATTGGTACAAAACTTATGAATATAATGCCATTCAGCTGCAAAAAGTCAATTACACTATTTTCTTAATTCATTTAATTTTTGTAACATTTCTTATTGGACTGTAATACCTTTAGGTCGTTTAAGAAACAAAATCCTTTTTTTCCTTTTGGTACATACAGCTCTATCTTTTCCTGAACACATCGGCACACAGTAAAAGTGCTGGGCAACATCACAGTTGCATATTTTCCTTTATGTCACGTATTTGGGATTCCTGGAGAATAGTACATGATGAACTACATATAAATGGAAAGCTGACCACCTTGACTGAAAGCAGCAGTATTAACTGGTCTGTTGTCAATCATGAAAGCTTTCAATCATATCATGGCCTAAAATGAGTGGGGTTTTTTGAGGATGTTTTAGTGAAACTGGCTGGGAATTCTTGCTGTAGCGAGCAACTAGTACATATACTAAATCTCTCCACTGTGATCATTTGTGACTACAGTTAAATAGATTTCTTGAGAGCAGCGCATCTTCCTGACCAGTCCTTGAATCTTATAAATGGTTGCTGGATATAAAAGGACAATGATTTAAATTTACCTTCCCCCACTAAAAGGAGAAAGAGGGTTTTTTGTGGTGTTTTTTTCCCTTATCACCTAACATCCAGTGCTATTTTTCTTGCTACTGCTCTCCTGATGTCTGGTGGGGTGACTGGTGAGTAAATGGAGACATGTTTTGGTTTAAGGTATCCAGTAAATTACCTGAAACTTTTGTTCAGCATGGTGGCACAGTATCTAGCTTCTTTGCATGTGCCCATTTTTCCCAAACCAGGCATGTGTATCCAGCTGCCAAATAATACATTCAAGCACAGTGCCTTATAGTGTTGTTGGGTTGGCCCCACATTTGGAGCTGATGAGCTTCTTTTATAAGTTGTTCTGGGACTAACTTTGCACTTTCTTTTCTACTTGTGCCGTATATGAAAGCATATGGTCTAGTGTTCCTCACAAGCAGAGAGGATTCGGGCAGCAGGCAGGAGTTGTTCCTTTCCAGGTTAAGTTGAGTTGCTAGTATCTCTGTTCTGAAGGCGGAGAAGACTAACTGCACTTGTGTTTTAAGTGGATTGGCATGTAGTTGACTTTTGATGCAACAGTCTGATGACACATTGAGTGCTGAGGCCAATGTGGCCTCAACCCTGGGCAAAATTCTTCACTTGGACAGTGGTACACAAATTGCATAAATAAAAGTTCATGCATATAGGCAAATGGGTTGATTGTTGATGTTGATGTTAAATAGTATAGGTGCCAGTACCCTCCCTTGAAGTAGGCCATCCTTTTGTTTTCGCCATCAGTTCTGCTTCTTACCGTATTTGAATTGAATAATTGAATTGTTGATTTTTTTTTTTCTAGCCAGCATCATATTATTCACAGTAGTTGGTCATTTGTTTTATCATGTCTACTTTTTACAAGGAGTCTCTGGTGATTTACAGTGTTACAAGCTGCTGACAAGTCTATGAATATGGCACCAGTGCCCATTCCTTATTTTGAAGCCATTTTAGTGTTGCATGATGATTTATTATTGACCAATGCATGGTTTCCCTGTGTGAAAGCCAGCCAGATTAGGTGCTCTTCAGCAACCAGTGACAAACAGTTTAAGATAAGGCATTTATAGTGCTAGGCTCCTGCTCTCGGATTATAAATCAGTGACCAGTGAAGACAAGGAGAAACACCTTGAAGTCTACCCTGCCTCCTTCTGCAATATAAAGGATAGCCAAATGAAGGGGCTGCTTTAAATGGAGCCAACATGAATGGTCAATAAAGATCTGTTACACCTGGACACAGATATAAAGGTTCAGAAAAGTACCTTCTTGGATGCTTAAGCTATTGGCGTTTAATTTTAATATTAGAATAGTTGCATTTCTTTCCAGTCTCTTAACCTCCTACACTGAGCAGGTGTCTTGACTGTTTAGCTCCTCTTTCGCTTGAGGGTATATGGAATTTTTTTTTGGCAAGGCTGATGAACTGAAGGGTCACAGTGCATTTAAGCCTATCTGAATTTACTGTTCTTTTGTGAGTATCGGACACACAGAATGGTGTTTCAGGATGGATAGGTGGGACTGCATGTATAGCCATGAAGCAGCAACAACAACAAAAATCTTCCCAGCGAAAAAAATGTTTCACATAAACACCTCCTCACTTCTTTCTTTAGTTCTTAAATTTCTGTTTATGGCCTCGTGCGCTTTGAAAGAATGCTGCTGTTCTGACTTACTGGCCTTCCTGAAACCATATAAACACATTGAGGCCTTGGAAATTGTGGCTTGATTATGAGTTTGGCAAGATACACTGCTTTGCATACTGAGTTGTACTGGTTTGAAAGCTGTCATGATAGCTGCTTCTAACAGAAATAAATATAGAATTTTGAAGGCTACAATTTTAGAAAATAGCATTTAAGTTATGATTAGCCACTGACTTTGTCTTTGAAGCTAGAGATTTGTTTTTATACTACTGTGTTTCTTGCTCTGTTTACTTGGTTCCAATTTCCTCCTTCATACTCTTGTTCTTCCACCCTCCATCCCCTGCTGGGCTTTTTTTCTTGTTTTCTTTTCCCCCCCTTCCTTTCCTATTTTTAGCTTGGCATTTTAAAGTCTCTGGTAGTGGTAGGCAAGCATTGAAGAATTCTGACAGAAGAATTCATAAAAACTAAAGGGCACATGTACACATTCATTAATGCGCTTTCAGTAATGCACAGTAAATCTAGTACCACCATTGTGAGGTACTAGAAGAATGCTCATTAGCCTATTTTAATGCACATTAGCTAAAGAGCATGGTTTTTTTGTGACATTTGAATGTGCATTAAAATAGGCTAATACACATTAAAGTGCATGTGTAGATGTCCCCAAAGAGTTTAGTGAGAGCTCAGTTTAGGTGTTCGCATTTAAAATGTATTTGATTTTTCCTGTAAGTGAAAGTGGATGGAAGATGTTGTGTATGCAGAATTTGCTGTTGCAAAAATGTATTTTGGTAGTACTGGACATCCCTTGGTGGTGGTGTGTGCATTTATAGAGCAGAAAGGTCTGCCTGAAAGGGTCACTTCAGTTTTCAGGATAGTGTGTTTATTAGGCCTGTGCAAAGTGGAAAGTATTCAGTTCGGATTTGGCAATTCAGAGGGACAGTGATTCGATTAGGCCGAATCCAAAGATATTCAGCACTGAATCTTATTCGGCCCTAGACTATACGGGCAGGCAGTGCTGGTGACAGCAGCTGTGGGAGCAGCCAGACGAGCCCCGGCTTGAGCTGGCAGCCTTGGGAGAAGCTGTGGGGGTTAGGGGAATTGCATCAGGAGCTGGGGGATTCCCCAGTTCCCAGTTCAATTCCCTAGTTCCCACTTTGATCCTCCAGCTCCCCAATCATTTCCCTCCAGCCCCAGCAGCTTCTCCCAGGGCTGCCACCATTGCTTGCCTCGCCCTGGGGGCAGCCAGACGAGCCACAATTTCTCCTGGGGTTGCGGGGGCTTGTCCAGCTGCTCCCACTAGCACTGCCTAGCACCTGCCTGTACAGTCTATGGCCGAATCTCCAAATCAATTCGGAGGCTTCCAGTTCGATTTGGAGAGATGAATGGGTCTCCCGATTCGATTTGGATTTGGAGATTTGGCTGCCGAATTGGGCCAGATCTCCTCTGTATTGAATCGGCTACCAAAGCTTCGCGCAGCCCTAGTGTTTCCATGTGGTTGATTATAAATCCAGGAGGGTGCAGTGAAGTAGTGACATCCCCTTCCACAGTGAAAGTCACCAGCTAGTGGCTCCGTTTGACTGTGGCCCTGGATGCATGAGTCCCCTGCTGTGTGAGGCAGGGCTAGCGCCCCAGAATGGAGCAGGATACCTGGGTGGACCAAGTGGAGAGCAGATGAGGAAGGGTGGACCTACCCGCTGCTGTCCTCAGCTGACCTGGTTACAGCTGGGTAGCTGTGGGCAGCAGCTACACAGGATACTGGGTCCCTGATCCCTCTCCCTCCATGACCTTTTCCCTGCCGGCCTGAGGGCTCTCGCTGTGGGGTGCAGCTGCATAGAGGGCTGGGGAGTGTGGCAGCAATGGGTGGGGTTTGTTTGGGGCTGGGTTTTTTTTTGACCTCCCCGCCCTTCCAGCTTCTGCTCCCAGGCTGCAGGGGACACCCAGGGGGTGGGCCGGAAACAGGAGTGCGTGGAAGCGTGGGGACTGACTGCCCTGCCCAACTCTTTGTGCAGCTGCTCCCATCAGCTGGGGAACCGCAGTGAGTGGAGTAGGAGGCACCTGGCACCCCATGCAGCTTCCTGGTGGAGTGAGCCTTTCCCTGCTCTGGGGTCAGCTGAAGACAGTCAGCAGGCTTTCAGGCACTCCTGCTCCCTGTTCACCCCATGCTGTCCCTCCGGGTCTGGGAGCAGGCACTAGAAGGGCGGGACCTTCCTGCCACTGGCCAAGCCTGGCACTCCAGGCTGCTGCTGCTTCCCCATGTCCCTGGCTGGAGCAAAGCAGGAGCAGCTGTGGGACTCCTGCCTCTGGGTGAGCTGTGGGCAGGTCCCTCCCGGGTCCCCCCCTTCACACACTCGTAGGCAACCCTAGGGTAACCCGTGTTGGAGAGGAGGAAGGTACCTGTACTGGAGGGGAGGAGTCTGCCTGTTTCAAGGTCTCCAAAAAGTCCCCAGCAGTGGCTGCCATGACCTGTTCTGCTTGCAGGAGTGGGAAAGGGCTCCTGGTAGCACTAATACGCTCTCACCCTCCTTTTCAAATTCATAGATCTGCCCATTATAAATGCATGTATATTCACTAGAGCTGGCTGAACTCTTTTCGATAGAAAATAGCACTTTAATTAAATGGAAATTCTCATGAAAGTTGTTTGCCCACAGATACTGCATTTTCATTAAAAAATGGAACACAATGATTACAGACTTGAATAAATTGTGAGTCTTTAACAATTTGGAAACAAGTTTAATTCCAAATGTGGAAACTGCAAAACAGTATATTTTGACAGACTTGTGTCACCAGTAATATCCCTTCTCACAAGATTAATACATCAATAACTTGTATGTTGTTATATTTCCTATTTCCTTCCCCCTCCCCCAGGCATTATGCTTGTTGCCAAATAGCAGTTATAGAAATATTATACGCTAGTTGGCTGGTTGACTTTCATATCTTGATACTGGGCTAAAACTAATTTTTTGCCTCCATAAAGCAGTGCAGGTTTGAATCCAGCCCAGATAGTTATTGCTAAGTTGTCCTCTGTGTACTGTGTGAAACTTTATTGCCTGGTAGGCAGTCATCTAACCACACAAACCTCATGACAAGTTGGCAGCCAGATAACTGTTTACAGAGGTGCTAATGAATGATAGGGCATGAAAATGTAGTTGGCCTTTCATTTTTTTTCATGTCCCTTTAAAAAAAACAAACAAAAACAACAGACCATGTGGCAATGAGGCCCCTGTTCTGAAATGCAGAACTTGGTCTTCAAAGCTGGGAATCCCCAATCTAGTGTCTTTTGTGAGGACTAATCTTGCAAGACAGATACGTATACTTGAATCAATGCCTCTGGTAGTATACAGAAGTAAAATGTGGGTTTAAAGTGAATTTTGTGCATAGGTGCATGTCTCCAAAGGACAGTACATTCCTTTTTAAGGAAGGTGAGTACATTTTGAAGGGCCTTTGGAAAAAATCCTCCATATTCTTCAATGGGTCTAATTCTCTGGTTTGGGTGCTAGCTTAGCGTGTGAATGGGCTGATTTGTCCAAGTGCTAACTTCACCTAGCTGTTGATTAATGTTCAGGTAACGTATTATTAGTCACTACTGTTATATGTGATATTATTAACTAGACTACCATATTACATTTGGTCAGGGGCCAAGAATATTCTAGAGCTTGGGTATGTGGCTGACGCTAATAGCACTGCATTTTTAGCAGATGAAAATCCCCTAACTTTAATCTTTTTAGAGGCATTACAAGAATCAATGTGGTATAACTTATAGTAGTGTTACCATACGGCAACATAGGATGTGGTGCTTTTTTGTTTAAGCGTGGCTCCGTACAACAAGCGAATATCAGCGCGGTGATGTTTTGCATTAGTAAACACCACTAGTGTCAGACCTCCAGGATTGTACTTCCTTCCCCCACAACCAGCCTAGTTAAACTGTTAAGTCAGTGCCTGCTAGGTTGTCTTTGAGCTGAACTATTAGGAAGTACCTGCCGTGAAAGTTATGGCTTCTGGGATTTGTTTTGTCATGGATGATGATTTATTTTTTTCATTTTTGTAAAAGCTTTCCATCAGTGCAAAATCAACAATATGAGGGTCTTCCTCAGGACTGAGTCATTTAATGTTTTTGAACTTTCTGCTGACTTCTGCTCAGTCTTTGAGTCACAGCTTTTGATTGTTAACTGCTCAGAGATGATCTGTTGCTGAAAATGCAAATCTCACTGGCTGTACAGCATGTTCATTTGTAGTCTGTTGGAAAGGGAGGCATAAACTCACCTGTGACCCGCACCCCGGAGGGGACACTCTGCAAGGTGTAGCTCTGTGTGTTTAGACTCGATTTTTGAAAGCAGAATAATGGATGTAGGGTGCTGTGAGGCATAAGATCAGGAAGCATTTGCAATGTGTGTGAGAACCACAATCATAACCAGAATCTCTTTTGTTACAGGAGTTACCTGAGGGAGAAGCTTACTATTTTAATGAGCTTTATGTGCTCTGGCATTCTGTGTCCTCAGCTTCCCTGTATGAGGCATTTGCTGTCTTATTTTGCCTTCGGGGGGTGTGTGTGCATTACTAACAGGGGGCACTGACTGCAAAATAGAGCCTCTGTTATGTCTGAAGCAGCATCTGCTGTGGAAGATTCAAAAGCAGTAGAAACATCTATCATGTCAGGAACCCTAAAACAGTGATTCTCAAACTTTTAAGGCTCCAGGCACCCCTCGTTATACTCGAGGCAACCTTCAGGAAGAGGACAGTTTTCACTCGTTTTACTAATAGAGTGTTTTTGTTGCAAAAAACTCAAAGACCACAACAGTTCAGAATATTTTTCACACTCTAGACTTGTATTTGAAACCTGTGGCACCCTGGGTGAGAATCACTTGCCTAAACCAAAAGCAAAGCTTGGTTTTAGAAAGTCCCTGTTTTTCTCTTCCTTCCTCCCTTTGTAGGAGAGGGGGAGGGGAAGAGATGGAGATTAGTCCCCAAACAACTGCTGGGCATTTGGGCTCTGCGTGCGTGCATGTGTGCACATGCACGTGTTTCTCATGCTCCTTAGGTACTTTTTCACTTGATCAAAATTAAGGAAGTCTTTATTCCTGCAGTCAGGTCCCTGTTGTCTGCTGTAACAGAGCTTTGTGCCCACGCAGTGTGTAAGTGGAAGTATGTCAGCAAATGCTTAAATTAGGATGGGGATCTGTGGGTCTCGGTCACGTGCTTGAAGTTGGGCCCATGCTGCAGTGAGTGCCCTGTGGATTTGAGGCAAGGATTAGTTAGTTCCATAAGCTACTGGGACTGCTAACATGCCTTCATAGGAAGGCCTCACTAAGGTTTTACTTTCCTAACACCTGCAGGCTTTGATTTTTATAGCTGACATGTTTGCCAGGTATGTGTTTTTCTTTCTGATTGAGCTACTGTGGCTTTTGTGATTCTTTTATTATTCTTTTTTTTTTGGAAATGTGATTGCTGCTTCTTACACAGCTCTTGCACTGTTTTTAGGGGAGACATTTTTACGACTTTTCAGTGTCTTCTGTAAACGTACTGAATCTTATGTATTTTTCTTGTTAAAAGTTATTAATGAAAGTGCAGTTGCTCATCAGTCAGGCGGGTAGTTGATTTTAAATTCTACACCTCAACTGCCAAGCAAACTTAAAATAAAAATGCCTCCTTCTGGGATCAAATAATAGTATGTTGCTTGGTGCTTGTTTTGACGCGGTTGTTAAGTACTCGGAACTGAGTTACATCATTAAACTGTATCTACAAAGAACAAAAGCAGCTGCTACTTTCTGATCACTTTTTGGCTTTTTTCCATGCTTAAAATTGTGCTATTTCACCTGCCTGTATAGTTCGTGCGCTACAGCGTGCCCCTTTTTGACCCGTTGTGGATGCACTTATCCTGGGATGAATGTTCCAATACTGATGCAGTTTACCTTTGTACAGTTTAGACTAGTAAAACGCACCAGGGGTTTTGAACTATTTTTACATCTCTAGCTGAAAGATATAGGCTTGTGAAAAAGCTGTTTATAAACCTGACTTTAGGAACAACAAGAAGAAGGAAACTAACAATGATGCCTTTTTGGGAAAAGGTGTAGTTGTTCATTTCCTTCCTGTTCTCAGAATGCAGTGTACAAAATTCATATAAAGGAATAAAAAAAAGTAGCCAACTCTGCCATTTTAAGTGCATACTATATTGTAGGAATTATAGGTCATGTGTTCCTACATGAGGATAATGGCATAGAGGACTGGAAACATTACAAGTACATGTTTTTCCATAGCTGTTTTAGAGTTTAAGGCTGGAAGAGAACATTAGAATCATCTAGCCTAACTTTCTGTATGTCATAGATTATTAAATTTCACCCGGTTACCATTGTGTAGAGCCCAGTAACTTGGGCTTGGCTGAAGCATGTCGGTTTTTATCCTCTTTGATCAGGGCTGTCCAACTTCTAAGCAGCTAGGTGTTGCGCAGCCCCACTGCACCTGGTTGCTCCATTGTGCCTCTCAGGTGCCTGGGCCGCGAGCGTCTCCAGTACTGCGGGCTGTGCCTTGCTGCACTGCACAGCTCCCTGGGATGGGAAAGCAGAAGCAGGATCGGGATGGAGCCCAGACACCCCCACTGCTTCTGCAGTGAGAGCCCTGGGGAGCTGCAGTTTAACCCTCCATGGGTTGTATGAAGCCCATGGAGTGCCAGATAGAATAGCCCTGTCCTAGATTAAAGAGCCTTTTAGTAGCCAGTATTTTCTCCTCGTGAAGGTATTTATTCCATAGTGACCACATTTGTCCTTTTTTTTTATTAACTCCTGCTGTGAGACGTTTTGCATAGCCGTCAAATGTTTTTTGTACTCTTTAAAATATGGACTCCAGAACTGCACATAGTCACGTTATACCACTAGTGGTACATTTCTCTCTACTTCTGCTCACATGTACATCCTGGATCACTTGAGTCCTTTCTGCCACAGCTTCACAGTGAGAACTTATGTTGAATTGTTTGTCCACTGCGTCCTCTAAAACCTTTTGGACTGAGCCCTGGGGGGAAAAACATGTTCTGTAGGTACGACCATATTCCTTTTCTGTAGATGTATAGCTTTACACTTGGAGAGTTGCACTGTGTTTGAGTAGGCCCAGGTTTGCACGTGATCCAAATTAGCTGTGCACTACTCTTCTTGTGTTTGTTACTTACCTGTGTGCCAGCCTTTGTCCACTACACATTTAATCAGCAGAAATATCGTATTTGCTTTTAGATCATCTAAAATGTTGAGTATCATCTAGCTTCCTACTATACTGCAGCGGAAACATCCCTGTTTAATGATGGTTTCCCATAGCTAGCTATGTTCTGGTATCTGCCGATCATCCTGCTCTTAATCCATCTAACAAGTACTTTATTGATATTGTACAACATGAAATCCCAATTAAAAAATTAGAATGACAAAGTCAGGCGCCTTACAAAAGTTTGTTATGTTTGCACAATTATCTTTGAGATGGCATGTTTGGTTGACTAAAGAAAGAAATCAGGTTTGTTTGATAAGATCGTAAAATGGTCTTGACTGGTATTAATTGTATTCCTGCCCTTTATTCTTCATCGTGCCATGGAGTGCCTTCCTAATTCTGCCATTTGAGAATCTGCAGCTAACCAGCCTTATGGATTTCCCTCCGCTCCTAAAAGGTATTTAAAACTCAGGCTGTGCCTCCTTTTGAACCCTGCTGGGAGCAGAGCTTTGATGGAGCTGCTCTTGAAGGGGCTTCCCAAAGAACAGCTGCCTACTGAAAATGAAACACAATTATTGTGCTTGGGGAAAGAGGTGAAGGGTCTGCTGTCTGCAAAAGGAGGAGGGGCACATCATTAAAACAAGTGATTGCCTCTGTGGTCTGATTTTTTTTTACTTGCTGTGTTGGGGAGGAGGCAAGAACATTGGAACTGGGCTATTTCCATGGCATTGATCCCTCCTCACCTGGAGATCAAACCCCAGAAAAGTCCTAGAGGGGTTATTTTTCACAGTCAGTGGGAAGTGAGGAAGATTGCTACAGGAATAGCATCTGTGATGTCCAGAAGTGAAGGTGCCAACTCCTTTCCACATGCAGATATGCTTTGAATAATTTTAATGTACACTGATTCTGCTTGTAATAGTTTTCCATCAGTACAGATTGCTATGGAAGGGTGAGACGGGCGAATGAGTAGGATGGAGTGCAAGTAGGTGCTGTTTAAAAAGGGCCCTTTAACCTGATCTATACACTGGAATGAAAAAGTTTTGGGGATACACCTTTTGCTCACAAACTTGTGTAAGACGAGTCAGTTGGCTGTTGAATTTCACAATGGAGTAGAAAAGGGAAACTGAAAAAAATGGGACTTGGAAAGAATACAGAAGAGTCCAAACTTCAGATTTTTACTTAGTTTCAGCAGGAGTCCAAGGCACATACCCTTCAGAAGTGCTACTTAAGTACCCGCCTTTCTTTCATAGGTTAATTCAGGACAAAGCAATTTCGTGTTGTTTGAAGCTATGTTTAGGATTGCTGCCCTGAGGAGAAGATTATGATTACACAGTACATAAGACTTGCTCAGGCAAGTTGTAATGATTCTTCAGGAACTGCGTTTGGTAGCAGGATGCATGCTTTCAACTTTATAAATGTACATTGTGGTAATATCAGAAGCGAGCTGCAGTTATATTCTGATGGACATATTGACTTTAAGTAAACTATAGTAAAGGGTGAATATTTAGAGCCTGCATCGAAAAAAAGGCAGCTAAGAGTTGACGTTGCAGGGTTCACTTTCAGAATTCAACTGATATACAGAATCTGTTTTGGGTATTTTAAAACATGAATGTGTGTTAAATTCCTAAAAAGCTTCTGGAAATAAAGTTTTCCTTTAATAAATGTTATCAGTTTGGAGGAGAGAACAATTTCAAAGCACTAGAGATGCTCGAGCTGCACAGAGAAAGGTGACTCCATTTTGCGGGTGATTTTCTATTTCAGAAATATGTTTCAGAACAAAACTGCAAAACTTCTGAAATTCTGAATGGGTGGAATCAAGTCCAGGTCTAGAGTAGTCTGCTTGGTAGGCTGCCATAAATCTGGAAACCCACTGGTCCCTGCCTCAGGGAGTTGGTCAGGAAGTTTGTGCTGCATTTTTTCCCCTTGAAAGCTATTGAAAAAAGCAATGCTTTTGTAAGTAGAGCCAATTATTGAGCCAGAGATAACTCCCTGGGACCAGGTATCTGTTTAGGCTGAGAAAGGAGGAGGTTGCCTGCATGCTGCATGTGGCATCTTTGGTTCTAGACTGGTATCTATCTGGTTGGCAGTGTTTTTCAGCCCGCTTCCTGCAACACATTGACAGAGCTACAAGTCCCTGAAATCTGCTTCTGCTGGGCCCAGGGCTGACAATGATGATAATATACAATATATGTTTTAAGTGTATTATTTTAATGAAGTACTGGGGAAGAGTAATGGCACTTTTGGCCATAATCCTCTGATACACATGCATGCTTCTCTGTATAGCAGGTGATACCAGCTCAGAGATCCCAAAGAAATATCATGATGCCAGATCAGGCCTTGTAGATGTTAATCAGGTGTGGTTGGGTGTGTTTTCTTTTCTTTTTAAACAATAGACATACTTTTTTAAGGAGAGAAATATAGTTTGTGTCTGTATGTCTTAATGTTTCCATTATGAATATCAGCTGGAGCAACTGGGCCTGGATGGTGTGCTATCACACTGCTTCTATTGTATACTGTTCTCTTTCTCTTTCTCTGTGGAGAGAGAGAGAATTTGTCATGCCGTTTGTTAAAACGATGAGATCAAAGATTTATCTCTAATCAAATGCGGGCTTTGCGTGTTGTGCTGCGGTAACCAGGCATGTTTTAGTGAAGTAGCTGTCTGCAAGTAAAATCCCATCATCCCGTATCTGTTCGGCACTTGGCTGTCAAGTGTAAACATTTGGTTCTGACTGCATGCGTCTGTCATGCTTTCATTGCAGTACATTTTCCTAATAGAAGTTTCAAAGGGAAATAATGTGCAAACACTGCAGAAATATTTTTAATGGCAGATTTACAGCATGAAATATCTTTTTGAATGATTGTGAACATTTGCTTTTACAACAGAAACAAGAGATTTCTCTGGTTTACAATGCTTTTCAGTGTAATTTAAGTACATTTCTGCTCCATGGAAGCTAAATAAAATTAGTGTCACAGAAAAAGCACTTGGGAAGGCACGTGGATGAGAATTATTGAGCCATCCAAAAAAAAAAAAAAAAAGCCAGCTAAGTTTTTAATCATCTGTCTAAAATGTCTGAGAGGTGTTTAATTTCTCTTATGAAACTTAGGTCTGCTAGTTAAATTTAAATAAACAGATACTCTAACATAATTTCCTGGTTGGTGTGAACAAAACTTGGAAACGCATGGCCAGTGCAACCATAATTGGATTAAGCATATTCCTTTACTCCTAGGGAATATGGATAAAATTTCAACATTTCAATAGTCTTGTTATGGCTGTGCTAGCTTAGAGGTCTTGGGCTGATGGCTTATGTTACAATGGATGGAGTAGCAGATGGCATCTATGGAAGTGTAAATTAGTTAGCAGCTGACATTATTAGGAGAGCTATTGATTGTTTTGATACCACTATCTGCAATAAGTGCTTGATACTCAGTCAATGGAGGGAGAATAGGATTAACTCAAAATCATTTTATGAATTTAAGCTGTTGGAGTGATTTGTGTATGTGCGTGCACACGCACACACACAGGGTTTGGGGTGGGGAGCATTGAGGAAATAAACTATCTTGAATAAGGACATTGCTTTGAAACCTGGGGCCTACTTCTTAGCTGGCATAACTCCGTTGGATTTGCACGAGCAGTAATTTGGCTCGTACTTGAACTTGCCTTCACTTCCTGGACTGCCTGCAGGAAGGGGCACCACGAACGCCACAGGCTGCTGTGGAGAGGCAGGTCTGTGCACTAGAATAACTTCTAGCTGACGTAGTGGCAGTTCAGTCCTGCAAAGGATCACTGGCAATTTTCTTGGCCAGAAAGACCATTGAATGCGAATCAAAGACTTGAAGGGAAACACCAGATTTAGCAATACCGGATTATCACTCTGGCTCATCCAGTCTGATATCTTGCATGTACAACATCTGATGTATCAGCTCCCCATGCAACACCTGGAAAAGCTAGGGGCAAAAGGAGGGAGAATTATTTTCAGGTTCCCATGTTAATCATACTGTGAGTCATCTGGTATGACTAATGTTAACTTGTGAAACTAAAACTGTAGTCATTGGTCATCACCAGCAGTGACTCCATCCCATTTTTAAATCCCATCCACAGTATGTGACTTTCTCACTTCGGACAAGGGATTCCAAACGTTTGGTAAAGAAAAGAGACCAAATGTGTCAGAGAAGTAATAATGGAGCACAGGCTCTTTATCAAATAAATAGCTTCTCTTAAATGGGGATAATATCAGTCAGGACCTTGAAAATGACACACAAACTGGGCTGAAGGAAGGTACAGGTGCACCTTATAGACGAGCTGAATCAGAAATACAGAAGCTTTTGTAAGTCACAGTTCACTTTGTTGGATGCTGCAATTGTGAGATCTGGCTTATGAAAGCTTATGCATCTCTAGTTGAGTTAGTCAATAAAGTGCCTTCTGCCTGACTAGGTTAACAGGGCTGACTACCTCTCTGTTCAGGGGAAATACAGTAGTTACTTTGACTCTCTACCACAAAAGACTTCTAGATCTGCCAGCTACAACGCAAATTAACTGCTGCTGGTAAATGCTTCATTAATGACTATCAGTACCCAGCCCTGAGAGTGATCAGCCCCTCCGAATGTAGTACTGGGTGGAAAGTCAAGACCTGAAAACGTCATTGATACGTGATGTTATGTAAAGACATGATTAATCAGAAGCAGTGGTGTGACGTGACTGTCTCAAGTGGGAAGCTGTTTGCTTTACCTTGAAGGGGAATATTCCTGTGGAGCATATTCCCTTTGTGGTTCTCTCCTGCCCCAAATGGCTTCTGCAGCTGCTTGCCCTTGGCGTCTCTGAGCCGCAGCTCATCCAGCCACAGAGGCTGTTCATTATTCAGGGGGCTTCTCCAGTTTTAGCCCCTGTGCAGCTGTCTGCGCCTGCCCCCTTCCCTAGAGTCGCATTAACTCCAGCAGCCCTGTGAGGCCTCGCTGGGGGAAGGGTAGATGGAGGATCAGCCCAGAACAGTGCTCTGTGCTGCATGGAAATGTCCAGCCTCCCACCTCTCCTTCCACAGGCTCCATGCGCAGGAATTGGGGGAGGCGCAGCGGGATAGGTCACCCCAGTGCACCGCCAGGATAAGCAGCCAGCTGGGGATTATGTGCCCTATGGCTGAATAGAGGCTTGAGCTCTGAGAAGAGAAACCTGCAGTCCTACTTAACAGCTTTTAGGTTTCACTTTGCTTGCCAGAATAATCAGTGCATAATCATCATGCTAATTTAAGGAGGGGAGAGAGTGATTCTTCTCTCGTGCGCAGCCAGCAAGCCTGCTTGCAGGCCACCTGTTGCTTTTGGTGGTGCACGTGTATCCTCCAGGCAGAATTTGGACCTCGCTCTTGGGTTTGGTTTTCTGCTGTCTTTGTAGAAAGGCAGTGAACACGCTAGTTTTTGTACATCTGTGGCAAGCAGAATAAAAATGCAAGTTCCGCTTTGCATCAGAAACATTCCCATCACTGACATTTTATTTGAGACTTCATCTGGAGTCTCTTGTGAATTTTCTGGCTTTTATGTATTTATTTATTTGTCAAAAGAGATAAGACCGCCCATATAGACATAATTGGCTCTCGTGGGAGAAGATGTCTTGCACTATCGTTCTACCATTAGTTCAGCAGTATGTAAAGATCGCACTTGAGGCTGCAAGAAGCAGTGGTGGGGGGGAAGGCAGCACAGACTCAAAGAGCCTCTTGTTATTCAGCACTCAGGAATGCCGTGGCATGCTCCAGCTTGGGTGTGGGCGTTTGTTTGGTTTGCGGTTCCTACTAGGGGGTGGATGATTTTGAGAGCACTTGCTGAATTTGCATTTGCTTGAATAATGGCTACTTTATATACAAATGATAAATGTTAGTCACAGGAGAGCAGAAGTTTCTCCTGTTTTGTCATGGATTTGGCATATCAAAAAATGGTGGGGGGGAAGGTTGTCTAGGTTTTCCTTGCTCCAAGCACTACAAAGTTTAAACAGAACTGCATTTATGGTATGTGGCATTTTAAGCCCTTGGCTTTTTAAAAAATTCTTCATACCAGTTCTCTAATTTGAAAATATCGGGTGTAAGTGGTATCTTTGGGGGGGCCTGTCATCATTAAGGGCAGTCCCCATAGTGCCTGTGCTTAACTCATTTCTGTAAAGGGACCTTGAGAGATTTATTTTCAGTACTTTTGGAGTTACAGAAATCATTACTGCATTTCTGTGGCAAATAATGATGGCTGCAAAAAAGCTCATAAAATGCTAAGCAGGTCTGGATACTCCTTACAACTCCTGGTCAAAAGTCTTAAAAATCATTGCCTAAAAGTGAGGCTTCTTAGTTTAACACAGGTGTCTAAATGAGCGACCTGATTTTTCAAAAATGGTTTGTGATTGGCAGCTGCTTTTTAAGTTGGTGGGAGCTGGTGAGTGCAAAGCAACCTGATTTGTAGGAGTTCTTTCTTAAGTGCCTAAGTATAGAATTAAAGTGGGATTTTCAAAAGAACCTCAGTAATTTAGATATAAACCTGAACAAAAAATGGAATTTCTATCTGCAGCAATTTGTGATATTTTTAAACTGTCTTTTTGTCCAAAATTGGGACAAAGAATAACAAAATACTTTAACTTTTCATATAGCGAAAACTTCAAGAACACTTTCATTTCAGATGGGCTGAAAGCAAATATTTTGGGCGAGGTTGACCTTAGTCTCAGGGGAGCCTGTCCAATTTTTTTTTTTTTTTGTACCTGGGACAACAGGTCTCTCATGCTCAGTTCTTTCCTGTTGGCTACATGCATCGAGAGGTGGACTATAGGGGTGGCCAACCTGCAGTACAGGCAACTTCTGTGTGACACATGGCAGATCAGGGATGGGGCAGGCAGGGAGCAGAAAGGAGAGCAGCAGATCCGGCAGGACAAGGGGAGACCTGAGTGGCAGTCTGGGAGGGCAGGGTCTTAACCTGTGGCACGCCTGGCAAAACAGCTGATCCCCAATGGTTGGTCTATGCTTCCCATCATGCACTTTAATTGCTCTGTAGTTGTACAGCCACAGCTTCTGCCCTGTAACATGGCAGGTCAGCAAAGGGAGAGGTTGTAGCATGCGATAGGATATAATGCTCCTCAGGAGTCTGACCTGACGGGAAGCATGGGAACTGGAGGGATCTATAGCTGCGACTCCCAAGGCACATGCCAGCAGCTCTGGTAGCCATAATTTTATGCCAGGACTGGCAAAGATGTGGCCCATGGAACTGTATCATCTGGCTCGCAATACCGCCTGCTGCATACAGTGTGCCCTGGCCCTGTGTTGCATGCAGCACATGGGGAATATCTGGCCTGGGCTACACATGTGCAGGGCCAGTCTGGGGTATGAGCTGTATGGGGCACCTGCGTCACACTGGCGTGGCCCTACACACTAGATTCAGGACTGGTTCAGACCAAGTATGCAGACAGGCCACCCATGCTGCATGCAGTGGTCTGGAGGCGGCACTTGTTGCATGTGGCCTGTGGAGCCAGTCTAGGGTGTGTGCTGCATTTGGTGCCCATGCCAGGCTGACCTTGCATGTTGAATCTGGGGCTGGTCTGGATCCTGCCCAGACGCCAACCCTATGTGCCAGATCATAGGACTCATCTTGCATGGGTACCACATCCAGTGTGTGCCCTAGCCATGTGCCACACAGGGCCAGGCCATGCTGTATATGGTGCTCAGGGTTGGAGCCGGTGCACGTGCTGCAAGTAGCGTGAATGGCTGGTATAGGGCGTGCATTGCACATGGCAGGCACCCCTACAAGACCAACCCTGTGGGTTGCATCCGGCACATGGGGCTGGGCTGTGAACCTGATCTGACCCCATGCCCCTCATCCAGCCCTAGGACTGGATAAATATGACCTTCCTGGCTTTTATGGACCTGAAAGCATTAGTGATGTGTGCTGAAATCTTTTTCTTATGGGAAGATGTTTTGTTTGATTTTTTTGTTTTGTTTTGTTTTGTTTTGTTTTTTCAGCCAGCCCTGCTTACAAGTATGCATCTCTTGCATTGTAGAAAGGTCTCGTGGTCAGGCAAGTGGGTCTCTCCAGTAAATTTTTAATTAGTGAGAGGGGAAAATCCACGAATAGCTGCAGATTTATGGAGCAGTGAAATGGGCATTGCATATCAGCATTAACGTCAATAATGTTCATGATTCAAAGCCACATAAAGGAAATTATACTCTAAAAACTATGCTGGACTAATGCTAAGGATTTGACTATCCCACAGCAGCAAGCAAGTTCAAAGGGAAGACTGAACTTTGTTTGACCCTGATGTGCCTAGACTTCTTTCTGTGCAAGATTATCTGCTCCTGGAGATCCTGTAATACAGCAGGAAAGAGGTCAACAGCACCTTTTTTTTAACCTGTGAAACCATCTCTTGTGTTGCTCACACAGAACTGAACAGAAGGGATTAAAAACCTTCTAAGATGGTACACTCTATTCATGGCAAGCTATAAAAATATTAAAACTGTCAGAAAAGCAGGAATCTGCTTTAAAATATACTGGCCAATTTTCCAGAGAAGTTATGTGAACAGAATGTGTTTTCCATTGGGATTAATACTCTGTTGTCCTCCTAAACTGCTAGGGCTTAAAGCTGTAAATCACTTAACACAGTATATGGTTCTTATTAACATCCATTTGTAGCCTTTTGGCTGATTAAACTCAATATTCCTCTGACACATCTGGGGTTTTGGTGCTACTGCTGTCTTGGTTTGATGTGCATGAGTGGGCTTTTATAGTAGGGTTGTTGGTTTTGCTTCTGTCCTTGCAATTGAAAGAACATCAAAAACTATGAGGATCTACAAGGAAATAGTCCCTGCTAATTTCTAAGTAGCTCTAAAATTACTTGGGAAGTTACTGGGTTAACTAGTGCTACTCTTGTCACTGATAGGGCTGTCTTGCTGTGGGTTTTCACATTCTTTTCTTGGAGAGTTTAATATATTGTAAACACAAAAGCAAAAGGGGGCTTGTAATTAGCTTGACTTTAATCTCTTGGGAATTACTGGTGCAAATCTGGAATTACTCCACTGAACAGCTGGCACTGCTTCAAATTTACATCAGAATGATGGAGATGAGTCTGGTCTGACTAGTTAGGGGAATTGTACGCTTGAGTGTTTGAGTGCACTGGCCAGGGGCTTCTTGAATCCTTTCACTCTCAGTCCATCCCCCACCAGCTTCCTCTGATCACCTTTTTTATTTCAGGGACTCACGCCTCCTTCTTTCTTCCAAGATCGGAGCTCTGCGTGTCCTCCCTCTCATACCAGGGTCCACCAGTCTCTTTCTTTAGGTCTCCATTCACTCTTCTGCTGCATGCTCAGGTCTGTACGTGGTCTCCAGTTCCTCACCCTGCCACACTGCCCCCCATTCTCACCCCTTTCGTAGGGCTCAGCGTATCTCTCCATACCACGGCAGGGGCTCTGTTCATGCAGGCAACCTACCCCTTCCATCATATGCCAAGGGCTTAGCCTGGATTTCTTAAACCTGTGTTTCTTTCTTTTATTGAGCCAATGGGACTGGGGCAGCGTGGGTGCCAAGGTGCATGGCTGACAACGCAGAGATTGCAAGTTTGAGGCCATAGCAGAAGTGCTCATGGCAGATTCCAGTGACTGCAAATTTTGTTAAATCCCTCGTCACCCAGACAGGAAAAAAGAAGGAAGGATTGGACCAACTATGCAGTCGGGATAAAGCTAGACAAGCTTTCAAATGCAAGATGTGCTTCCTCGGGTGTCTGATTTATAGGAAGGTAAGCACTGCAGGGGTTTGGCTTCATACTGCTGGCACAGTCCACACATCATGTTCAGTATGTGCCCCAACTTCTCTACCATTCATGTTTTATTTCTACCCTTTCTCTGTCAGAGTGTCAACATCTTTAAACTGCAGCATGTGTAGGGGAAGACCTGAGCCAGGATTGTGCTTGAAAGTGTGCATATGTTGTGGGTTCTTTGATCTTACAGGCTGCTATGGTGCTGGTTGAAGCTTCTGGGTCTATAAGCCAGACATAAGAGACCCTGTAGGTTACCCAGTCCTGCCCCTCCCCCCCAATCAGCAGTTTTGCAGTTTACACTAAAATCCAGTAAGATTGACCACAGATCCCTAGAACATTTTCCGGGACATCACATCCAAGCGGCTAAATGAAGTGGCCGGTGGCCTGGGTCCGGGTCCAGAATTAGAGATAAATAATGGGATGAGCAAAGGGTGGCTGCTGGCTCCCCCTTTAGGCAACCATCAGTCCTCTGGATGAAGGTATAGACATAAGAGGTCTAGTCAGGTGCCTGACGAATCTGGTTGTGGCTGGCAAGCCCAATTCGAGAGTGACACAGCTGGTTACAAGTTTCACAGATCCATGTGTTGTCCAAGTTTTATAGCAAGCTGATTCCTCCTTTCTCATTTTGTTTCCACCCTCTGGATCAAAGCCGCTTCATGTTGGGCTGCACCCATCGCCAGATGTTCCCTCCCTCCCTGATAGGATTCTGCGCACTCCTCCCAGCTTTCTGTTGATGCTGAACAACTTAATAACATTTTTGCACATAGTGTGGTACCACTGTAGAGGGCGACCCTGCTTTCTACAGCTGTCTTAAATCTCACTGTACAGAATATTCTCGGACACAGGCTGTTCCCATTCTCCTGACATGGCCAAGCCATTGCAGCCTCCTTCTTGATAGTGGTTTCTAAGTGCGTCAGTTCTGCACAGTCCAGCACCTCTGTGTTTGGCATTTTGTCTTCTCACTTTATTTTCAGGATCTTGTGCTGGCAACTGTGTGGTTCCCCGATCTAGGGAATGGGCCAATAAATTTGCGGCATTTGCGAGAAGGCAGGAGGTTCTCAGGAGATCTGTACCTTATCAGGGCTGTTTGTCAGTACTGCTTCTGGTGAAGCTGGTTGGTTGGTGGCACTTTATATTTTTAATCTGTGCACTAGAGTTTATTACAGCCCAGATTACTGAAAGCCATTCAGGTTGGGCTGCCTGCCTCCTGTGATTTCACTGTCTACAGTATTTGTGTGTTTTATTGACTCTTTCAGCTGCTGTAAGCATTGCTGTTGTCATTAATGCATGGAGGTTACTCAGGGTTATCCTGGAAAGTTTCCTGGTGGTTTGCAAAGTCTGTGGTCTGTGCACACACAGTTGGGCACCATGTGCTATTTAATCTGGAACTGGATTTATTGTCCTCAAGGAGCCCCAACGTGGCTCTTATCTCTTGGTCTCATACCTCTTTTCAGTTTCCCATTATATAACACACGCTTTTAGGCACAACACCCTGAAAGGAAAATATTAATGTTCATAAGGTATCTGAATGTTATGGTAAAAGAGCTGGTTATTTACCAGTAAGATCCAGTATTCTCCTTCAAGTTCTTATAAATTGAGTAAAGTAAATCTGAAGAGAAAACATGGAGGCCCTGAATGTTTTTTAGTACATGGTGTTATAAAGATGGACATCTGTAAGCTCTTAGCAGTTCACTTCTAAAACTTCAGAGCTGTGATCCAGCAAGGGACAGCTATCCTTTCGGTCCCATGTAGTGTGACTGAGTGGCTTTGCCCCAGTTGCCTCTGCTTTTATCCCCTTCTCAGAGCTCCAATCATGCAGGGATCCTAGGCCTGAGTTTGCAAACTGCCAGGCATGTGCTTAACTTCAGTGACTCTGGTGAAGTCTACAGGGCTCCCAGAAACCTCTGAGAGCTAGATTTTCAGTGCATGCCATAAAATGCCAGCCCCTTCCTCTTTTCCCAGAGGGTGAAATAATAGGTCTGAATGTGCTAAGCAGGATTCTTTTCCTATTATTGTTGTTTTCCAGTTTGCTTTTCCAGACATCCAGAGGTTGCAAATGCCTCACCTAATGTAAGGGATTTTGGAAAGTGCCTCAATGACCATGTACTACTTGGTCACATTAGGTGTTTTTGCAGTCTGGTGTGACAGAGGGCCATGGGTGGTATTTGTCATTAAAATTCAGTGTGGTGCAAGCGTGTGTCGTGGGACAAGTAGCAGAAGGGCAAGTGACTGTGAGGACATGCGATTACTTCAGAAGGCATGTACAAGGTATATAGTGTGCAGTAGTTACCCTTTTGCATTATGTCAATAGCTGTTGCAAAATAACTGTTGGCTTCTGAATGATTTTAATGAACCAATTCTGCTAAATTTGTTCTGCACAGATTTGCCAAATGTCACTATCCATGCAGCATAATAACAGGGACGTGGTTTTAAATAGCTGTCCTTTCTTGCCACTGCTTCTTCAGAGAGAACAGCAATAGATAGACAGTGGGACTTTGACCATGCATCTTCAGGGTGTAAAGATCTGGGCCCTGCCTTTTGCAGGTAACTGACTTGATTGTGATGCACTGCAGCCCAGCCTCGACCGCAAACAGCAACTAAACGGAGAGGTGGCTTTGCTGGTATGACTGTGTTAAGGTTTTGTTAGTATAAAACAATGCCAAAAAAAAAAAAAAAATCACACCCCTACCTAATATTACTGTACTGGCTAAAACTGCTAATATGGACTCAGCCTGAGGGACATCAAAACCCAAGGAAGCAACCATTCCCCTTCTGTTTACAGGTGTCAATCAAAGGACAGCAAAGCAATGCAAAAACTGTGTAAAGCAAAGCACAAAGAATTGCGTAACGGGGAGACACTGTGCCGTACACAAGGCTGAAAGGCGTGTGTGTGTCTGCATGTGCTTTGTCAGCAGAAATGGGAAGCTTGAGAGAGACCTTGCAGGGGCAAAAAGAAAGTCACTAAGTTCTGCTTGGGATCGTTGCCAACTTGAAATACGGTCTAGTGCTGCCTGTGTATAACATAAGGTCCATATGTTAGCTAACACTGCTGTTGGATCATTGCTAGGAGTGAAGTGATTTTTACTGGAGAAACAGAAACAAAATGTGGGCAATAGTTGGTGGAAAAGAGAGGGGGTGAGGAAAAAGGGAGGCAAAAAAGTAACTTAATATATTGTATAACCAGTAACACCGCACATGAGGGAACGAAGGCTGGCTCTTTGGGAATGCTGTTTCCCCCACGGAGCGGTGACTACATGCTACCCACAAGCCTGAGGAGGTTAAAGCTTCCATTTTTAGCTAGCTTTGTTATTTTTGGCAGGGCATGTTGCTTTTACTCTGTACTCTGAGGGGATCTGTCGCTGGGAAGTGTACATTTTGCATCAATGAAAAATACACGTTTTGAATTTCTAGCATTGTCTGACCCGCCATTTTCATTTTGGCTAACTGTCAGCCTTCGCTTTATCACCCCATTTTTTCAGGGTGGTGTTTTGCAGATGACATTTGCTTCAGGTCAAAAGCCCTCGCGTTATCTCAGTGCAGGAGCGTTCCAAAGCGTCAGTTAAAGAAAATAACCTTCCTACTTCAATTGTGTTGCCCTGCTGTGCTGCGTTGCAGCATCCAAGGGTTTTCAACAGTGTTACAGACCTTAACCTGTGACCTGCATCAGTACCCTACATGGTATGGAAATAGCTTACTGATGGCTTGGGGAGGCAGGGGGAAAGAAGAAAAGAGCTGCTCAAATTGGTGGTGGGATTCTTCCAGTGGTTCTGCCCACTGGCTGTCTCTGGGTTTAATCCATTACTTCCTGTTCAATGGTAACATCTGCCATTTGATTTATGAGGCTAATGGGTCTGTTTCTGGAGAAATGCCCTCTTTAACATGAGTTGGGGCACCAGAATTCGGCCTGCGAGTCCTGAACTTTTTTCTGTTTAAGTCAGTGTCAGTTTTATCATGGCTGCAGGATCACTGATCTTTTTTAGAAGCCTAGAAAGACGAGATGGAAAAGCTGGTGCAGTGTGCCAACGTAGACTTGTTCCCTACAGTGTGCTTGTGAGTGCTTTTAGATTTATGCTGGCAATTCTTCATACCGTAGCATATGAGCATGTGCCTCAGAAATTCATGCAGCAATCCAGCTTTTCAAGAAAAACATAATTGAGCTATATTGTGTAGTGCTTAGACAGGCAGAGTTTCTGTTTGTTGGAAAAATAAATATATGGAGTATTATGCCATTGCCTGCCATTACCCAGCCAAACTGGGGATTAAATTAACCATTAGGAACTGTGAATCATAATTCACAGAATGCAGTGTTCTTTCAACTTTGTCTAAAACCCAAATCCATTGTGTATTTAAGTCACTTAAAATACCTGGGTAGAACTTACAATCAGCCTTGGTAATAAATGCCTGTGAAGTAGGGGCCAGTTGTTTTTTATTACTGGCTTTAAAAGATCCTCACTGAACAAGCTGTAGAGTTTTTTTGTTTTTTTTTACAGAAAGGATTAGTCCAGAAAAAAAACAACACTGAGTTTCAAGCTATAAATAATAGCAGGTAGGCATGGAGCCAAACAACGGTTCAAAGATAAAAGTTCATTTCCTGTGCAGCCCAAATGTGTGTGTACACTAGTGCCACAGCAATGTGATTGGACCATCCTAGCCATTCTTTAGCAAGTCTTTTGCACAACGTGATGGTATGAGGTGCACAAGCAAGCCAGCATTTCTTGTCACGTAGCTTGATTTTCAAGATTCCTCTGCTATGCCTGCTGGAGCCTAACTCATTTGTTACCAGCTATTTCTTTGCTAATACTTGTCTGCAGGGTGTTGGTGCTTGGGTTGTATTCCATCCTGCATGACTCTATCACTCCTTTGCCCTAATCCATGGTTTCGTCTTCCTTCTGCCCCTTCTTTTCAATTTTCTGTTTTCTAGCTGGTATGTTTGTTAATGGTACCCTGCTCCATTGCCCTGCCCTAAGGCTCCGTCATGTGTTCTGTCGGGAGTGGCCATCCATAGGGAGACAGCTTCTCTGGTTTCTGGCTGCATGTTGGGTCTTGAGGGAGGGTTTGCTTGGCATTTGCTTCACTAGGGCATGTTTTCAGTTGGAGTTGGAGCAGGACAAGCAGTATCCAACTTCCCACTACCACAACTCTTCTGTGCCCTGTCTCACTGCATCTCTGCTCACAGCTTCCCAACACCCACATGCTTTTGAGCATGGATTAGTCTGGCCCTTTCCTGCTTCATGTTAGAAAACACTGAATTGGAGAGAGCTTTGATCCGGGGTTTGAGTGTGAAGGTAGAAACTGGTACCTTCCGAATACTAATTCTTACTCTGCCACTGATTTCTGCTATGGCCTCGGCCAAGTCACTTAAACCTTATCTACAGAGGTCTGCCAGCAGAGCTGTATTGTGAAGAGAGATACCTGCTGGCAAAACAATTGGTATGGATGCAGCTGCCCTGGGAGAGGAAACTTTTTACCAGCAAAGTTTTGCTGTTTGGAATAACTAGTTCTGCCAACTGAGCTGTGACTACTTGAGGGGGTTTAGCTGTTGTGGTTCAAGCAGCAGCAGTAGCCCCAGAGTGGGGATTAAACCTCAGTCACTTTGTACTTATGCCTCCTGTAAAATAAGGACGACACTGCCCTGTCCCTGTCTGTGAGGATTAATGAAATCATGTTTACAAAGTGCTTAGTGGGAGCTGTAGTTTGTCTGACAGGAAATAAAGAAAGTCAGTGTCAGCTGTTTAAGAAATGTTTCCTTTTTTGTAAGTAGAGAATTTCCAGGTGTTCACAGCCTATTATCTCTTTCTGCTCTGAATATGAGTCAAAACAATGATTCTGTGGAGATGTGTATATATATTCGGTATAGAGGCATAGCTATTGGTTTTAAGAAGCATTATTATTTCTACGGGGCTTTTTGGAACAAGAGATCATAGAAAATGAGGGTTGGAAGGGACACAGGAGGTGACATCTGGTCCAACCCCCTGCTCCAAGCAGGACCAGCCCGACCTAGATCATCCCAGGCAAGGCTTTGTCTACCCAGGTCTTAAGAGATGTCCAATGACCATACATTTAATATAAACCTCTCCTGTTAAAGGAATCAGCTTGTGGTTAATTAGTGCCGAGAGTGAATATGTATCAGCATTTGGATGCTTACATTGGAAGCTCTTTATATGACTTTATAGGCTTGGATGAACTTGCATTTTGAGGTGCTATAGTGCCATTGAAAATTTATATAGAAAAGCTTTGAAAGCAACTGTTTCTATTAAGCTGATTTGAGCCAAGAGTGAGTGATATAATTTACCTCAAACTTACTGTAAAACAGTCTCCTCTAGAAACAGCCCTAGGGAGAGAGGCAAAGGTGAATGGCCAGGAAGCATTGCTAAGTTATGCCATGCGCTGGCGTCCCCCCTCCTCTCCCTTCTTTCACTGGAGAGGTCTCAGTTACCATCTTTGCAAGGAGATGCTGAAAGTCTTTCTTCTGCCTTGGATATCTTTAGGAAGCCATTTGCTGAACGTTCACACTTTTCTGGCCTGTCCTAAACCAGATTGTGTCGTGGGCAGCAGGGGTACCTGGGTCTGGTTCTGCTTCCTTTGAAATAGTTTAAAACTTAGAATAAAATATGGTGATTTGGATTCCCATCATCTGTGAGCTGCTTCAGGACATAGCTGAACTGGGACTGTCAGGGTTCCTCATTCTGTTTTATCAGCTTTACTTAGTAGATTTGGGTTTTAAGAGCAATGGTTCAGATTCTCCCCAGTGTCGGGGGCTGTTTTACAACTGCTGTTTTAGGTGGCACATCTGGCCACAGGAAGATTACTTGCTTCCTTCCTCTTTTGCTTGGGTGATACTGATAAAGAGTTCTGGGGTCTAGCATACTTCTTACTCACCATGGCACTTTCTCTGCCTTGTACCAACTTAAGCATCTTTTATACTGTATCTTCCCACCCCCTTTCAGTTTTACCAGGCAGAAAGCCTTTTGGCTTGCATGCAGTCTCATTGTGGTGGAGCGGGATTTCCTTACTGCTCTCTTCAGTTTAGGTTAAATTCTCACAGGGGCAGAACTTTTAAAGCAAAACCAGATGCTTAATTTGGTTACCTGAGTTCTGTTAAGATCCATCCTGTGAATGCCATCCTTGTGCAATGATGCATGCTTTACATGCTGAAGTCTTTTTTTTTTTTTTTCTCCTTGAAAAGGCCATGCTTATGCAGTAACCCTAATAGTTAAGGGAAAGCATTTATGTTCAAAAAAGTTACAAAACATACATTAGCTCACATCAACTAACTTCTGAACAGCTTCTAATGGTGGTTGCTTCTAATCCTCGGTGATTGCCAGGAGACCTGAAGGGTTGTTCCAGCAGCCAAGGTCACATTGTCTACTCCGGAAGTTAGCAACCTACAGCTCACAGGCTGAACCCGGCCTGCAGACACAAGGGGTCTTGATGGGAGGAGGCTTCACCCACACCACTCTAGCCAGGTATGGCAGGGTTTTGTCCACACTGTGCTGCAGCTGGGCAGTGCGGAGCTTCACTTGTGCCATGGTCAGGTAGCAGGGAGAAGCAGTTTCCAGGTCCTAAAGCATCAGGCAGTGTCATTCCAAACCACCACTGCAAAAAAAGAAAAATGCGGACCACTGGCCTACCCTGGAATTGGGAAGGAGGTTGGCATGCAGCTGGTGTCTTGTGTTTTTTTTTCTGCTCCTGGGGAACCGTAAGCTCACAGAGTCCAGAGGAGAGCCATGTGCATGATCTGAGGGCAAGAGAATAGGCCTTATAAAGAGAGGCTGAGAGCCATGGGACTCTTCAGCCTGGAAAAGCGCAGGCTCAGTGGTGACCTAATGGTGGACTGCCTGTAAGTACAGCAGGGGCATGCATCAGGATCTGGGGGAATGTCTGTTCACCAGAGCGCCCCAAGGGATGACAAGGACCAACGGTCATAAACTCCTCCAAGACCATTTCAGGCTGGACATAAGGAAAAACTTCTTCGCTGTCCGAGCCCCCAAGGCCTGGAATAGGCTCCCTTAGCAGTGGTGCAGGCACCTCCTCTGGACTCCTTTAAGCAGCATTTGGACGTTTATCTTGTTGGGATTCTTTGGCCCCAGCTGACTTCCTGCCCCTAGGGCAGGGGGCTGGACTTGATCTCCTGAGGTCCCTTCCAGCCCTAACATCTATGAAATCTCTGGGGCCAAGGATTTGGCTCGCTTTTGTAATGTAATTCAAGGTGCAAGAGACTGGAGAATTTGGCCAAACACACCTTGACTGAGTTAAGATTTTGTTGGCCCAGGGTGCAGAAATGGCCTCTGCAATGGCAGGAGAAGGAGCCTTTTGTGTGAAAGGGACACAGGACAGTGATTCACTAAACTCCTCAAAACACTGCACCGTGTAGCAGCCATCGACTGTGCTAATAGAAGTAGCAGAGCTGAGCTTTAGGATGTGCTGATCCACTTGGTGGGTTCTTTTTTTTAGAAGGAAAACTAAAAAAAATTGCCTCTCCATTCAGTATGTTTGGGTTTTTTTCAACAGTTTCATGAGGGAAACAGAAATGTTAACCTTAAACTCCTTAGTTAAACTCTTTGACAACTTCTAAGTATTTATTTCGTAAGAGAGAAAGTTCTGTTTTTAATGTTCTAGTATCACGTTTATGAGAGAGAGAAACTCAGTCTGAAGTAACCTTTCTCTGAGCCTTTTTTGGGAGAGTTTGATCAGTGATTAAGCAACTGTAGCTGATTCCGAGAAGACTTCAAAGCAGACACTTCTCCTCATTGCCTATTTGCAAAATCACCTTCCAGAGCTCTGGAAATGTAGTTATTCACAGAACGCGTCTTGCATTAGTCCTCAGTTGGCCAATAAAATTATCTAAGGCACATCTGAGGCAGCTACTAAAAAGTAGCTTTCAAAAGCATTACTGTGATGGTCAGGATGATGCAATATGTTCGTGCTGTTATCAGACTCAAAATAAAAACAGATAGGTCATATTAATTAGTTCTGAAGGGATATGAGTTCATACAGAGCTTTTAAAGAAAAACTTGTTTCAAATAAAGGCCTTTTCCCTAATATACTTTGTGGTCTATGAAGCCTGAGTTAGGTAAAGGAAAATAAACTCCTGCACTAGACTGCTCTTTTAGTTAGGCCAGGATTGCATGTTAGTAATATCAAGGCAGTGATACTTGATAGCTTGCTTTACGTTTCATCAATCTCAGATTAAGTCTGCATTTGCCAAAATCTTTATAGCAGGAAGCAAAATATTAATTATGTTGGCTTTTATTCAGGCAGGGGTTTCAGAATTGGGTAGGGGAATGGATTCAAAACAGGCACGTGTAGCTGTTTCTTCTTGATATATAATGTTACCTGATCTGACCAAAGTGACCCAGGTACATGTGAGGACCAAGGAATATCAAAGATGCTTTGCTTAAAAATGGATTCCGCATTTATTTCGTGGGAACAGTAGTGTTCAGGGCTGCATAGCCTTTTTAGGCCTCCTAGCATTTAAGCACTAGGGCTGTCCCCTTCAGCAAAACTCTTGAGTGCTTAAACCTGAGTTCAAACTTGATCAGTGGAACAAAAGCATGTTTTAAATGCTGGGATGAACAGGTACCTAATTGGGATGTAAGAGCCCCCACAGAGATAACAGTGAAATCTTGTGCCCCAAAGATGGTGTTGTCCCTTTCCCTGTAAACCAGCGAGGGAGGCTGGGAAGGTGTTTATGGGAACCAGTGGTCTCCGCTGTCTTGTACTTGTTTCTCACAAATGGTGCCCTGCCTTCTAGAGCAGTGCTGCTCCACCTCTTGGCCCCAAGAACTGGATGAGTGTTGTGGGGGCTGGTCCATAGGCTTGGATCCCTCATGGGTTTGGGACCCATGTGCCTGCATCACCTCGACGTGGCCCTGCTTTGCCTTGGCCCTGCCCCATGCACTGGGACCCACCCTTGGGCTGCCACAGTTGTGTGCCCAACCTAATGTGTCTCTCTGACCTGCTAGGCTCCCCCATGGGTCTGGAAATTTGGCAGCAGGGGAATGGCAATTCATTCTGCCACCACTGCCCTGCCAGGACCTGTGGGGAGCCTGGAGGGCTGGATCTGGCTTGCAGACAGTGGGGGTTGAGCACCTCCGTTCCTGGAGCGCTGGCTTCACAGGCTCCCTGTGGTAGGTGTAGTGACTTCCAAACATTACATGTGAGGCCATTATGAAGAAATGCTAGTATCAGTCCAGCACCCTGTTCAGCCATCAGATATATACTGGCTTGCAAATCATCCATGATCGGCCAGTGTAGAATATGCAGGTTCCCTTGCCAGCAGTGTGCATTTTGGCACCTCTGATGCTTTCCCTAAGCTCACCTGTAGGACTTGGAAACCTGGTATAGTTTGTAATATGCCTCCCTTCCATGGGAGCTGACACCTCCTCTCCTGTTGCTTTTTCTGCATAAATGATGATAGTTTCTGCAGCTTCCAAATGTTTTAGGTGCCAGCCATGCCATGGCTGCCCATCGTGCCACACATGGCACTACTATTCCACCCACGTGTGCCTGTCAGAGAGGTTTTGTGAAAGCAAATGTGTTTCAAGCTGGTGTGGCGTGCAGGCATACCGCTTAGCCATCAGCGGCTTCTGTGGGCAAGTCATCTGGAAGTTATGTTTTTATTGGCTTGGCTGTGGTGTGCACCCAAGAGTGTCACAGGGTCTTAGTGCTCTCTGAGTAGTGGTTTGGTAGCGTGCTGCTATTACTGATTACTACTGGAAATTTTAGGGCTCTTTTGCATGGGCGTTTAGATGCCCTCCTTGATGAGGTTTCATAGTGCTTCATAGAGGTCAGATGTAAGAGGGTGCTGCAATCAATCCTGTTGCGGGAGAGATGACAGTTTATCTATCTTATGTATTAGAAATAAAAAAAATGGGGGGATAGGCATAGAAGTAGGTAGGATGTAATATATATTAAAAGTATCTGCTGAGGAGAACAAATGGACTTTGTTTTCTTGCTCCCATTTTATACTTAAGGGGCTTGAAGTCGCTTAACTTCCTCTGCCTGTCGTCAGTTCCTTTCCTTTATATCTATATATCTGTATATATCAATCTTTTTTCTTGTCTTTCTACTCTTTTTGCATTTTAAAAAGAAGTTGGGATTTGTCCACCCTCACTTTCCTGGGAGATTCTCTAGAAGCCTATTTAAAGAAGTAGATTTATGTTGTATGTTCTGTGGAAGTGAAAACTGATCAGCCAAGAGGGAAATGTGGTTTTCATCACACTGCTTTGCTCTTGTTGTTAACACAAGTATATAATAAATTGCTCCTTCCTATTTCATCTACTCCTTGCATCCTGTAATAAACTGAAGTTGTAACCTCTTTGGGTCAGAGGCTCTTTTGTGCAATCCTGGGCCAGTGTGGTTTGGTTGAGTGGGGTGCTCCCATAAAATGAACAGTACTCTCTGAGCCCCTGATACCGAGGTCTGGAGCAGTGCTAACTGAAAGTATTGCTTATGCAAATAAGCCTTTGCTTATCAGCTAGAGAGTTCACTGAAAAGTTTATTCATTTCCTTGAAGGTAATTAACAGTTGACTTGGACATTTTAGCATTCTCTTTCAGAATTTTACTTTGCAAAAGTCCGTGTTTTACAGTAGAGTTAGTGTTGTTGTAGCCATGATGGCCCAGGAAATGTCTAAGAAGGATTTTTTTTGTAATTTTGGTTTTTGTTTTGTTTTTTTTAACCAATTGTATAGTTGGGAGAGCTGTTGGACAAGCTTTGCTAAAATCCTTACTTCTCACTTTGTCTTAAGGATTTTGATGAGACAGAGCTTTGCTGTTGAAATAATTATAGCAATAAATGTAGGTAATTAAACATACATGTTTTTGTTGTTTCAGCAAACACCTGAACTCCTCACCATGTGTAATGAATCCTCACATACCCTGTAAGTCAGAGAAATGTGATTAGCCTCAGTTTTAGAGATGGCCTTTTAGGCCCAAGGGGGCTAAGATCCTCCATTGATTTCATTGGAAATGAGATGTCTAAGTAAGAGTTGGGCACACATGCATGCCTCTGGGACTTGGGGCCAAGGTCAAACAAGGAGTGGGGGTGGTAGAGCAAGGCCTCTTTACTCATGGGCTAGTGCCCTAACACTGAGCCAACTTCCTCTCCAGCTGCTGCAGTTTTTACCGTTCCCTCACATGAGCCTCATGCTTGAGGATGGGGATGAAGAAGAAAGAACTGGATTTTGTCCAGTTAACCAGAACCTGACCCACTCCTCATCTTTGTGTAGTGATTGGCTGGAATGGCATTTCAGAAGGAAAGCTGAGGCTGTAGTCATCTCTCCCTTTTGCAGAAGATGAAAAGGAAGTTAAATATGCTCTTTTGTTTTTAGAAGACTAGAGCTCTGCTGGGTTTCAAAGACCATGCTGCAGTGACTCAGCGTGTCTGGAGGCTGTGTTTCCTGTCACTGATGGGAGGCGATGCTCCCGCAGGTACTGGCCTATGTAAGGAAGCACAGATGGCAAAGTGTGTTTGTTGAGCAATGAATCGGAGGCATCATCAGTATGTGTAGCTCTGTTGCAGGCGAGCAAGAGGAATCTTTGTTCGTGCAAGACTGAGCTAGCAAGGTCAGCTGTGCTTGCAGGGGTGAACAGGCTTGGGGTTTTCGTCTTCAAAGAGAGGATGAGAGGTCTGGGGCCAGAGGGAGAAGGTTGCCCTTAAATCCACAGGATTTAACATAGTCTAATGTACCACTGTTTGAGGGGTGTAGATTTACAGATAATGATATGGGTGTTGCTTTAGTGTAGCAGGGAAAGGAGAAAGAGGGAAGGGAAGGGTGAAACAAGTAAATCAT
The DNA here is from genome assembly GCF_052110815.1 of Crocodylus siamensis. Taxonomy (NCBI): domain Eukaryota; kingdom Metazoa; phylum Chordata; order Crocodylia; family Crocodylidae; genus Crocodylus; species Crocodylus siamensis. The sequence continues at coordinate 4,048,447 of NC_143409.1, read as the reverse complement.
TCACAAAAGGGTGCGATTTGCTTTGGTGGGAAGGGTGTGTAGAAGCCTTACAGATGAGTTAAGTAGTGTGGCCTTGTCCAAACCATGTGCATTAGAGGTGACTTTTTTATCTGAAGTGTTCAAAGCTATCAGATAGCAGGGCACTGGTAGATCTGCAGGCAGTGGTGTCTATGTGGGGATCTTCTTCTGTAGCTCAAAGTAGGCCAGTGTCAGTGAGGAGTAGGGTCAGGGCCAGCAATGGCAGTCTGGACAGGCCATGGGAAAAGCCACAAAGTCTGTAGTTACAGGTATCGAGAAGCCCCAAGCCATTCCAGTGGCATAGAGGGGCCGTGGCTGTTACTCCATCCTGAAGATTAGAGGCTGGAGTAGGGACCAGAGGCTAGTGAAGAGAATAGACTACAGTCTCAGCACATGGGCCCTAGGGTTAGGGCTGTGGATTATAGCCAGCAAGTACCTCACTCTTAGGCTTGGTCTCCATGCTAAAGTTAGGGGAAATATTGCCCCCAGATCAAATGGGCTCAAGTTGGTCACAAACAAGCTGAGTTTTGGAAAGGAGGAGAAGGTTTCTAATCACTGAAGGAGTGAAGCTTTGGAATGGTCTTCAGAGCAAGGTTGGGTGGGGGGGGACTGAACTCATTTCAGCTGTGGCTTGATGAGTTTGTGGATAGTGTGGTAGGATAATGGTGGTGGTGTAATCAGAGTTTCTTGCATTTTGTGTCCCTTGAAGGAGGGAGTTGAAAGGAAATATTTGCTGTTACATAGATTGCTAGCATGTAATCCCATGCTTTAGGGCATTTGCTGGTCACCTGCCAGGACCCTCCCTCCACCCCTTGACTGTATTACTTGGCTTCCTGGGCAGGTTTATCTTTGTCTCCCTTTGAAGCATTGGAAATTTTAGCTGTGGTTACAACTGGGAGTTGGCCTGGGGCAGTGGTGCTCCCAAATTATACCAAGAAACTTCTGAGGTGCTTGGCTACTGGATCTTGCTCATATGTTAAAGGTCAAACTGATTACTAGAACTGGAGTCAGGAGAGAAATGTCCCTCAAGTCAAATTGGCAAAGACTATTTAGCATGAAGCGTGACTTGGTTTCAAGATGCACTTGAGCATACATGACTTAAATTCTACATCACTTTTCTCCCCGATCTCTTCCTGGGGCGCACAGTAAGTGTCTGTGGCTATGGTGTGTGAGAGGACCTGGAGCAGATATATTGTTGAGGAGCCTTTGGACAAATGTTCAATACAGGCAACTGGACTCAAAGGCCTCGGAGGCTCCTTTCAGTCACATTTTCTGTTTGTGCAATGGTGTTAATTTGTGAAGTGCTCCAAGATCCTTGGGTGAGAGGTCTTCCAAAGAGCAGGGTACTTGTTCCCAATATTAACATAGCTGTTGTGTACAGAGAATTGGTAGGACACACACAAGTATGTCTCAATATATTATCTGTGGCTTTTAAAATAGTTTTAGGGCATGGCAAAACCTTTTGTGACAGCATATTTGACTACAAGCTTTTAATGGTCTGCTTGTTTGTTTAGCTAGCACTTAGATGATAACAGTGAATTTGGTGTCATAGCCATAAGGTTTATGGAAAGAAACTCAGCCACCCTTTCAATAAAACCAAGGGCCCTGTCTTATAAATGTGGTACACTGACATAATGCATGGAAATCTGAAAGTGGTGGGATACGGGCATAGTGGTGCTAATTAGTATAAAATGTGGGAGCAGCCTTATACAGTAGAAGCTGTTAGCACCCAAAAATCCCCACCTACCCATGGATACAATTGGGGAAATACCCAGGATGCTACCTTTTCTCAACTCTCCATGCCTCGTTGAGAAACAGGAAAAAATGGTTTTGGTGCACATGTTGGAAACAAACTCAGTGTAACCAGTGGTCTGTCTGGGTGCGACAGTCTGATACTAGGAGCCGACCAGAACTAGAGCTCTCCACCAAAAGAAAAAAACATCCAATAAGCATAGCATGTTCACAATTAAAAAGCAAAACACCTCTTTCCCTCAGTCCTCCTCCCCCCCAACCACACAATGTCTTAAATAAAACCCTACAAATTAATCATGCTCACTTTCCCTACCAGCTGAGAAGGGAGAGAGATGGAAGTAACATGAAACTGCCTCAGTTCTGAGATGTGGTCAGTGGGCAGATAGTACTGAAGTGGGGAGGTTATATAAACACACTAATAATTGGGAACTGGGTATGTTGCATTACTGGTCTGGGTGGGGAAACCAAAAAATGCAGTGAACAGATCACTGGAACAAACCTGGAACAATGAACAGGTCTCCTCTTCCTTGGCTCAGTTGTAATCGGTTCCAGTTCTGCCATTCCTTATTTGAGGGCCCCTCTACACATGCAGGTAATGGCACAGTGGAATCTAATGCATGATCATCACAATCATACCGCGTACCGTGTCACAGGTGCTTTGTGGGATCATGCTTTAGGTCCCATTGTGCCTTATTGCCAGTGCAGGGGGAGCCTGGCATCACAATCCTGGGCTCTTCCTGCACTGGCTCCCATGCCTGCAAGCCCTGCAGCTGACCTGGGCTGCGGGACTTGCAGCAGGAGCAGCACGGGGAATGCTGCTGCCACTGAGCCCCACAGCCCACGAGTGTGGCCCATAGCTGACAACGCTGCCACCACTGTGATCCTCGTCAGCTGCAGGGCTGGGAGCCCCTCAGGTGATGTCCTGGCCACACATTCGATTAATGGCCTGATTGGAACAAACTGCAAAGTTATTGCATGTTTTTTGTGGAGTAACTTTGTAGCTTATTGCTTGTTTTACACAATTAATTGGTTGAATGTGCAGTGGGGACACAAGGCACGATTACCTGGTTAATCGCACGATAGGTGTGACGTGAAGAGGGGGCCTAACTTCTGAAAATGTGTTTCGGCAGGTAGTTGAGCAAGGGGGAAAAGGGCGAGCTTGCTCCTGCCGTGAGTTGCTGCTGGTGATCAAAAAGATGGAAGCCAAGACCACTGAGGTGACTATAATAACCGTTTTAGCTTTTTCAATTCCTCCCCTTTTCCTTCTTGCATCAAGTTACAGATGGAAAGCTCACGTGTTTGAAATGGGGGTCCAAAGAAGAAATGAAGAAGGTGGTTTATTGGGCTTGGAAGGCTGTTCCATGCATCAGTACAGCCTTGGAAGAAGGCACAGATATGATTGCAAAAAGGAAGCAAATAAAAAAGGAAGAGTGTGGTTCATTTCCTTCTCAGGGTGAGGTAGAAAGTGTGCTGCTGTAAGGGATGTGCTCCCAGATGTGGGGCATAGCAGGGGTCTTGAGTGCCCCAAAGTTAAGACCCCGGGGAGTTTAAATGTGATACTTCACCGAGGGTGCTAAGCCACTGGGGGATTATGAGAAGGCAACTGGGGGGGGGTTATCCAGGATGATAGTTTTAGCAACTGTGGTTTTGTTGGGTTAAGGGAGCAATATAGTCATCTGGTATGCTGGAGTGGAGGCAGAGATTAAGTGAGAAGGGAAAAGGTTACTGTTTAAGCTTTTTGGGGAGGGGAGAAGTATGTTTTGTTTTGTTTTTTTTAAATATTGGGAGGAAGGTGTATCAAGATTCAGTAGCAAACTGAATGGAGAAGAGAATGAGAGGGAAACCTGCAAAAACTTTTGGAGGTGATGTGAGCGATGTTTGCCAAAGCTGGAGGCTTTCTGAAGGAAGTTTTTAAAAGCATCCAACATGCCATGTAACTTGGATCGTCAGACTGTGGCCTTGTGTTGTGGGATCCAGACTAGGCTGGGATCAGAATGATGTTTGTTAATTTACAGTTTCTCTGGAGGCAGCTAAAAGTGTTTGCAAAAAGTCTTACCTGTGGGGACAGTGCTGTCTAGTCTGTGAACTCAGAGGTTAGGGAATTAAATAAGGGAAATGAAGGGGTGAGGATTTTGGCCCCTCTAGCCTGTCATGGCTCATGCAAAGAGATAGTTGGATCCCACTTCTTGCAAAGCAGACAGTTGGTACAGACTCTCAGTAAATAGATTTAGTGCTGTGAGGAGGAGGAGGTGCGACTGGTCATTCCCTGTGCATATTTTAGAGCTAGCAAGTTTGTTTCATGGAGCTGTTTTTGAAGGTTGAGTGGGTGTGTGGACTAAAGGCTGAGTCACAGGGAGGAGGGGAAAGGGAAGCTGTCTTGACTTCTTAAACCAAATATTTGTGCCGGAGCTTGTCATTCTCTTGGCACTGTGTTCACTGTGTATTTCCATGGGACCCATTTCACTTAGCTCCTTTCTGCACTGCAAAGGTTACAGATGCACATACAGATAGGATCCCCTATTGTACCTTTTAGCTGCCCACCTAGATGAATAATCTGATCTTACAAAACTAGGTTGGGACAGCCCTAGGCTGTATTTAGAGGTGTGGGTAGGCAGTTGTCATTTCCAGCAAAAACCTGGGTGCTGATGGAAGTGGTGTTGGGAATTCAGTAGGAAGCACTCATCTCTGAGTCATTGCTGAGCCAGGTACCAAGCAAGAGTGCTTTTCAGCTGGCCCGAATTGTTTGCTATGGTTATGTCTTCATGGGTCTTCTTGGCCTTTTTTGAAGAATTTCATCCTGGGGAATTTGTTTTACGTATGGAGCTCTCCTGGCACCTCTTACTGCATTGAGTGGCTGTTCTTTCCTTTGTGCCCAGAAGTGCTGTGTAGTAATGCTCTGAGTTGTTAAACATCTCCTTAACTGACTCTTGCTTGTCTCTTGTTCGTAGCTCACTGTAGGATCTGCACGGCTGAAGGATGCTGTATCCTTTTGCCACTGAAGGGTCCCTTTTTGGCTAGATTTGAGACACAGAGGAAAAGCAGAATTATAGTGCTGTAGCCCAAGAAGTACTTGTTCTCTAGATAAATGGACCTTGTCTCCAAGATGGACAGCCCAGCATCTGGAAGTTGCCTGTGGGTTTGAGTTGTATGGGAACCTGTTTGCCGTCGCTCTACAGAGGCATTACTGGCCAGTATTGCACTCTGAGTGGTGGAGATGTACAGTGGGGGAGTAGTGGCTGACTGTCCACTGCTCAAGGAGAGGCTGCCCCCTTTTTATGCTGTTGACATGTTGAGCGGCCAACCCCCCCCGCCCCCCGATTTCATCAGCAAAAGATGGAGATGACATTCCCCCAGCAGCATTGAAGCATTGGCTGCTTGTCCACCATTGCATGCCACTGCCTCTTCTCTGCCCTCCCTGCAGCAGGGGGATGCAGGGTATGGGGTCGGGGGGAGTGGAGTAAACAGGTAATGGGAGAGTGAGGAGAGCCCCCCCACCCCTTACTTAGGCATGCTGAGGGCTCGTGGCCCACTCACCCACCCATCATTAAGCTACTGTGGCTCTGCCCAGACTTCGGGACTGATTAGAGGAATAGGAGAGAATGAGTCCTGCTGCACAATGCTCCCTTCCGTGCATGCCAGAACTTCTCTTGCTCAAGTTGCAGCAAGGAAAGTTGAGGTTGGATATTAGGAAAAAAAATCTCACTAGGAGGGTAGTAAAGCACTGGAACAGGTTACCCGGAGAGGTGGTGGAAGCTGCATCCTTGGAGGTTTTCAAAACCCAGCTAGACAAGCTTTGGCTGGGGTGATGTACTTGGGGATGGTCCTGCTAGGGTTGGACTAGATGTGACCTGAGATCACTTCAGCCCTAACTTTCTATGAGTAACTCCTTGGAGACTCCTTTGAGGTGTGCCTACTGTTCTGAGCCAGCTAAACTTTCCTGTGTGCCTGCTGCTATGGGCACAAAGGGAGAAGGACTAGAAAGAAACTGCAAAGGCAAATGCCCACAACCTGGAATTTTCTTTATTGTAAATTCAGCTGATACAGCTGCTAGTCTCTTTGACCACCCAAGCGTGTGCTGTTTCCCATGGCATGCACCTTTGCTCCCCTGCATCTCCCTACTCTGCCAGCATGACTGAGGATGATGCAAAGCTGGCTTGGAAGTCAAAAGCAGCCTTAATGTGCTCTAGCCCTTTCGGTACAAACTAATATTTACCAGGGAGTCTGCTTCCCGCTCCTCTCTGCCCATAGCAAGTTCTCGAATTGGTCTCATTTCAAACCTAGTATTGGAAGCCCTGGTCAGAAGTCTTTCTCCAGTGAGATCCAGACTATTCAGCTGCTCAATAATATTCTTTCAATTTAGTAGGGGAAAGACAGGTTAATGATGACAAAAAAGCCGCTTTAAATGTCCCTTCCTTATTTAAATGGGACTTTTGCTGCAGTTGATAGCTTCAGCTTTTCTCTGTGGGTGCCTCATGGAAAACTTGGGAGGAACGTCTCGTTTAGGAACAATTCGGCCTCTGGTGGCCTGCAGGGTGGCTGGGGGTTTTTTTCCTGTGATGTTTTTGTTTTCTTCTTTTTAATCTCCTCTTCCTTCAGTTCTTATTACTGTCAACATTTACATGAAAATTGGATGTTTTGTTTGCAAAGAGCCTGCATCTTCCAGCTGCAGATTCCTATTGCCTCCCCTGTGTGTAGTATCAGCCGGCTGCCATGGAGGTGACAAGGAAGACTGACCCCCCTCCCTCCCTTCCCCCCCAACGTGTGTGTATCATGCACGCCGATCCTGTTTGGATGATCACGATGGTGTAATTTGCGATTGATAAGTGTTTTAGGAGAAATCTTATTCAAGCCTTTTCCTTTATCTGATGTTACTTACTGGGAGATGGGCTTCAACACTGTTAATCAGGCATCGAATCATGTCACAGATGCTTGTGCAATATTCTTCTTTAGTCTGGCCAAGGGCTTCTTGCTCCTTTTGATCCTTTTCCAGGCAGTGAGGGAACTGGGATTTGGTTAGTGAAGGGAACTATTGCCCCTGTAACTGTGTCTGTGCTGTTGGGTGTTCCTGGAAATGGGAGTGTCTTGTGTAGGAGGTAGCAGAGAGGGCCATGCCATCCCCTTGGGAATTGTGCCTGGAAGGTAGTTACGGTGGTGTGGGTAAAACAATGCTTGCTTCTCCCTCACCCCCAAACTGGAATTCGTGCCAGGGTAGTGGCTGCAGGACGTGCACCAGCATCAGGGTCTTTGCCATGGGAGTGCTGCTGAAGGGCTGTAGAGGATTTGGGCAGGGAGAGGACAGGCAGATACTGAGCCTCAGTGGATGGCACATCAAAAAGTGATAATCTCCAGCAGTGCCTCGGCAAGAAACTCTTAGGCCTCCCTGATGATCATAATACCTTTTGATCACTGGGGAGAGTCTCGAGAAAGGCATCCAGGAGGTGCACAGAGACTCTGAACTTCTTCACAAAGAAACATTGGGTTGGTTTGATGAGATGTAAGCTCCCATTGGTGGAAAAAGGAGAGCCTTCATTGCTTGGCAGAATATCAGCTCCAAACAGAAACCAGCCACTTTTCATCACATTAAAGCCAAGAGTTGGAGAATTCAAGGGGTGGGAGTATAAAGCAACAGAGATTCGAAAGTTTGCAAACAGCCACAACACGTAGTTTCTACAGAGCCAGCAAAGCTTGCAGCCTCCCCGTTGCCTCCTGTGAGCAGCCCAGGCTCCATGGTACGTGGCAGGATCGCCATCCTTGTATCAAGGGACTGCCGATGCCACCGGGTGCTTGGCATCAGTGGTGGCACCTCCCTCCCCACCTTCTTGCATCCCTGGATTTTTATTAAAGGGTGGACTGGTGGGAAGGGCAGCTTTGGTTTAATGGACCCCCTGTAGCAGGGGAAACATTTGTAGGATGAAGAACCTCTCTCTGGATTTCCTGCCCCCGGTGTGTAGGGGTGACAGACCCTCTATGCTGATGTTCCTTGTGTTTGGGTTCAACATTTCATATGCATTGGATGAGCTACAAAACCAGAAATAAAAGGTTGACTTGATGCCTTTACGTGTTTTAATCTGTATTTTTGTCACCAAGTGAACAGCCGTTTTCATAAATGTATTGGAATGAAGGCTTTGGATGGCCAAATTATACTGTAACGTGGGTCATGGGTTCAACTATAAATTTAGGGCTATGTACAATCCATATAGCCCTCTGTTCCCAGTACAGCACAGCTCTCAGTGGAAAGTTTATACCTAGACAGTGGGTGAAGTTCTGAACAGAAAAATCAGCTGCACTGTTGCTAACCCCAAGTGTTACAAAAACCAAGAGATTTTTAAAAAAGATTTATCTCTTTCCCATGTGTCAGGTATCCAGGTTGTAGCCATATTGGTCTACAGGCTAAAGGAACTGGACCTTGTGGCAGAAGTGATATCTTTTATTAGACCAACTAGATATTTGCAACAAAAATTCTTTATTTGCAAGCTTTTGCACACCAGCACCCTTTTTCCGGCATAGGAGATAGCAAAGATATGCCTGAAGAAGGGTGCCTGTGCTCAAAAGCTTGCAAATAAAGATATATATATTTTTGCAAATATCTAGTTGGTCTAATAAAAGATATCACCTCTGCCACGAGATCTGATTCCATATATCTCTTCATCTTTCTGAACTCTTAGCATGCAAACTGGTCACATTTTCATGGTTTTCCCTGCAGCTATTAGGTGTGCAAACTTGGGGCTCTGGAGAAATTGTTGGGCTTTTCTTCCCACACGTTTTTTAACACGATGTCTAATTTAGGAAAGAGAAATTGAACTTCCAGAACTAGGATAATTTCCTCGGGTGTTAGGAGCTGTGGAGGGTAGGGCCTTGTCCAGTGGGTGCCTGGCAGGTCTGGTTCTGTAAGGGTTTGAAGTACCTGTCGTGACAGATAAACAGATTTACTTGAAGCAAGGACGTTTTCAGGTGGATCCCAAATCAGTTTGCCTATTTATTTTTTCTTGAAAAAACAGCTGTTGGGGGAACAAAGTCTGTTTCATTTGAATTTCTGTGCACTTGTGTGCTGCAAAAAAAATTCAGTTGTTGGATAATTAGCTGATTTTAGTGACCCAACCCAATACACGTTTCCCTGTATAAGTACAAGTATAACATATGAAGCTCTATCCTATTCCCCATGCTGTGTCACCATCTTTTATCTGCTTGCACTGTGCGTCTCTCAGTGATTTACCATACCCTTCAGAAGAGAAGCTTTGCTCATTACTCTGCACTGTACTTTGCCTAATATATTAGATTGAAAAAAACACCTTTATGTTTAGAAGCTTGTTACAGAACATGGTTATAAGAGAAAAGGTTACAAGAAGTTTGGGGATTTTTTCCCCCCCTCCATTCTTGGGTCTTGCACTTTAACTAGTAATTACAGACATGATGGACTGTAAAATGTTAACTTTTGTGGGCTATTAACAAGATGTTCCATCTTAATGCTGCTCTGATCCTTTTTACACAGGGCACTTCTTATGTTTGTTTGTGAAACGAGATTTCTCTTGCGTTGATGGTGAGTCATAATTAAGGAAGTCAGAGCTATAAAATTAACACAACCCTCTTCACTAGCCTTTTCACCTCCACTCCAGACTTGCCATATGCACGCACTTTTTATTAACTCTTTGCGGAAACTTCAGGTCCTGTTTTGGTAGCAAGTGAGAGGCAGTTGTTTGTCATCAGGCTTATCTGACCAGAGAGGAAAGTCTGTGAGAATCTCCTCTGTGATGCAGTGCAGTCTACACACGGGAAATGATTCATTCAGACCTGATTCATTAACAATTTGCAGGAGGCCAGAGTGGGTTGGTGGCTGGGAAAATGCAGTTGGGAACAAAAGTGGTGGTTAATTACTGGGGGAAAGCTGCTTAGAGCAAAGACTAAAGATCCTGTAGTAATGTTAGGCTTCTTCGATGTATTTTGCATTGTAGTGTATTGTCGTGGTCTGCTCCATGGGAGAATGGTGCTGTAGACTCCAAAAGGATTATTTTCATGATTGAAGTTCTGTAGATATGTCGGTGTTTATAGGATTAGGCCCCTTCCTTGTGATTAGTTGATTTGAATTATGTAAATTCTATAAAGAACTGGACATCTGAGTTGTTTTAAGCCAAGTACCATAAAGCAAGTGAGGAAGATGGGAAAACTCAATGGGATTTAGGCTCCAAAGTGCCCAAGTTGCTTTTGAAAAGGGAGTTAAGGCAACTAGGAATTTGGTTTTTTTTTTACCCCTCATCTGTCGTCTGGTTTGCAGGGGGAGGAGGGGGAAGGAAAGTTCAGCATAGATGTGACATTTTGAAATGAATTACTTTTCAAACTACAGGCAAAGAAGTGACATTTCTAGCCCTTGTCATAAGGAAAATAACAGCAATAAAACTCCAGTGGCCTCAGAGTAATCCAGCAGAAGATAATTAGCTGCTTTGCATACATTTTTAGCTATCTATTATAAAGCAGATGTGTTCTTTGCCCGAGACCACCAAATATGTTTCCGTAAGAAATGCTGGATAAATGCCAGCCTGATAAAACACACACATTTGTCTAAGAAGTCAATTCTTGCTCTCCGTATTTATATAATGTTTCCATTGGAGCCAGTGGGAATTGAACAACGTGATAGGACAGTTTAGGACCTTTAAAGCTATTTGCCAGCAGTAATACAGCTATCACCCTTACCCTCTCTCTTTATACAAAACAAATGTCCTTGGAATAACAATTTATCCACTAGGCTTCCCCTAAAAAAAGCAGTGATTTCTGTGATAAGGTAATCTGTACATACTGAAATTTTTTTTGCTCTGAATTTCTTATGTCTTTATCAACAGTTGGTGTAAATTGTCACTGTTGAAGCTATGAGCCTGGGTCTGTTTGTAGTAGCCAGAACATTTTAGAGCCACAGCTGCAGTTAACAGAAATCACTTATCACTTCATTGAAGACCGTGGACAAATTGTGATGACTTTTATTGTGACTTAAAATCTGGTCCATGATTTTTATTAAATGGATAATGGAATTGTAAGAGTGTGTTAGTCAGCCCTCCTTTGAACACTTCCCTGTTGAAAACACTGAGTATTATCCTTTGAACACTTCCCTGTTGAAAACACTGAGTATTATTGCAAGATGATTTGAATTGTCTTAACATGTTTTCCCCCCGTATGAAATTTCCCATCATATACAAACACACACATCCATCAGGATGCCTGAAGTCTCTGTTGAATAAGGGAGGATTGGATGGGAACATGTACTTTCAGGAGTTTGTGACTGGAGCTAGACCTGTGATTGAGGGAGGTAATGACACGCTTTGGCTCCTTCAATGAAGTGTTTCAAAAAGGCACATGCCTTTGGAAGGACTGAAATGCTTACCTTGTCTAATTTTCCCCTCCCCAGGCCCAAATACAAATAAACTTTAGAGGAATCTGGTGCAGAACTTAGCAAATAAACATGGTTGAAAAAATGAAGGGACTGTGGCTATTCAGAAATATTGCACATCAAGTTAAGTTGTTAGAAAAACGTACAAAATGTCAGGCTTGCTGAGGGAAGTAGCCTTGCAAACTGGCTCGATTTTGGTATTCTCCAAAGCTGTTTTGGTCATAGTGTCCGCAGCTGTCCCCCGCTACTTGAGCTCAGTTTCTCTTCATGAAACCGGGGTAGACTTCTTAAATTATCACTGGCTAAATTTTTCTTTTTTCTTTTTGTTATTTGCAATAACAGTTTCAGGAGTGTACTACTTATTAACTTTCTTGATTCTGAATAATTGCATTTGTTCACTGCCCTGAAATTGTACCTTCAGAAGTACTGTGCGTGGAGAGGACTGGGGACATGTGGGATGGCTGGTGTTTCTTTGAGATCTGCAGTCTGCTCTGCAGTTTATGTTCCAGTTGGACAATCGCATCCAGCAAGAAGATATGGATATTTCTGAGGGAGTTTAGAATCAATGCCCATAGTTAGTCAGCCCTAAACTAGCACGTTAAATCTGACACTGCTTTTTTTGGGTACATTGGGAATATAGGCTCAGGCCCCTAGAGTACTTCCCTCCCATATTGCTGTTTATAGCAAGGAAAGGTGGAGAAATATGAGAAAGGGTGTAGTTAATACATAACCATAGACCTTAGGAAAGGAACCGGAGTTCATCTGCTATCTGATGTGCTGCATTGGTGGCATAAGGGGACAAAGTGGCACAAATGGCAGAGATTAAGTACAGCACTGAGGACGAGAGAGTAGGCTCTAACTTTTAGGTGTTGAAATGAGCCAAATCTAACCACAGCCTTAGAGAGAATTAAATTTAAGAATGGCTGAGGACATCAGTGTGGAAGGCAGTTGGGTGAAGCTAACATCTGCATAGCACAAGACAAATAGAGGGAGACTTAAAGAAGCAACAATGGACAGACAGTTTATGGTAAACCAATAAAACATACTCATGTCTGAATCTGAAATTAGACATTGAAAAGTATAGTCTCAAGACACCTGCTTAAGAGTTTAGCATTACTGGAATCTTAATAAATGAGTCATGCTGTCATAATCTGATCCTGACATCACCTCTGTGTGCTGTGCTTCAGCTTTTGACCAGAAAAAACAAGAAGCAAGGGTAATGAAGACTGAGAAATGTAACTAGGCTGTCAGATCAGATATACAAAGGATGGATATCTGAGTCTGCAAGCTGTGAGCAAATGTGTTTTGTTCTGGGAATTCTGTGGGACCAGAGGCATTTGGGATTTCCTTTCCTGCCTTCAAAATATTTGCCTCTGCTACTGCAAACCGTGGGCATTAGCACTGTCTAACAGGAGTTTGTGATCCACTGTCTTTGACCTTGTGCTCACATTTAACCACTTGCACAGCAGTAAGCCTCAAAGATTTGGTGCCCCCCTGCACGGGCTCCAGATGGACTGGTTCTGCTGCTCTTTGTGAGTAATTTGAGGAGACGGCCAGTTTAGAGATGCCGTGTACCTCAAGTTAATTAACATCAACAAGATATGAGTAATGGAGTATTCGACCCAAAGGTATATTTTTGGATTCGGAGGGAGAGGGCCGTGGCAAGAGCAAGAGGTGCTGACATGAGGCATGTTTACCAGCATAAAATCACAGTGAAGGTGGTGTGCGAGTGGTGTGGATAGCATGGGGGATACGAGACTCCTTAGACCAGTGGGTCTCAGCCTTTAGACTCTAAGCACTGTGTGGAAAATGCCAGCTCTTAGTTTTCACCCATTTTTATTTTAACTGCACAAAAACAATAGAGCACTTTTTCTGTTGCATAGAACTTGGATCACAATGAGGCAGGATGTTTCAAACACAGGGATTTCAAGTAGGAAATCCCTGCTATTCATCTTGAGAATCATACTTGCACACCTAACCGTGCTAATGTTGTGTGGCACCCTTGAAAGGATCTCAAAGCGTGCTGGTTGAGAATCACTGCCCTAGATCTAATACTGGGCCTGCCCTGGGAAAATAGCTTGGCCTTCATTGCCTTGGGGTAGTAAATACTTAACTGCCCCACAGAGATATGTAGAGGATTAATTACAAGTTAGTTCTTTTGTCTTCTGGTATTTGCTATAGTGCTATGTAGAAGTAGTATTCATTATTGGCTCCCTATATGTCATTGTGGTGATGTATAATGTGGGCCTCAACTGGATATTATTACTCCTATTTCTAGAAATTGAGTAATTGCATTGTTAAGCTGAATCAGATATTGGAAAATTTAGAGATGTTGAACAAATTGAGGGGAAAGAGATGGCAAGGGATCAGCTTTTGAATTACAAATGTGCTGCATTTTTTTTTTTTATTCAATGTTGCTCATTTGGCCAGGATTCAGGGAAAGTTGAGATTTTATCCAACTTCTTTGTGAAGCCCTGTGGATATTTCAGTTCTCTGCAAACAAGAGCCAGATTTTTCTGCAGGAATAAATGCTTACTTTTTCCTGGAGTCCACCAGATGTAGGGCCAGTAAAACTACTTATCACGTTTTGTGCTTAGAAAAACACAACCTGTAGACATAATTCTTAGTAATGGTGCATTTTAAAAGCGTACTGGAAAACCATTTGTCATAATTTTATAAACCAGCTTCTGCTCACTTTTTCTCTAATAAGAACTCTTGGAAGCTTGGGGCTTAAATAGTTTTTCTTCCCTGTTTTTTGTTTGTTTGTTTTTAAATGAATTCCTCCTCCCTCTTCATTGCATGTGCACATCAGTTTGTTATTGTACAGCTCAGCAGTTGGGTTTGGTTTTTATTTATTTATTCCAAAAGCATTGCAGCATTTGGTACTTCTGGAAGATGCAGGAAGTAGATGTAAAAGTGGCATGGACTTTGCAGACAGAAGTGTATGAATATATTGTTGCAGAGGGGGAGCTGTAGTGCAGGAGCAATTCCAGCTCTCTGCACATTTTGGACCTCCAACATTGACAAAAATACTTTTACTATCTTAGCAATGCTGCTGCGCTTTTTTTTATAGTATTAACCCCTACTGACCTTAAACTTACATATGCTTTAGAGGGTCTGAACTTTTGACCCGCAATTGCAGAATAGATGTTTGGAAGAAAGGCCCTGAATGCACACACACACACACGCGCATCAAATCTGAAAATGCTAAATAATGTAAAGAGAGAACAACTCTGTTCCCACATCTGCAAAGTGTGATCCCTCTTTTCGGTGTGTGAGCACCCTCAGTTGTCATAGATTCACTGGGATAAGATGTATTCAGCATCTCTCAAGTAACAGCACAGTTTTAATAGCACAATCACGTTGTACATGCTAGACCTCCAAGCCAAACTGTTATTGTATAGTACCACTGTTTTGTATTTACTGATCATGGTTTGCAGAATTAATTTCTCTAGTCAGCAGAAAATGGTAGCAGGTTGTTAAAAATATTTTACTCTGGTAAATATTTCAATTTACCACCAAATTTCACTACTGCTTCTTGTTCTTTGGTCAAGGTCTGGATTAACGGTTTCTTGTGTCCAGTAGGTTTTCCCATTAAAAAAAAAAAAAAAAGTAACTCTTAACAACGTAAAACTATATATTAATCCTCATTTAGGCAATTGTATCTGTGGCCCTGATGGCACTGTATGCTGTTATGCAAGTGTCCAGGTTTTCTTGTTACATTCTGGAAGCTAGGTGTCATTCTTCTCGCTTAGTGTTTTACTGCTTTGATTGATTATAGTATGACTGACGTGCTTGTGGGGAGACGCCTTCATTTTCTTCTTGGTCATTCTCAAGTTCACATGAACTACCTCCATGCATTCTCATTTTGCTGCCTCCAAATACATGCTGGTTATGAAAGGTAAACTGAGAGGGTTGTTCTGGAGCGACAGCCTGGAATAACCACACAAGACTCCACATTTAACATGTCTGCATTGTAAAAGAGTTGTTCTTTCCACATCCTTTGCTGCCTACTCCTACCACACAATTTTGGGACATTTTACAGGTTCGACTGCAGCCAGTGGAAGGAAACGTAATTTCCAGCCACAGGAAATAGTGCTGCTGTTGGAGCGGAGTCATCCAGCATTCCAGCCTTGCATAAGGAGCTCGGGCACCGAAAGATCCTGTCAAGTAGCCATGGGTGTGGAGCAGTCTCCCTGCTAGCAATAAGTTGGTCATGAATACTCGGCTCTGCACAGCCTGGTTAAACAAAAGGTGAAGGAGCAGCTGAAGAAAGGGCTGGGAGGGACACTTGTCTCTGCTTCAACCAAAAATATGGTGTGGCAACAAGGATGGCTGTGTGTGAGCTTTTTTGGGGGATGCCCAGATCCTGGTAACTTCAATGCGAACCTGATATCTGGACCCCTAAGGGAGATTTGGGAAATCTCAGTCTGAGTTCAGGTTATACTCCTGTAACCTGAATCTGGGTACAGGTGCGGGGGAATTCAGTGTTTGTCACCTGGTCTCTCAGAAGACCTATGTTGTGTTCGTGTGTGTGTGCTAGAGACACACTTACTTGCTCAGGTTGCCACTGAACTTCTTTTGAGGGTGGTGCTTAGGAATCGGGGATCTTGGCTGTAGCTATATTCATCTAAGCACAATGTGTAGACCTTAGTGCTTAGACCAATACAGCTACAGCCAAGAACCCCGAAACATGGAAGATATTGCATTTTGCCATTTAAAATGGAAACGTCACAATGTGAAGAAGAAAGATGCCAAATGCAACAACCTGGACTAAATATTAGCATCGGACTTAAGGCCCCTACCACCTGCCTGCTACCTGGTACTTCCAGGTAACCTGCCTGCCTTTGTCTCTGCAACTCCTTTTCGTTTGCGTTCGCACAGAACAACTCTCCAAAAACTGGCTTTTTTCATACCGGAGAGATTTTTGACCATCTTTAATTTCTCTCACCACTTTCAATTCTTTTTTTTGCCTGAAGAAGGACACGTGTGTCCGAAAACTTGCAAATAACAACTTTTTTGCACCTGTTTAATTAGTCTAATAAAAGATACTACCTCTACCCAAAGAGTTTGCTGTAGTTAGGAATATGTGTTCCAGTTGCTGTGTATGTTTTGGTGCTTCAGTGTATGAACATCTGTCCATATTTACCAAGCAAAATATAGACCTCCTCCTTAGTCCTAGCCCAGGAGTGCCTCAGGTGCAGGATTCCTGTGCTCAAAGCATTAAACGATCAAGTTAAAAGGATTGTGTTGCTGCAGTGAAAGGTTCCACAAGTTTATCTCTTTCTAGCAAGTGACATTTGCTCCTGCTAGGCAACATAAGGTGTTTTTTCCAATCCTTTTATAGAAACGAATGTCTTCCGGAAGGCATATAAAGAAGTATTAGGAAGGCTTCAGTCCTGGGAAGAGAGTAAGACTGGAAAAAGACTCTCAGAAAGAGCAGGTGGTGCCACAGGAGGATAGAAAGCCTAACGATACTAATCCCTTGCCATTGCTCCATCTGGGTCACAAGCTTAAGCATGTTCTGTACCTGGCCGCGTGGCTCAGCACCAGGCCTCTTCTCCAACGGCATTGGAGAGGACACACTCCTGTGCTCCATCCTTCTTTGTTTGGTGGTAAGTCTTGCCACTCTTCCATCCTGCAGGGACCTTGTCTTCATATTTGCACAGTGCTTAGCACATCGCTGGGAACAAATGCTTAACTGGAGGACAAAGAAAATGCAAGCCAAGCATGCACTGAGGATGTTTTCCTTTTGTATGAGTAACTCGGCCCAATGTAGCAATGCTTCAGTTGAATGAACAGTGGTTTGGAGCACTAAATGACATGCAGGACAGATTGCAGTGGAGAACAAAACAGCGTATTTACAGTCTAGCGAGCTCCTTAGTCACAAGAACGTAGGAATTGCTGCACTGGGTCAGCCCACTCGCCCATCCAGTCTGGTATCCTGTCTCAGGCAGTGGCCAGTATCAGCAGCTTTGGAGGAGATATGCCAAGGGGGCTGAGATGGGGCAACCAAAAAAGCAAACCTGCCCTGTCGCTCAGTTGGCATTCTTCCCCAGCAGACGCCAGTGGGTAGCTTTATCCTAGATCCCTTGGCAGAGACGCCTGAGGAATTTCAAAACACTGAAAACATGATTAGCACATGAAGAATTGGTGCGTTTCCCCCATCTTGTTTTCACCATAATATTACTTCAAAAATGCTGCAGCCTGTTGTTTTTAAGAGGTTTTTTTTCTTTTAGAAAAGACCCTTGACCAGTTTCCTGTTGTATAAATAGCATTCCTGCTGGAAGCAATCGCAGATACCATAAGCAGCACCTTTTCTACAATGTATGTAATATCAACGAGGAATGGTGTGTAGCTGCAGAAGTCGGTGAATCACATCATGACTTAACTTGTTCTTTCATGTAGTTGCTGTGTGCCCCAATTTGGGGGTTTGACCAGTCTAGAGGGTTACTAAGCACTGGCTTTGTGTTTCTAATTGCTGACTCCAGCAAGGATAAAGCCACCTTCATATGGACCGCTACTTGCTCTTTTAGCCTTGGCAGCAAAAGCTCTAGTGCATTTTGGTGCTGATAACAAGTGCAATCCCTCTAACGGCCAGTTGTGCTTGTATGCATATGTGCCACACAGGAAAATGTGATGGTCCATGTACGGGTTCAGGGAGTCTGGGCTTCCTGGTGCGTGTTCACCATTGCATGTTCTGCTGCCCCAGCTGGAGCATGACTACTGCAGATGGCTGCCTTTGGGGTACTTGGGAGAAGCAGCAGGTACTGGCTTTCTGCATTTGTGTTGGCTGTTGTGGGGTGTTTGATATCTCCTGTGAAAGTTTGCTTATGTTCTTGCACAACATTTAGGAAATGAGTAAGAGATGTGTGCACACTCCGCTGACTCGTCCCCCCTGCTCCCCTTTGTAGTTATCCCATGTCTTTTATCATCTGTACAAGGAACGGTAGGAGGAGAGTGACTTGCCATCCACCTTCATGAAGACATTTTCTTGTAGATTGGACAGAATACGGGAGCCTATGTATAGGAGAACGATCTGTGCTCACCAGTTATTCCAAGGTCATGAGCTCTCTGTGCTAGACTGTCTCCTCTCCTTTGCAGATTTGCCAAGAAGCTAAGACATATGAGGAAACAGACCTATTAACTTTTGCCTTCATCTTGTACTGTAGACTGCTATTAATGTCAATCTATATCTGTCTGTGCTGCTGTAATACTCGAAATTGCAACAGTGATTGGGAATTGTTGGAAGACGTGCCAGGATTGTGCTCTGTATGGAACTAGGACAGTTATAATTGACATCGCTTTCCCCCTTCTGCTTTTGCCCACCCCCTCACCCCCCAACCTCTCCTTTTGCCCTTGTCCAGATGTAGCAAATTACACTAAATAATGTTGTGTCCTTCACAGCCGACATTGACTTCTCCTTTTGTAGTCCTGACAACATATAAAAGAAAGGGAAATGAAATGGTGATCTTCTTTCATTCCTCGTTACATAAAACAGGGCTTGTCGCTTTGGTTAAGATTACAAACTCATATCAGAAGGATTGTTTTCAACCTTTGGATATTTTCATGACGTTTTTTCACATCAACAAGTTGATGGATTCTTATCTTGGTCTTGATGAAATCAGTGCCAAAACTCCCACTTTTCTCAATGGGAGAACACCAGGCCCTCTTACTTTAGGTAATACAGTCAGCTGAACTGATTTATTCTTGATTAAACCGACTTTGAAATAGCTGCCTTCCCTCACGTTTCCAACACACCTGAATCCCATCCTACTTGCTAGTCACGTGCCCTCACGTTTCCAACACACCTGAATCCCATCCTACTTGCTAGTCACGTGCCCTCACGTTTCCAACACACCTGAATCCCATCCTACTTGCTAGTCACGTGCTCTTTTGATGGTCTGTTTTACTGTGATATGTTTTCTTCCTGCTGCTGCCTCTGCCTGAGAAGAGATTTGAAAAGTATGTTGGATATTCAGCTGCTCGACCGCCCCTTCACAGAAAAATCTGGAGTTGGGATACACCCCAAATCTATTTTTGCATGTAGAGAATGTGTGACCTGTAAATAATAAGGTATAATACAAAGTATGTGCATACTATAAATAATACCTGTTGTCTATAAGTTCTATTTTAGGACTGTAACATCATCATGGATCTCTTATAACCTTCAAAAGCAAGATCCTCTGTGGTGGCACAGATTCTTTATAAGCTTTACACAGTTACATGGCATCCATCAGTTCTGCTGCTCAGGTTTGCCATCAGTTATAGCTAGAATAGCTTCTACATCTTGAACACCTTTGTGTAACAATATTTACAAGGGGTGTACAAAGGATAAGATTGCTGCAAGTTGTTTCACTGTTACTGGGAAAAGTCTCTTTTTGGACCACCTCTCTAAATTAGAGCTACACACATAACAAATCTTTTGGCTCTGCTGTCAAACCAAAAAACACTTTGATCTGGATTGAACCAAATTTTAAATGTACTTTTTAGGGGGGTTTCATTGTTGTTGAGAACAAACAAAAAGTTCTGTGTAGTGAATGCAATGTGCATGGGAGCAAAATATTTTGCTCCAGGTGTTCTTCAGTCCTTCCTTTCTTTGAGTTTGTTGACTTCCACAAAAGAGCCTGGGATACCATCTCTCCATGTACGCAGTAGCTCCGGAGTTGGAGCACACCGGCAGAATATGAGACCTGGATTCAGCTCCTCCTTCTGCCTGTGGGGATTTTGAAATCTTCCCCTCCCAAAAGAATGCCCTTACGGAAATACCATAGGCCAGCAGGTTCCCAGCACCCCTGACAGACTGAGCCCCAGTCTTCCAGTAGGCTTGCAACCCCACTTGCAAGTGCTGTGACCCTTGGCTTGGGAACTGCTGCTACAGGGCAGTCTGGGGTCGGGATGTTCTCGGTCTCACCTGTGGTTGCCTTTCCACTTTGTGAACAACTGTTCATTGGAGCAGGGTCTGCAGCTCCTGTGCCCCACTTCTCAGGTGAGTGTCCTAACCCTCGGGCAAGAGAGTCATTCCTTTCCACA
Source organism: Crocodylus siamensis (assembly GCF_052110815.1). Classification (NCBI taxonomy): domain Eukaryota; kingdom Metazoa; phylum Chordata; order Crocodylia; family Crocodylidae; genus Crocodylus; species Crocodylus siamensis. The sequence goes on along the minus strand of NC_143409.1, from coordinate 4,028,271 downwards.
CTCTGTGACTCATGGCTACAACGGGAGGGATTCGGATAGGTAGACCCACCACCAGACACCTAGTCACTTGGTGAAAAATATTCTCTATTTCTGATCCCAAAATGTGTGAACAAATTGAGGTCCTTCCCTGTTTCTTTTTAGCTAATGTAAAAAGCGTGCAATGACTTTCTTGTTGCTATTTAAAGATAAGAGCACACATATGAATATGGTTGTATTTCACAGCACTGTAGAGTGGGGTAATGGGGTTTAGTCTTCTTCTCTTGATATGCATCTCTAGACACGCTTTGCCCAGCAGTGACTTGTTACTGTGCCATGCTTTAGTACTTCCTTCTGGAGTACTAAAGCACACTGCAGTAACTGCCCATACTGCTGTGCATGCAGTGCACAGCTAGTTTTTACCACTACTTCACTGTTGTGGCACCCTAAAACGAAGGAACACGCTGCTATGGTGAAGTAGTCTACCGGGCACGTGTAGACCCATGTTGCTGTAGTGACACACTGTGTCACCACAGTGCCTCAGTCCAGTGACGTAGGGTGATGTGTAGATGTGCCCACTGTCTTTTACATGCACAGGGCCAAATTCTTGGCTATCTGAAGGGCTTCATTAGCTCCATTAGCATGTGGTAGCCTCAGACAGGCAGCAACCTCATGTTTTTCTTCTTGCCTCCAAATCCATTTATACTGGGATCATCATCAATAATGTGGGTCAGGACTGTTTATTAATAGGCCATTTTTGGGAAAGGGACATGTGTAGCATGTTTCCTGGTGTCTAGGCCACATCTGGAATACTGTCCTGCCTGCCGTGTGGCAGGGGGTTTTGGAGAGTGCTTGGCCTGTGGATTTCGAGGGGAACCAGTCAATGCAGGACAGCAAACCTGTGCTTCCATTCTCCTGCTTCTGGCTGCAGTGTTTGGAGTTACTCTGTGCAGCACCTGTTCAAAATCTGGTCAATAAGCTGCTTTTATTTTTAGGTGCGTGCTGGTTTCACCCTGATTGTCCTTCATTAGTCTCTTTTAACGCTAAATGCCTCTAAGGTCAAGCAAAGCAAAACAACCATTTATTATGGTCTCTTTTTTCTAAATGCAGATCACTAGATGGCCGGCTGCAGGTATCCCACCGGAAGGGGCTTCCCCACGTAATCTACTGCCGGTTGTGGCGGTGGCCAGACCTTCATAGCCACCACGAGCTACGCGCCATGGAGATGTGCGAATATGCCTTTAACATGAAGAAGGATGAAGTTTGTGTGAATCCCTATCATTACCAGAGAGTGGAGACGCCAGGTATGGCAGGCACGATGCTTCTCGGTGCCAGTGCAGGAGTCTATTTGAGGGTTGCAGGATAAGATAAAAATAGCAAGAGTGGGGTTTTAAAACTAGAGTCACAACATACCTATTATTAATCACACCCCTGCTTATTGCGATGAAATAAGACCCAACTGGCTGCTCTGTCGGAAGGAGTCAGCAGAACAGTCCTGGATTTCTATGCAATATGCTAGAACCTTAAACCCTGGTATTTTAACTTAGTATTTCCCATTCAAGTTTCCTAGTGCATCTCGTCTTTGCTGTGTTGTGTCCATCTGTCTGATTCAGTGGTGCTTAGGGTTACATACTTGCGTGAGAGGATTATTCAAAGGGTGGTTTTCTCCTTGTTTTCCAGGAATTCTGGTTGGATCTGTTTCAGGGGATATGCTGTAAACTTGCTGCTAGTGTCACTGTACTGCTCTGTTTTCTTTCCATGTGTACAGTTCTACCTCCAGTGCTGGTACCGAGGCATACAGAGATCCCAGCTGAGTTCCCGCTGTTGGATGATTACAGTCATTCCATTCCTGAGAACACTAACTTCCCAGCAGGTATTGAGCCACAAAGCAACTACATTCCAGGTACAGTATAGCTTCCATCTAGCAAACAGGGAGAATGCCGAGAGGACATTTTGCACCGTAAATCAGATATATTGCTGTGCCCTGTGGGTTTAATAGTAGAAACCCAACACATGGACTGAACTTTGTCCCTTTTTTTAACCATTTTATCATTGCTCTCCTTACTTCCCAGTGTAATTGCATGTTGATCAATTATTATGTTCGGATCTGGAGACAGACAGACCCAGTTGCAAATGTTTGGTTTTCACCGCAGTGCCACATTAACCAGTGCTATTATCAGCAGCCTGTGACCATGCCAGATTGAATGTACCTGATTGTGTGAGCTCAGAAGCTAAGCAATCCCTGGGTCTGGCTGGTATTTGAATGGGAGACCACCTTGGGAATCTTGGGTGCTGTTGGCATACAAGCCAAGGAATTGTGGTCAAGCACTTGAAGAGTATTAGACCGCAGAAACCAAATGAGTGTGGAAAGACTTCCTGCAGCTCTGTCATCATGGCTGAGCTGGGGAACAGAAACGCCCAACAACAAAAATCAACAGTAAATGCAGGCACAGCTGTTAACATGGTTTCTATTCAGTTGTGCCTTGTCAGGGTCTCATGCTCAAAATATATTGTGGAGCCTAAAGCTGAGGGAACTTTCAGATAGTCCTTGTAGATTTGAATGAAATTTAGTCATTCCAGATTTGGGTAAGTCTCTGTTAACCTTCCAAAAGGGATTAGTTCATCTAGTCATGTATCTGTGGAGTGAATATGTATATCCGTGACTGATCTGCCGCTTGGTTGTAAGGAGGATCCAAGCCTGTGCAATTCACAGAAGAAAGAACGTGAAGAAAGAAATGTGACATTTTAATGTGAAATAAAAATGCCGAACTTTTTCTCTTGCATTTTTACTTGCATTGTATTTCCCCTCCCTTCCCTTTCCCAATATTTCCTAAACAAAGAGCATCCTCAGTTTGCTGTGAAATAGCAATTTAGATTTTTTTTTCCTGATTTTCTGCCATCAAGTTTAATGAAAATTTTATCTCTTTGTGCTTTTAGAGACGCCGCCTCCAGGTTATCTGAGTGAGGATGGGGAAACCAGTGACCATCAGATGAATCCCAGTATGGATGCAGGTGGGTCATCTTTTGTCTTCGTTTAGCTTTTTGGGTCAAATCCTAAGACACTTGCTCTGTTTCCAAGCCAGCAATGAGAGTTTTTGTTGCCTGAGATCCTGGGCCCTATGATTTTTCTTAATTAACATCTTACGTTGCTATATTTTTTAAGTTATAACAAGTAGGAAGTTTCGGGTTCAGGATATTTTGGGTCCTGGCTTTTCTTTGGAGTGGTGAGGAGCAAGTGGGGGTTTGAGGCATTTTGCCATGGTGAAACACTTGCATTTGCAACAGAATTCAGACTGTGTCACTGCAAAGTGCTCCTAATGTCTGCTGGAGGGAGAGGTACCATAAACTTGCATCCTCATGACATCTGCCTTTAGACTGTAGCAGGTGGAAGATTGTAACATTCAAGAGTAAATTGGATGCTTATCTTGCTGGGATCCTATGACCCCAGCTGACTTCCTGTCCTTTGGGCAGGGGGCTGGACTCGATGATCTCCCGAGGTCCCTTCCAGCCCTGATGTCTATGAAATCTATGAAACATGGGTTACATACACTCAAGCAAGGACGTTAGCTTGTATGTTATTAAGGGGATGGGGTGGAATGGGTAAGTGTGCACACGCATTATACATCTGGTGAAGCACTTCTTTGAAGGCATGTTTTATTCTGCAAGGTGTTTGCTTTTGCAAATGTTCAGTCAGGTGGCCTTGAATATTGGCCCCATTCATGTTTACTTACACTAAGGAAACAAATTCTTCATTTTTCTATTGGATGCACCCTAGGAGAAGATGAAGCCTTATCTTTTCTCTGTTTCTGTGTACCATTTAAACACATATTGTTGGCCTGTATGTGAAATAAGCAGCCTATAGAGTTAGTGCTTAGGTTATATAAATACAGTAGGTTTAAATATGTGAAAGCACGATCCTATATCCTTTATTCATGGAGTGTCCTTGACCCATGACATCTTGTTAGCTTCACTGGGGTTACCTTGTGTATAAGAATTTTTTAATTGGAGCTTTTGTTTGTAAATGCCATACTTGAAAAGGAAAGATACTGTGTTTAAAATGATGGATGCCTTACAGAAAAAGTACAGAGGTGGGCATTATTCAAACACTTGCAAATACTGCACATAGATAAATTTCTGTGCATATCTAGGGCCAGAGCGTATATGTGGGATTCTGAAAGAGGAATGATGACAGTTTTATAGTCTTTTACCGTAATGATAGAGATGGAGGAAGGCAAGTGTTGGATTTGTCTGTCTAGATCAAACACAAACCTGTTGGCACAACCTAGTTCCTTGCATATGGTTATTAGTAATGTGGTTGACATCTGGAATGTATATAGGGCTTTTTGGGGTGAGACACTGGAACAGAGTTGGCCTAGAAGATGCTATAAATACCCATATTATGTCCAACTGCTTTATCTGGTGTCTGTCCCTTTCTGCCATTCCCTCAAATATCATGAATTTTCTTTTATGAAAACAGATTTTTAAAGTGCCAACAAGTACTGGAAGGTGGGGGTGAGGGGGGGCAGGATTTTAGTGGGGGTTGTGCAGCCTCTTCTCATATATACATGCCAGTTCATGTCTTGGAAACTTGTCTAGGATTTTTTTTGTCTTGGACAAACCCTGGGCACTTTGTAAGCTGGATAAAATGATTGTATGGCAAAGAACATTTAGTGACCCAATTCTCTAGTGTCACCTGTGTGGTTATTTACGCCAATACTTTGTAGGTTCCAGTGTAGCCATGCTGATTTGGTAATGCTTTTGGCTCACATTGCACTAATTTTGCATTGGTGTGAATCAGTATGAGAGATGCTGGGAATATAAAATCAAGCTCTGGGGTGTCCTTTTTGTGTGCTGCCATGATGGCACCTGTGTTCTTGGTAGTTCTTTGTTCAAGTGAAGCTGACATCTTCCCTGCCCAACCTGGGAGCTCTGGCAGATAAAGTCTTAGGCAACTTACTCTGTGTGTCACATATAGGACTTAATTTTATATGCCACATGACTAGATTCTAAGGGCTTTTACAAATAGTAATTAGCCATTCAGCAATTTGCAAGTTTCTTAATTTCAAAATGCGGTCTAGCTGAGGGATGGGTTGCTTTAAGAATCCCTTATCCATGTCTCTTTCTTGTATGACCATGAGGTTTAAGCAGGAAACAGAGATTCTCAGACATAAAAACTAAAAGAGACCTTGGTCTTCTGCTCTTCAGAACAAAAAAAAGCCCCCATGAGCTGCAAGCGGTGAATTTTCTGCATTTACTGTCTCCCATGCAATCACCAGACTAATCATTATATTCTCTTAATTTTTAGGTTCTCCAAATTTATCTCCAAACCCTATGTCCCCAGCACACAACAATCTGGGTAAGCATGTGATCTTCAGAAACAGATATAATGGGCACAGGGGGGTGATTTATTGGTGAAGTTGTTGCATCATGATGTGTCAATTGTGCTAATTTTCTTTATGAAGTGATGAACTTGCAGGGACTCTACATAGTACAGAAATTGGGTACAGAAATGTAGGTTCATTTAAAAAAAAGTGTGGATGAAGAGGAGGTACCAAAGAGAATGAGTGACGGGTTACAACAAAACTCTGGCACATTTACATAGGATTGTTGCTCTTTATTTTTAGTAAATGTCTTCTAGATCAATCTATCGCTTGTAGAAAGCTACTCTATACATTTTAGTTGTTTAAGTTTATCTCCTGACCACTGTCATGATGGATGTCTGAGTATCTTGCTATCTTTAACATTGGAAGCACCCTTTGAGGGAGGTACTGTTATGTCCAGATTTCAACAGGGAATTGGATGTGCAGGGACCCAATGGACATATTTATGGAGCTGATCTGGGCAGTTGGCTACTGAGTTTGGGTGTGCTTTTTAGCTTAGCCAGAGTCCAAATCTGAGCTTTTGGTAGCAAAGCTCTGCCCATGTTACTGTAACCTCATTGCTTTTACAGTTGCCTCTGCATGTGTAGGGCAGTGATTCACTCAGGGTGTTGTAGGAGCCTGGGTTGCCTTGAGCTCCTTTCAAGGGTGCTGCTGGGTACCTCACAGTGTTTAGCTCTGTTAGGTGTGCAGACATGATTCACAAGATAAACCCAGTGATTGCAAATAGGAATCCACAGTGTTGATAGTATTCTGACCTGTTGTGATCTTTCCGAGTTCTTTGCAACAGCATTATTAGTAGTATTAGGATTTTTCTAATCCTAGTCAGAAACAAGCAGTCAAAAACAGGTGACAACTAAACACTGACAATTTCTGAAGGGTATCTTGAGTCTAATGAGTTTGAGAACTGTAGGTCTAAAGATGTGTATCCCCTTGTTCTTTATGCTGAGGTTCCTAGATTTTCTCTATTTTTTGTCAGTTGGAGTAGGATTATCTGCACGACTAATCCCCATGCCCTCACTGCAAAGTGCACGTGTTCTAGTTAAAGCTAAAGTGTGAACACCTACCTCCAGCAAAGTGAGCAAGCCGGGCTTGAAAGCAAAAATAAGTTCTTGTTGGTTTTTATGTGCTTCTAACGAGGTTTTGGCAAGAGCACATGTAGAAGTACAGCCCAAGAGCTCGCCCAAAGTGACTTGCCTCAAGTCGCACAGAAACCTTGTGGTAGAAGAGGCTGAGCCCTGGATCCTGTAAGTTGGTCCCTGGCTAACGCGGTGCGGGGGAGCTTGAGGAGAGCCTGGAGGGTGGGGGAGTTAACGTGGTGTTGGGTGATGGAGTTTGGGAGAGTCCATGGAGGGGAATGGCAGTGAGAGGAGGGTGAGAAGTAGGGAATAGTTGGACAAAAGCAGGTGGCACAACAAAGTGCCTGAAAGGAGAGGGGCAGATGGCAGAGATGAAGCCAGATTGATTGAGGTGATTAGCGTGACTCTAAAATGAGGCACTTGTTTTGACTCAGTCCTACATGTAGATGTAGTGCCTGCCCTGAGGAACTCGGAGCTGAATGATGGCAGTCCCTCTGCATGGGTTCAGAGGGACCCACCACGTTGCTGATGGAAGACTAGTTTGCTTTTGTGCCTCCCTGTGCTATCTGGGAAGCAGGGACGAGCTGTGAGAACAGCTTTATTTCTTCTGGCCGCAGTGGCCATGCCCCTCAGTTTGGCTGAGGGCACTAAGAGTGCAGAACAGAGCTTAGCCGTGGTTATAATTCAACCTATAAACCAGAGATAGTTAAAAGAGTAAATGAGAGGAAAAACAAAGAGGTAGACAGAATGGTTGTATGGGCAGTGGGGCATTTGGTCTCTGAAACGGTTTTGCAATATGTTTTCCCTACCTGTACAACTGTGTCCTTGAATTTTATGAGTCCAGACGGGGGTGGGGAGGTGGGGGGGGGTGACCTTCCCATGTTGCCAGGCTACCCCATTAGATATTGCTTTTTGCACTCACAGCCCTGGCAGTCCAGGGGATCAGTTCTCTAAATGTTACTTGAGTCGGTAGATACAGACCACTTGAGATTTACTCTTAAGCAGCAATAGCCATAACGCTTATATATGCTTGCAGCCCTGGCACTGCTCCAGGATTTGTCAGGTGTTGGCTGCCTTCTGGATGTCTCGGGGCTAGTCAAGTTAGTTTTTCATCTTTTTTTTTTTTTTTAAACAATGCAAGATGTACACGGGGTGCTGCTGAAATGCGCTTTGCTGTAAGTGTTGAAGCCGGAGAGGAGAGCAGTGTGGCAGGCTGTTTTGTCCGACTCTCGGGAGTTACTCGCGAGTCGCTTGGAATTTCCAAAGTTTGTTATCAACACTTGGAAAAGCAGCGCAGCAGAAGCTATCTGGACTGCTGTTGATAGCAACTGCTTCACCTAAATTAGTAAGGAGTCTCTCAGAGACGGCCTGCAATGCACGTTCTTTCCAACAAAGGCACTGGTTATTAACACGTGCTGCTTGGCTGATCGGTTGGGAGAACGTCTAATGTGGTGTCTGGTGGCAGAGACTAAATAAGGGCAGCGGAGGCTTGTTAACCACAAGTAATCCCTTTGTAGTCTCTGGCGCTGAAGTCAGAACATTTTCTAACTTGAAGTCAACTTAAAGGGGCGCAGTTGTGGTTTGCAAGCCTAACGAACGGCCTTTGCTTTTTAAAAAGTCCTTACCTTCTGGATGTTTCCTAGTTTGAAAAAGAGAAATGTGCGCTGTCTGGGGTTTTGAGCAAGCATGAACTCTGACTTCGGACGATCAACACTGACCACTGATCAACCTCCCGGCGATGGGAGGTTTGCTGCGCTCTGCTCCTTGTTGCATGGTCTCCCTGAAATGAGGAGCTGGTGGTGGTGGAGTCGATGATAATACAAGGCAGGGATCGACTGGGCTGTAGGAGTTGAACTAGCCTTTTTCAGCACTTCGAGTGATGTCTCTAGAGCCAGGGAAAAGCATGTGAGTAGGTGAGGGCAAGCTTGCCATTACCCTTGCTGTTCCACTTAGGATAGAGAATTTCAGTGTTTGGGGTGACCTTTCTCCAGCGCATTTGTTGTTGTTGTTGTTGTTATAATCTGTGCAGAAATAAAACCCTGAAAATCCCATGGGCCAGAGTAGCTCCTCGGCTGGTTGCTGCGCTGGGGCGGAACATGTTGCACCTTGCAGTTAGTTGTGAAACTTGTGGTTGTATCATTAAAAAGAAATTCTGTGGAGTTTCAGTAATAGGTTTATGTAAATAAAAATTGTTGAAAGTTTGAGAGCGAGTGAGTGTTCTGCTGGCCAAACTTTAGGCCTCCTGTTCCAGTACTGTATTTCAGTAAACCAGTTAGAACAGTAGGAAGTATACCAATATTTCCATGTAAACCTAAGACTTAACTAGAACATGGGACAGAAATTGTTGGGGAACTTCAAGGTCACTTTTATCCTTGCAGATACAAAATATGCCACAGGGTGACAGGTTGGAAATCATTTTCTTTCTCACTCTGATGAATGGTCTATCACCTTTACTGCTTTGGAGTTGGTTTGAAAGGATTCCCCTTTTGTTCCAGAACTTAGCCTCCTTTTGCTCCAAAATTCAAACACGTGAATTTAGTGGAACTTATAAATAGCAAGTAATCTCATCTGTGTTTCTTAAACTAACCAAAAAAGGAGGAAAAAAACCCACAAGAGCCAGTTCTATGTGGACATTCAGAAAGAGGTCAGGGAGTTTCTCCTGTCAAAGGGCCAGGCTTGGGTTGCAAGCGTATCGTTGTTTGGGAGTCATGCAGCCCTTCGGTGTACAGGAAATCCATTGTGCTCAGTGTTTGCTCTGCAAGAGGCTTGACGCAGAGGCCGTAAGTGAAGTAACCACATACCCTGTGGTCAGAAAGCCTCAACTGCTTTCTGTGGTGAAACACTGTTTCCCAAAAAAGGGAAGAGAGGATATTCCCAAGGCTTTCTTCAAGTACAGAGATTGTAGAGAATAGCTCGACGAGAACAGTTGCGTGTGGGTTTGCTGCTGAGGACGAAACGAGATGTGGCTGCCACTGCTAGCACATAGGGATGGCAAATGGAGAACTTCTGGCAAAGACCATGCCATCTGAAAATCTGGTAACTTCATTGTGTAACAGAAGAATAGCAAATCTAAATATTCAGATGTGAAATACCAACCTCTTTCCTTCTGTTTGCTCCATCAGATAGACCTATTCAAGGCAGTGCCTTTATAATTAAGTGTAATTCTTGCATAATGTTATTAAATCTCATAGAAATTTTTCACAGGAAAAAAGGCTGAGTTTTGTTGAGTCTTTTTCCTAAATGATTTTAAATGATAACATATATTCTCGTCATTCAGTATTTCAAAATGAAACAGGTATTTGATTGAAAAATAAGCTCCATTTTCAGCTTTTGAATTTTTTCATGGTTTTTTCCTTCTCGTTTCATCTTCTTACTTGCTCCCCAAATATTCTCAAGGGGAAAAATGGAAGGAGAGAGAAAAAGCCTTTCTTGCATTTTTGTTTTTTAAGAGTGTTCAGCGGAAAAATTGGAAGTGAAAAACAGTTTGTATGGCACTATTGTTATACCTGCATGAAATTTGAGAAAGTAGGGGCAGGGGCAGAATGGAAGAAAACCATGAAAAACACAAGATTAAGTTGCCAAAGCCTAAAACAAGATGCCGCTTTTGTCCATTTTTTCCCTTGGCTTTTTTCCTAAAAGTATCTATATTCTGACAAGCTTTTCATTTCAAAACCGTTGAATAAACACACTATATCAAATGCTGTAGTAAGACTGGAGTGTTGTTATAGCCATAATGGTCCAGAATGTGAAACAATTAAAGGGTTTGGGGGGTTTTATGCTATCATTTGGAGGGGTGTTAGACAAGTTTTCAGGCATACTTTTTGTCATTCTTCAGATCTGTGGTCTGAAAGCTTGCCTAATATCTCTCCAAAGAAAACAGTTTTCAATAAAAATGTCACCAAATACAAAATAAAACCGAACAAAAACCTTGCCTCTTGTACATAACAAATACTGGTTGTTTTGACTATAGTCAGAGAAATTTCTCAGAGCCTCAGTTTCACAAATGAGACATCAGCCTTATTTTAGTATCCTGATCTTTTTTCTTTTTTTAAATGCATTTCTAGGAATAAAGCCTGAGATAAAGACAGTAACCTGTCTCACCATGGGTGAGCATTGGAAATAGCTTGAAAACAAGTATTCAACTCATCCTTTCACTTAAGTAAGTTTAGATTTTTGTAAAGAGCCTGCAGTTCTCTTCTGCAGCTGATCAGACAGAAAATATACTAGCTTATAGGAGAATAATTTGGGTGGGTTTCATTCCAGTACTCGGTGGACCCTCACTGACATCACAAAACTCCCACACTATTTGGCACTGTCAAGATGCTTTCATGAGAGGGACACAGGACTGGAAAAAGCAGTGCATTTGTCTCAGGGCTGACATAGCTTGGCACTGCTGCACTGGAAGATTGAAACCAGGTTTGCTTGGTTAGTTTATATGCTCTTGCACATGTACCTAACTCCAGCCACACATTTCCCGACTGTCATAAACCCCACATTGATAAGAATTAGAATTATACACACAGACCACTCCTAATAGAGGAGGTAACTCACCCTTTCCACAACTTTCTGTAAGCCTTATACCACAGTTGGAAGGAAAAGAAGCATCATTAAACAAGCGGTTTCATTTTTTTTTTAGAGACTACTGCATTTATAACGAGATTCATGAGTGGTGAGTTTCTTGGTTTGTCTTTCCTCAAGTTGAAAATTAGGTTGGAAATGAAACTTCTGTACATCCTTCAGTGGAGACGCACAGTTCCTTTGAGCCACAACCAGGCGGAGGCAGTTGCTGAAGGAAAGTACAATAAAACTATACAGCACCACAGGCGGCAGTTCTTTTGTAACTTAGGAGCCACGCCAGCTTGAGGATACCACTTGAAGGATATGAAATTAGTACATCTTCATAAAACCAAAAAGATTTTTATTTGAAAATGTGCTTCCTCTTGGATAACTTTATATAGAGCATGGACTTTTGCTTTAAAAAAAAAAAAAAAAAAAAAATGATCATGGCTTAATTTCTCTTGAGTAGTGTTGCAGTTTTCTGTATGGTTTTGTTAAGATGCATTGCAGGTACTTGAATCCCAGGACAGGTTGTTGTACGCGGTTTTCTGTCACAGTCTAAAATAGCTCATTACTGGATTTTAGCTTGTAGAAACAAGCTTGATGTGGTGATCTCCAGTGTTGCAGATATGTGACATATCAGGAAAAAAGGCAGAAGGCACTGGGAGGAATATGTAGTATGCCTGACAGTGATCTGTGGGGTCCTGTGACAGAGAAATCATCAGATTCTTGCTTCCAGGTTCAAACCTCTTTGTCTGAAGAAAAGAGTTGTCTTTACTAGAACATTTTGAGGCCTGCGCCTCTGTAAGTGGCCTCGTTTTCTGGAAATTTATGCTTGAGCATTACTGTTGGATCCCTTAGATCTTGCTGTTGCACTTAGACAACAGGGGCCCCAAGGGACCGGCAGCCAGCATCTTCTCTGAGAACACTCCCGCCACCTGATATTTTGGGGGTGACAGCTGTGGAGATTATTACAAACTTAGTCTGCAGTAACTTGTGCTGGCTTTCCATATGTGTTGGGTGTCTGTGGACAAAGCTGTCACAAACATGTCCTCTTCAGCTTTTGGAGCCTGAAGCCCAGAAAGGGATTTTCTTTGAAAGCTGGGACAAAAGAGGATGGTTTGCAGAAAAGTGTAGCATCTGGGGGACCCTAGTCTGTTAAAATAAGGGATATACTCCAGGGTGGTGGGGATACCCATGGAGTGGTTAGGGGAGTGAGGATGTTGTGTAACTAGTACCCAAAAGGATGCATCTGTAGTAACACTTAACCTGGATGAGGACGTGCAGAGCAGGATCTGCCCGTGCCCTTGCTGAAGTCAATGGGGGTATTTAGTTAACTGATTTCAATGGAAGACCTATCAAACAGCACAGTAAAATTACTCCATTTCTGAGTTATGTGACCAGCAGTATGTACGGATAGATAAAGGATGTTTTGATACCTGTTAGCCAAATTGCTTTGGTTCTTCAAATCAATGCAAAAATCATCTGGGCTACAGGAATCTAGCGACTGGATTTTTGTGGGCAGCTGTGTGGGGCTGAATGGGATACAGCGGTGTGGGCTTGAAAGCAGCTTTGCTTTCTCTAATTGGGTAAACTCTCCAGGACAAATGCCTGTTTCTAAAGGTTAAGCAGCTGGTAGCAGATGTTAGGTCAGGAATCACTCTGAACCCCTCTTGGGTTGCTCAGTTCTGCAAGGAGGTTGCGGGAGGCGGATTTTGAGAGCTGGTTGCTAAAGAACTAGGTTGGGATTGCTGAATCAATATCATGGGGGCATCTCGGGAGGGAGTGGTGTTTCTGTTGCTTGGTATCAATCTTTGCCCAATTAAGGAGCAACAGTGAGATGCCTTGAAGATCAGCTCCTCTGCTTAAATGGAAATGAGGTGATGAAAGGGGGGGAAGAAATTCTTCTCTTGCCCTTGTTACTGGAATAGGTCTTAACCATGGATGGAAATTAGGGAGTAGAAGAATATCCTTTCTCCGATGCTCCTGTTCCTCTGCTACACAGAGATTACTGATGTGGCATACTCAGCCCCTGTGCCTAAGGTGGGATTTTCAGAAGTACTTGGCATTGGCCTGACTCCACTCCCCTTTGGATCAGTGGTAAAACTCCCATCGAACTCTTGTCAGCGCGGTGAGGCTGCTGTGGAAAGTCCTGTCCTCTGTGCACGTCTTCTTTAGACTGACTCCGCCTCAGTCTGATCCTGCAAATGGTTTCGCTTAGTCAAACCACAACCCCAGCAAAACAATAGCCCTATTATCCATTAAGGAAGACAGATTTCCCTTTGCAGAATTAAGGTCAATTTAAGGTCCAGATACAGGAATGAAAATAAAGATTTCTAATGACCCTGTCAGCAACCTCAGATACATTTGTTGTAGGCTAGATGTGTTTCAAGCCAGGGTCCGTGAGATCAGAGGCTGGACCAAATAGGCCAAATATTTCCCAGTTACACTGGTCTAACTCCATGAATGTCAATAGCCAGCTGCGCCAGAGACTTGGATCCGTGTTACCGAGAGAATTTGTCCTTTTATTTTTGGTAGCGCCTTTAAAAACAAAAATCTATCTATCATTATATATAAAAAACGATTTTCGTATATTTTACTTTTTTGGCCATTAGTGGCCTTAAATCAATACTACATTACACGTTTATCAGTTTCATCCGGGTCAGAAATCTGAAGACAGTTAAGTGCTGCCCCAATTGTTAAATGACTAATATCCCTGACTATTCATGATTATTCCACATGCCAAAAGCTTTGAGATTTGCGTAACTTCTAGCTGTATTATAATTTGCCAAGCTGTTAAAGTGGTGTTGTTAAAGTAAATCTGAACGATACTCCTAAATATTCTTTTTTTTCCGAGAAGCCTCTTAGTCCTTTTTCATTTACCTTTTGCTTTGGCCAGATCTGCAACCTGTTACCTACTGTGAGCCAGCTTTCTGGTGCTCGATATCCTACTATGAGCTCAACCAGCGAGTCGGGGAGACGTTTCACGCCTCCCAGCCCTCTATGACAGTGGATGGTTTTACTGATCCTTCCAACTCGGAACGCTTCTGCCTGGGCTTGCTGTCGAATGTGAACAGAAACGCAGCAGTGGAGCTCACAAGACGACACATTGGTAACCTGTATTTTTCTTGCTATCTTTTGAGCGGGAGGGGGACGTGGGAAATGCAGAATGGCATGCACAGCACTGAAGATTCTCTCACAGTAAACGAAAGCCAAATCACAGGAATTTAGGCCTGTTTCAATCATGGGTAAGCTGCCATGGTCTAGCTTCCACCTACCAGGTGACGGAAGCAGACACACAGAAGCTACCATGGAATAGCTGATGCATGATCAGCTAACCTCCCTCTTTTTTTTAACTTGGTATATTTTCTTTGTTTGTCCATACTGACAGACTGACATCTGTTTTTTGCAACCTAGATTGTATTCCTGTATGCATTTCCTATGAGAATCCATGAGTTAATCTTTTGGTGCGATGACATGTTGCATTTTGTGAAAGATAACATTCACCAGTTTGGAAGCCTTATGCAATTTGATTCAGAATTGGTTAAAAAACAGTTCTGCATATCTGCGGTGACTTTAGGAGCCGGTTGAGAACCATATGTTAAATTGACAGAGTGTTTTCATGGTAACGACGAGTGGCATGTGTGCTGAGAGTAGGTAGCTTTCAATGTGGCAGATTTGTGAGGTGGATGCTGCAATTGTGTGTGGCCAGGGAGTTCCATTTTGGCTTCATAAATTGCTCTTCTGCTTCACTTATCTCCCTCAACCTCATCTTCCCAAAAGAAGTGAGTAGTGCCAGAATCCATTGAGGGAAGATAATAGTTATCAGGTTCATTTCCCATCACCACTGATGTAGCTGTCATTTCATTCCTCCCTGACTTGATTCAGAAGTAAGTAATGTTTCTAACAGATCTTCTGTGTTTGAAGTTTTGCAGATGACGGATGTTTTCTGCTTGCTTGGTTGCAGATTACTGACTAAACTGAAACTGCCCTATGTTTTCTAGGAAGAGGAGTAAGACTCTATTACATTGGCGGGGAGGTGTTCGCTGAGTGCCTTAGTGACAGTGCCATTTTTGTCCAGTCTCCTAATTGTAACCAACGCTATGGCTGGCACCCAGCTACAGTTTGCAAGATTCCACCAGGTAACCACGAATTTCCAATGTACCATCCTACACGATCTTAACGTTTGAAGGCTAGGGGCTCTACATGCAGAGGAGCCAGTCGGCACAGTTGACTGAATTTCCTGACTTCTGGGGTTTTTATAGTAGTCAGAAATCTGTAACATTTTATGGGCACTTCACCACTTCAGCACTGCTCATCCAAGAACAGGTGTTGTAAAAGGTCCCTGTACTATTCACGTAACCAATAGCCTGTGTTCTCCTCTTTCAGAAAGACAAAACTGGAACATACTTAGATCAGATTCTGATCCTACATACATCACAATAACTGAGACTAGAATCTGGCTTCTAGTCTGAAAACTGCTGTGTAAAATTGATAGTACTCAAATTATTGTAGTATTAGCTCTATCAAATATTTGCAAAACCTTTTTGCTGAATCAGTGAGAGAGAGAAATCCATTTAATTTAGATGCACCCGTCATTTGCGCTAACCATTACACGTGATAACCATTACTCTGTTTTATGTTAAAAATTCTCAGTGCAAAGATCTTAGTCTAAGGCAATTATGCATGTAGCCCCTTTACTGTCACAGTTACAGCACCGAAGCCTGAAATCTACAGATGTGTCACAAGGGAATGTCATGAGCAGGGATCTGGGTTTTTCCATTTTCCCATGGAAAAATGTAGATTTTCTCTTTCAAAGGAGGAAAAAACCCAAGAAGCTGTGGGTTTCCCCTTGCAGGCTAGCAGAGTTCCAGTCTACAAGGGGCTGCTTGGGGCTGGGGGGGGTGGGAGGAGGGCAATTAGAGGCGTGCATGCATGCATGCAGCTCCTTGCAGGTAAGTCTGGAGGGGAGGGGAGACATTGGTGATGCATCAGGGTATGGGGGGCATGTGCTCCCTTATGCCCCCCAGTGTGTTGCGGCATCACCTATGCCACCCCTGTCCCACACCCCCTTTCCCCACACATTGGGGAGCTGTGGCCTGGGGGCAGGGGTCAGTGGGTTGGGAATGAGGGGCACCAACAGGGCTGAGGGGAGTGGGGGACTGGGTCGGGAGTGAGGGATGCACTGGCAGGGCCAGGAGTCTACAGGTCAGGAGTGAGGGGCAAGGGCAGGGCACTGGCATATCAGGGCAGCTCAGCACCACAAACAGAAGGGCACCCACAGCTGGACCCATGTCCCGGTGAGCAAAGGGGGCAGGGGAAGCTCTGATTTTCAATGATTTTAAAAAACCCCAAATTTAATGCCAAAATATATAGCTATTTAGAATTTATTTTATTATAATGATTGAGGGTACTGGTAGGCTTCCACATTGATATATTTACAATTTTAAAGCAATAAAATGTTGTGTTCAACTGAGGTATATCTGCGTATCTATATGTATATCTATATATTGGTGTTTCATTTTAGTCACGAAAAATGTGGATTTGGGGTTTTTAATCAGAATTTTGGATTATGTAACAGAGAAAACCGGGGTCTCGGGTCATGAGTTTCTACTTGGGAAATGGCTACGTACAGAAAACATTTGGCTCAGGGTGTTCATGTTAAGTCAGGGTTTGCACATATGGGACCTTCCCCACTGCAGGGAATTCTGTAGGCAGCATCTTAAGGCAAACGTATTTTGGGTTGTTCTCACTTTCAGACTGGTATTCCTATAGCGTGGATTTGCCTGGCACATCTCAGTGCCTGTCTCTTGCCTTAGTTTCCAGTCCCAAATGGTCATCATCCTGCTGAGCGTTGCGGGAGATGATATCCCCAGTGCTTCGCAGGGTAGCTGCACGATGGAACCCCTGCCCATGCTTTGCTACAACCATTAATATTTGGGCAATCGACCCACAATACAAACTATTCATTTTGCTTCTCAGAGCATCTTTCTACGGACTTAGCATCACCTCCCTGTTGGCTTTTTCTTCTAGTCTGCTCTTCAGCCCTTTCACTCCCCTTTTACGTCCCTTTTCCTTAGAGCCAATTCTTTCACTGACCACAGGCTTCCCTTCTGTCTCTGTGCGAGATTTGCTCTAGAACCACCTGATCCATGATTCGTTTTAAAGGTGTAAATGGATATTGTATGGACACGCAAGTGAGTAGCCAGATCATACGGCTGTCGAACCATTATTACATCAGCTACTAGAAATGACAGCAATATGCTTCTGGAGTCGGGCTGAGTAAGCATGCTCAGAGGGTTTGGGGTTTTTCTTGTTTTTTAATTAGTTTGAATTCATCATGATCCAAGTAGTTGTTTTTCAGACTTGGCCCATATGTAGTCCCTACTGAGCACTAGTCATGTGCCAAGTTTCAAAAGTATAGATGGTTTCTAGTTATCTGGGTGAAGAAAGTATAGCAATTTTTTTTTTTTTACAGTGGGGAAAAGCAGTTATTTTTCAGCAGCACAACTTGAAAACAGCTGAATGGATTTGTCTTTAGCTTTCAACTGGGATTAAGGATTGGGAAAAATTCAATTTGAAAGGAGAATTCTTTGGCAAATTTATAATCAAGTGAAAAGACTATAACTGAAACAGGGCTGCAGCCTAAAACTTCAGCATTGGCTACCGAGCAATCTCTTCCAGTTCTGATAACTAACTACTTGACATACAGTTGTGACAGCTTCTGTGAGCTCTTTTTTTAGGCTGCATATTTCTATTACTTCCTTGACTATATTTCCTGCAACAGTTTTAACTATTAAGAGCTGAAGTTACAATTAAGGTTTTGCATTAGAATATGAGGGAGATTATTACGTATATTCGTGTCTTGATCAATTGGAGGCAGAAGGAAGTCGGGTCTACTGATGCTAACTTGCGGTGTGAGCATTAGGTGTCTCCTACATTACTGTTTCCGTGCTGTTAAAAGTTGAGCAGTATGAGGAGACGGAGTCAAATTTGTATAACCGATTTTAATACCTTTAACAACTTTGTTTGTGGAATCTGTATCTAGTGTAACATGGCTTGAGGAGGGGAATGAGAGAGTTAAGCTGTTCCTTTCCATATGCGGGAAGAGATGAAACTTCTTCTTTGAGGTAAACTGATGCCATGTTGTCATGTTCTTGTCTTCACAGGATGCAACTTGAAGATTTTTAACAACCAGGAGTTTGCAGCCCTCTTGGCGCAGTCTGTGAATCAGGGTTTCGAGGCTGTGTATCAGCTGACCAGAATGTGCACTATCCGAATGAGCTTTGTCAAGGGATGGGGAGCTGAATACAGGTGAGGGCTTTTGTTTTCCCCTTTCTGTAGACAGCACTTACTTCTAAGCTCCAATTATACATGCTCCAAGTAGCCCATGACACTAGGAGTGAGATTTTTTTTTCAATAAAGTCTTTTTTGTGCTGCCTGTAAAAGTGGGAGATGTGACAGTTGTCCTTGTGACAACGCAGATAAATCTGTTTTTATGGAGATGGTTTCTTGTGTTAATATCTGGAGACGTGAGAGTAAAAAACTGATCAACCAGTAATGCATAACTTGCACCACTCCTCATCCTGGTCTGGTTACTGTGTTGTGCAGTGAAGATCTCTAACAGGGGCACTGTAGGTAAATCTTGATACTCCTGGTAAGAAAAACAGATATTTCTCCAAGTTAGGTTTCTAGTCGATAGTTTGAGTGTCTTATGTGCTGACTCTAGCAGGAGTGGATCAGCGTGAGAACTCAACAGCAGGTTAGATTTAGCTTTGACATTTCTTTTATCAGGGACTAATGGGATTAAATTGGAAGCAGATGGGCTTGGAAATTTACATTTTTAAAGTGTGGTTAGGGTCACTGGGAAACTATGGTAAATTCTTCCTGTCCCTTTCTCAGTGCCAGCCTCATAGCAGTTGTTTAATGTGCTGGGAGATTACTATTGAATGGGCTCTCTGCTTTTTTTCAAAAAGGAAATTAATACTGAGGGTTGACAGGACAGACAAAAAGTAATACTGACCACTCCTCAGTGAGGACCTTCATTGTGGTGCCTCTTGATAACACAGGCACGGCAGGAAGAGGACAAGTACAAACATATTCCAGCATTCGTGCTGCTATCACTGCTGAAATCCTGTTTGTCAAACAATTTGGGCTTGTGCATGCTCCCTAGGTAACGAAAGAACAGTTGAGAGATGCTAATTATTCAGCAAATGCATGTTGTTGAATGAGAGTTGCCTTGTGAGGGATTAGAACAAGGCTTGTGTGTTTTAGAAATAATTATCTGATGGTATCCTTTTAAACCCATGGCCTTGTACAAAGATCTGTGGTAGTTGTAACCTTCTCCTGGTAAACTCGTAGACGTGCCTCGCTGCTGCTTTTCCAGTCTCCTGCACCAGCAGGGGAGATGCCGTAGTATCAGCCCAAGCCTGGGCCTCTCACATTACTCTCCCACTTTCTTCATTTCTCCAGATGTTTGGAGTCCATTTTGTTTTGAAATCATCCTGCACCCAGGCCAGACCATTTCAGCCTTGGCTCCTAGCCATGGTCTATAATGAAATCCAGATGAGTCTGACTTACGGAAAATCAGCTATCTCATTAGAGCATTGTAGTGAGTGAAACTCTACGCGTGCATTTATCGTGGCGGAGCTGGTCTCTTGCTCTTTCATTTCCGTGCCATGAAATATTACATCTAATTGTCTTTGTCATAGCGCAGTTATTTGTTGAACTGATTCATATGAAAATCTTATTGAAAGCCGCATCCAGGGCATTGTTCAGTAATCTCTGGTTTAGCTGCTTAGCCAGTTGAGCAATCTAATTGGCGGGCCGTTTAACGCATTTGTATGCCAGAGATCGGGGTGGGGGGGCCGTTGCATAAGAAGCCCATGACACAAATGTTCTAATACAGGCAAGCAAGAAAGCCACCGAAGGCCTCGCTGGGTGAACTTACTGAAATCCTGGAGCTGATAGACTGTCGCTAGGTCTGATCTTCTGAACAGAGCAGCAGAATAAAGCATGAAGCTAATGACCTGAGAGTGGGGGGTGAGGGGCAGCATGCCAGGTGATAGTGGTGCTGAGCTAACGGATGGTCTGTTCTGTGTTAATCAGGGATTGAGGAGGGGAGGCACATGGTCTGTGTTTCATTTCAGTGAGATTGTTCAATTTTTTTCCAGGATTTGAAGGGTACATAAACTTCAGAGATGCTGCCAGGGAGCATGTGTGCGAGCTGTTCTGCTCTCACTTGCAATTCTCTTGCCTAAAGAGCACGCGAGACACCCTTTAATGCAAAACACCACTGGGGTGCTGAATAGCGATGCAGGGGAAAACCCTGCCGATACACCCCCTTCTACGGCCGTGCATAGCATGCTGCCAGCTCTGGCCAGTGGTGCCGGAGCTGGGGACAGGTGTGGTGTTTCACAGGGAGCGTGGCTCCATTTTAAGATCCAAAGCCGAGATGGCAGAGGTGGCAGCTGAGAAGCCTGTGGCCAAGCCTGGCTCTTCTCACTGCCACTTGAGTGTGTGAAGAGCTGTCGCACCATGAGCCTTATTGAGGGGCTCAGTTGCAGCCAGTGAAGTGTTGGCTTTTTCTTCTCCCAGGGGGCTTAACTCTTAAAAACTTGAGGTGGGAGTACAGTTAGTCTCTCTCTGCTCTCCCCTCCTCATCCTCTTCTACAACACCTGTACCTGGCTCTGCCCAGAACCAGGCTCCAGCCCTTTATTGGACGAAAAGCTGAAATCCAACCTGCCATCCTTCTGCAGGGGAGAGAGACCTGCGCCCTTCCCCTTGCCCCACCTCTCTGCTCTGTGCCCTTTTAGCCTCCTGGAATCACTTGCCGTGTCCCAGAGGGGGTCCAGCCTGAGCGAAGTTAGGACTGAATGGGAGGGGAGATAGGAGGAAGGGATTTTTTGGCAAGAGAAGGAGAGATCACCAGAGGCAACAGTTCCAGCTGAGTCTTCTCTCCCTTCACTGGCTACAAACCCGCTTTGTAGCCCTGGAAGTATTGAAGCAGTTGGGTTGGTGGATTTCTAAGCGTTATGACCATGTTTCGGAAATACCTATGGGCCTCCCAGATGCGTGTAACAGAGCAGTAGGGATGTCAGGACTTTTTTACAGTACTCTGCAGTTCTGCTTCTTCATGGCCTCTTTGTATTCAGTTCATAGATTTCATAGACATCAGGGCTGGAAGGGACCTCGGGAGATCATCGAGTCCAGCCCCCTGCCCAAAGGGCAGGAGATCAGCTGGGGTCATAGGATCCCAGCAAGATAAGCATCCAGTTTGCTCTTGTTCAATGTAGGTGCTTGAACCACCTCTGATGGCAGGCTGTTCCAGACCTCGGGCGCTCGGACAGTAAAGAAATTCTTCCTTATGTCCAGCCTGAAACGGTCTTGCAGATGAAGGGAGTTGGACTAGATATGGCCCCCTGAGGTCCCATCTAGCTCAACTTTCCTGCTTCTAACTGGAAGATTTAAAGGGCTAAAGGAATACAAATGAGGTGTCAAGAGTAACTCATGGGGATGCCTTGATGTGTTTTCACTGGTGGATTTCTGTGTTTGGAACATGCATGCAGAAGTAGGTAGGAGAGTTAGGATTGGGAACAGCTCAGCCAGGACTATTGCTGTCACAATGTGAGCACACCTAAAAAAGCTTGGCTTGTTTAGTCCTGCAACACGAAGATTAAGAGGCATCACAGTAGCTGCCTAAAAATATCTCAGGAAAGATGTGGGAGTTGATCAAATCCAAAGCTCTCTGCTCCTCAGGGGGGACTGAACTCCACAGAGGCACCCTGACCCTTAGGACGACAGGCGAGATGAATGCAAACACCCGAGTACAGGCTCTGAATCCACTGCGTATGCTGCCAGCAGCCGTTTGCAGGACGCTCCCCTGCGTGGGAGGTGAGGGACAGATGGATCCTGGCTACATGGGTCCGGCCACGATTACAGGGCAGCCGCAGAATGCGAGCAAAATGCCTAGAGAAAGATCCCCACTCTTTCCAAAGTCCTGTGGTCTCCCATGTTTGAACCACACGCTACAATCTAATGCCCCGGTTAAGAGGGGAGTGCCCTGATCTTTGTTTTAATAACATGCAAGCACATGAGCTCTGATGTAATTATGAGAAGTGAAGTCTTAAAAGGCAGCAGAAAAATGCCATTCAGATAACAGCTTTCCTTCTCTCTTGCCAGGATCAGATGTTCCTCTTTTTTGAAGTCTTTCAGCAGTAAATAGCTTGTTGCAGTTATC